>NC_134261.1:661206-961206 GCF_965152275.1 Natator depressus | reverse complement strand
GGGGTGCTGTACAGACCGGGCTATAAATAGACGTAGGGGTGAGGGAGGGGTGCTGTACAGACCGGGCTATAAATAGACGTAGGGGTGAGGGAGGGGCGCTGTACAGACCGGGCTATAAGTAGATGTAGGGGTGAGGGAGGGGTGCTGTACAGACCGGGCTATAAATAGACGTAGGGGTGAGGGAGGGGCGCTGTACAGACCGGGCTATAACTAGATGTAGGGGTGAGGGAGGGGCGCTGTACGGACCGGGCTATAAATAGACGTAGGGGTGAGAGAGGGGCGCTGTACGGACCGGGCTATAAATAGATGTAGGGGTGAGGGAGGGGTGCTGTACAGACCGGGCTATAAATAGATGTAGGGGTGAGGGAGGGGTGCTGTACAGACCGGGCTATACACAGACACCGACCCGCCTGGGGCTCACGCTCAGGCCGGCAGCGCTGAAGGTTCCCGGCTCTGCGCCGACCCCGGTGTCCTCTGGCACCAGGACCCCCCTGCGGAGCCGGCGTCAGGCCCAGGACCCCGCCGGTCGCTACAGGGGGGCCCTACGGACTGAGCCACGCCGGGGAGACACACCCAGCCCTGCCCCGCCATGGGGCCGGAGCTCTCAGCATCCTCAGGGGACCCCGCGCCCCCCAGAGGCCAGGGGTAACCCCAACTTCCTGGGAAGGGGGAAGGGCACGTCTGCGAGGGCACCCAAAGGAGAGAACCCAGGAGTCCTGGCTCCCAGCCCCCCTGCTCTGACCCACCCCGATTCTCTCGCCCCGGCAGAACAAGCCGCCCGGCTGAAGAAGCTGCAGGAGCAGGAGAAGCGGCAGAAGGTGGAGTTCAGGAAGAGGGTGAGTGACCCACAGAGGCGGCCGTAGGGCCGGATGGGAGCCAGCGCCCCCCAGAGGGGCCAGGCCCCGTGCCCCATTCCCCGCCCC
Organism: Natator depressus; assembly: GCF_965152275.1. Classification (NCBI taxonomy): domain Eukaryota; kingdom Metazoa; phylum Chordata; order Testudines; family Cheloniidae; genus Natator; species Natator depressus. The sequence goes on along the minus strand of NC_134261.1, from coordinate 960,283 downwards.
CCTGAGCCTTCCCTTCCGTGTCCCCTCGCAGATGGAGAAGGACGTGTCTGACTTCATCCAGGACACCGCGCAGACCAAAAAGAAATTCCAGCCCATGAACAAGCTTGAGCGCAGCATCCTGTGAGCCTCCCGGGGTGGGGGGCCGCATGTGGGGTGGGGGGTATCTCAGTGCCGGGCGAGGGGTCCCCGGGTCCCCGGCCGCCCCGCCCCAGAGGTGGGCGCGTCTCGGCGCCGGGCGAGGGGTTCCCGGGTCACCGGCCGCCCCGCCCCAGAGTTGGGCGCGTCTCGGCGCCGGGCGAGGGGTCCCCGGCCGTCCCGCCCCGGAGCTGGGCACGTCTCAGCACCGGGCGAGGGGTTCCTGGGTCGCCGGCCACCCCGCCCCGGAGCTGGGCGCGTCTCAGCACCGGGCGAGGGGTCCCCGGGTCCCCGGCTGCCCCGCCCCGGAGCTGGGCTAGTCTCGGCCCGGGGCGAGGGGTTCCTGGGTCGCCGGCCGCCCCGCCCCGGAGCTGGGCGCGTCTCAGCACCGGGCGAGGGGTTCCTGGGTCCCCGGCCGCCCCGCCCCGGAGCTGGGCGCGTCTCAGCACCGGGCGAGGGGTTCCTGGGTCGCCGGCCGCCCCGCCCCGGAGCTGGGCTAGTCTTGGCCCGGGGCGAGGGGTTCCTGGGTCGCCGGCCGCCCTGCCCTGGAGCTGGGCTAGTCTCGGCCCGGGGCGAGGGGTTCCTGGGTCGCCGGCCGCCCCGCCCCGGAGCTGGGCTAGTCTCGGCCCGGGGCGAGGGGTTCCTGGGTCGCCAGCCGCCCCGCCCCGGAGCTGGGCTAGTCTTGGCCCGGGGCGAGGGGTTCCTGGGTCGCCGGCCGCCCCGCCCCGGAGCTGGGCTAGTCTCGGCCCGGGGGGAGGGGTTCCTGGGTCGCCGGCCGCCCCGCCCCGGAGCTGGGCTAGTCTCGGCCCGGGGCGAGGGGTTCCTGGGTCGCCGGCCGCCCCGCCCCGGAGCTGGGCGCGTCTCGGCGCCGGGCGAGGGGTCCCTGGGTCCAGCCCCGGGAACGTTTCCTCCGTGTGTCAGTGAGTGTCGTGTCCCCCCTCGCGCGCGGCGCAGGCATGACGTGGTGGAGGTGGCCGGCCTGACGTCCTTCTCCTTCGGTGACGACGAGGAGAGTCGTTACGTCATGATCTTCAAAAAGGTGAGCGACCCCCCCTGCCCCCACATCCTGTCCTCCCAGAGCCGGGGAGAGAACCCAGGAGTCCTGGCCCCCAGCCCTCCCTGCTCTCACCCCCCAGCCCCCGCTCCCCTCCCGGAGCCGGGGAGAGAACCCAGGAGTCCTGGCTCCCAGCCCCCCCCTGCTCCAACCCACCAGCCCCTGCTCCCCTCCCAGAGCCGGGGAGAGAACCCAGGAGTCCTGGCCCCCAGCCCCCCCTGCTCCAACCCACCAGCCCCCGCTCCCCTCCCGGAGCCGGGGAGAGAACCCAGGAGTCCTGGCTCCCAGCCCCCTCTCTCCTCCCAGAAGCAGGGAGAGAACCGAGGAGTCCTGTTGCCCTCGCGGTGTGGGGCTGGGGCCAGTGCTGGGGTGGGGGCAGCGTGCGGGAAGTTCTTGGGGCCGTGGGGTGTCTCATGCTCTGCCCCCCGCCCCTCAGGAGTTCGCACCGTCGGACGAGGAGCTGGAGGCCTATCGCTGTGGGGAGGAATGGGACCCACAGCGGGCCGAGGAGAAACGCCGCCTCAAGGTGTGTGGGGCCCCCCCCGGGCTCTGCTGGCCCCAGGGCTGGGGGGGATCTTGGGGGGCTGGGGCATCTCTCTCCCTGTCTCACTGTGGGGGGGGGTCATCCTCATGGGCGGGGCCGAGGTGTCGCCTCCCTCTCTGTTGGAGGCGTGTCTTTCTCTAGGTGGGCGGGGCGTACCAGCATGGGTGGGCGGGGCTGGGGGCATGTCCCCATCCCATCTCACGCCCCCCCACGGTGCCCCTCCCCCCCAGGAGCAGGCTCAGAGGGAGGCGGAGCAGGAGGCTCTGAGGGGCCCCGCCGTGGTGAACCCCAACACCGACTACAAGGACAAATACAGTCACCTCATCGGCAAGGAGGCCGCCAAGGACGCTGCCCACACCATGCAGGCCAACAAGGCCTACGGCTGCGGTGAGCGCCGGCCCGGACGCCTGGGTTCTCTCCCCGGCTCTGGGAGGGGAGCGGGGGCTGGGGGGTTGGAGCAGGGGGGGCCGGGAGCCAGGACACCTGGGTTCTCTTCTCAGCTCCAGGAGGGGAGCAGGGGCTGGGGGGTTGGAAATGGGGGGGGCTGGGAGCCAGGACTCCTGGGTTCTCTCCGTGGCTCTGGGAGGGGAGTGGGGGCTGGTGGGTTAGAGCAGGGGGGGCTGGGAGCCCGGACTCCTGGGTTCTCTCCCCAGCTCTGGGAGGGGAGCAGGGTCTGGTGGGTTAGAGCAGGGGGGCTGGGAGTCAGGACTCCTGGGTTCTCTCCCTGGCTCCGGGAGGGGAGTGGGGGCTGGTGGGTTAGAGCAGAGGGGGCTGGGAGCCAGGACTCCTGGGTTCTCTCCCTGGCTCCGGGAGGGGAGTGGGGGCTGGGGGGTTAGAGCAGAGGGGGCTGGGAGCCAGGACTCCTGGGTTCTCTCCCTGGCTCTGGGAGGGGAGTGGGGGCTGGGGGATTAGAGCAGTGGGGGGCTGGGAGCCAGGACTCCTGGGTTCTCTCCCTGGCTCTGGGAGGGGGTGGGGGCTGCTGGATTAGAACGGGGGGGCTGGGAGCCGGGACTCCTGGGTTCACACCCCCGCTCTCCCGTCCAGTTCCCGTGGCCAACAAGCGGGACACGCGCTCCATCGAGGAGGCCATGAACGAGATCCGGGCGAAGAAGCGGCTGCGGCAGAGCGAGGACGAGGGGCCGGGCGGGGCTGCGACCTCCTAGTGCTGTGGGGGGGGGAAGGGGGGGCGTCTTGCCCAGAGAGGGGCGGGGGGGGGGAGCAGATCGCAGGGAATGACCCCAAACCTACTGCTGTGTGTGAACCTTGCTTGGGGCATCCCGGCCGCCGAGGGGGGGGCTGCCGTGCCCCCACGTGCCCAGCTTACCCCCTCCCTCCGTATTTACCCACTAGCCTAGGAGAGTTTTTAGGATTTCAATGTGGGGGGGGGGTATTTTAAGTGATTTGTTTGGAATTGTTTTTTCTCTCTAGTTGTGGGGGGGAGGGGAGAGTCTATTTTTGGGGTGTGTTGCGACTGGGGGGGCGGGAGGCGGGGAATAGAGATCTGGGTGCAGTGTTGCCTTCCCCCACCAGAGGGCGCCTGGGGCCTCAGAGCCGGCTGCAGCATCCCACTGCTGCCACCAGAGGGCACTGCTCATATGGGGGGGGTCCCCCAAACGTCTGACCTCCCCCACCCTTGGGGAAATTAGCCTGTCCTTGAGGGGGAGGAGAGGGGCTGGGACCCCTGCAGGGGGGGATCCCTGCCTGGGAAGGGGGGCTGTCTGGGGGTAATTTTAACCTGTTCTCCTTGCTGGGAGCTCCAGGCCCCTCAGCTAATTGGTGGTGGCCGGGGGCGGGGGAGGGGGGGATTTGCTCGTTATTTAAGTGTAAATAGAATCAATCCCCAGACCCCAAGCTCTGAGCGGGGGGCAGCCAGATCCCTCCCCAGCCTCCCAGTGTGTGGTAATGGGGGGGGCTGCAGGAGCAGCGCTATCACCCCAATAAACCTGTCTCTGTTGAATCACGATCAACCCGCCTCCTGCTGCCGGGGTGGGGTTTTGGAGCGACTTGGTGTGAGCAGGGCTGGGAGCCGCTGTGTGTCAGGGGCCCCGTACCGCACCCACCGGAGATTCCCCATCCTGCCCGTGGCGCTGGGTCCAGCCGGGGTCAGGCTGCCAGGGGTCTCTGCAGCAGCCATGGGGATGGGAACAGTCACGGCGGGAGACCCCCCCGGACCTCCTCGCTGCATCCACTGCTCCCTTGGGGGGCAGAACCTCTCTGTCACTCTGACCTCCCCCCTTACATCCCCCTCCCCGCGCAGGGGAGAGAACCCAAGAGTCCTGGCTCCCAGTCCCCCCGTTCTTACCCACCAGGCCCCCCACAAGCGAGGATTGAACCCAGGCGTCCTGGCCCCCAGGAAAGAACCACACCGAGACGCTGTCTGTCCAGGTGCCTTTATTCAGAGCCCGGCCCGGAGATGCCGCGGGACGATGGGGCTGGACCCAGTGCGGGGAGCCCCGGTGGCGAGGGTCCAGGCCGGGCCCCGTCCCTCCAGTGCCGCCCCCGCCGTGGGGCAGGGCCGTGCCGTGCCGATGCTGGGGGGCGCGGACGAGGGGCTCACTTGGCACGAGGGTTCCTGAACTTGCGTCCCGCAAAGTGAGCTTTGTCGCCCAGGGCCTCCTCGATCCTGGGGGGGGAGACAGGGAAGGGGGTGAGCTCTGGGGGGGGTTCAGATGGGGGGACCCTGTGCCCCATTCGCCACCCCCCCAACCCAGCCAGTCCCCACCCTGGGGCCGGGTTGAAGCCGGCGCCCCCCAGAGGGCACAGGCCCCTGGCCCCATTCCCAGCCCTCCTGAGCCCGCCAGGCCCCACCCTGGGGCCGGGGGGCAGCCGGCGCCCCCCAGAGGGGACAGGCCCCAGCCCGTTACCTCATCAGCTGATTGTATTTAGCCAGGCGCTCAGATCGGCAGGGGGCTCCAGTCTTGATCTGTGGGGAGAGGTAGAGCCGGGGTTAGGGGCTCGGGGCGGCTGTGGGGGGTGCAGGGGAAGGGGGGTGCAGCCCCCCTGCTGCTCACCTGCCCTGTGCAGAGCCCCACCACCAGGTCCGCGATGAAGGTGTCTTCGGTCTCCCCGGAGCGGTGACTGACCATCACCCCCCAGCCGTTGCTCTGGGCCAGCTTGCACCTGGGAGGGGGAAGCGGGGGGAGGAGGGTGTCTGTGGGTGCTGCTGTGCGGGGGGCGGGGAGGGGGATCCAAATCTAACCCCATCCCCCCCCACGCGCAGAGAGAGAACCCGGGCGTCCGGGCTCCCAGCCCCCCCCCCGCTCTAACCCACCAGCCCCCGCTCCCCGAGCCGGGGCGAGAACCCAGGCGTCCTGGCCCCCACAGGCCCCGTCCCCCCCCGGCGGCTCACGCCTGGATGGACTCGGTGACGGAGCCGATCTGGTTGACTTTGAGCAGGAGACAGTTGCAGGCCTTCAGCTCCACGGCCTTCTGGATGCGCTTGGGGTTCGTCACCGTCAGGTCGTCCCCCACGATCTGGATGGGCACCTGGGTCAGGAACCTCCGCCAGGTCTCCCAGTCGTCCTGGTCGAAGGGGTCCTCGATGGAGACCACTGGGGGGGCACGCACAGGGTTGGAGCCAGCCTCCCGAGAGGGGGCAGGCCCCCACCCCATTCCCCGCCCCGGGGGCGAGCCGAGACAGGCCCCTCACCGGGGTAATTCTTGATGAAGCTCTGGTACAGCTCGCCCAGCTTCTCCCCGCTGATGTGGCGGGCGGGGTCGTCGGGGGATTTGAAGTCCAGGTCGTACTTCCCGCCGCGGAAGAACTCGGAGGCGGCGACGTCCATCCCGATCACCACCTTGTCGGGGTACCCGGCCTTCTCGATGGCCGACTTCAGCAGCTCCAGCGCTGGGGAGGAGGCGAACAGGCGACGGGTCGGCCCTGGGGACGCACGTGGGGTGCCCCGCCCCAGAGGTGGGCGCGTCTCGGCGCCGGGCGAGGGGTCCCCGGGTCACCCGCCGCCCTGCCCCAGAGGTGGCCGCATCTCAGCGCCGGGCGAGGGGTCCCCCTGTCACCGGCTGCCCCGCCCCAGAGGTGGCCGCATCTCGGTGCCGGGCGAGGGGTCCCCGTGTCACCAGCCGCCCCGCCCCAGAGGTGGCTGCCTTTCGGCGCCGGGCGAGGGGTCCCTGGGTCACCGTCTGCCCCGCCCCAGAGGTGGCCGCGTCTCGGCGCCAGGCGAGGGGTCCCTGAGTCACCAGCCGCCCCACCCCAGAGGTGGCCGCGTCTTGGCGCCGGGCCAGGGGTCCCCGGGTCACCAGCTGCCCCGCCCCAGAGGTGGGCGTGTCTCGGCGCCAGGGTCCCTGTAGACCGTGACCTTTCCTGGCCCAGCAACGCTCACCATGCTCCCTGCGGCTCCGGTTACCAGCAGCTGCACTAATTATGGCTGCGACCTTTGACGAGGGAATCGGGGGCTGAGGTGAAAACCCAGCCTGAGAAAGTCTTGAAATGCAACCGCAGGCCTATAAGTAGCTGCTCCCCCCTTCCTGTCAATCTGCAGCCAGGGAGTGGAGTGGGAAGGAACCCAGGCATCCTGGCTCCCAGCCCCCACTGCTCTCACCCACCAGCTCCCACTCCCCTCCCAGAGCCGGGGAGGGAACCCAGGGGTCCGGTACCTTCGTTGTTCTCCAGGATGTTGGGGGCGAAGCCGCCCTCGTCCCCCACGTTGGTGGCGTCCTTGCCGTACTTGGCCTTGATGACGGACTTTAGGTTGTGGTAGACCTCGGCCCCGATGCGCATGGCCTCCTTGAAACTGGCGGCCCCCACCGGCAGGATCATGAACTCCTGCATGGCCAGCTTGTTCCCCGCATGGGAGCCCCCGTTGATCACATTGAACGCCTGCCGGGGGAGGAGGGACAGCATAGAACCCAGGCGTCCTGGTCCCCAGGTGCCGCTAAACCCCACTCTCCTCCCAGAGCCATGGAGAGAACCCAGGAGTCCTGGCTCCCAGCCCCCACTGCTCTAACCCATCAGCCCCCACTCCCCTCCCAGAGCCGGGGAGAACCCAGGAGTCCTGGCTCCCAGCCCCCACTGCTCTAACCCATCAGCCCCCACTCCCCTCCCAGAGCCGGGGAGAGAACCCAGGAGTCCTGGCTCCCAGCCCCCCCTCCCCTCCTAGAGGAACCCCGGCGTCCGGGGGCTCTCACCGGGACAGGCAGGATGAGCTCAGCGTTGCCAGCCAGGTCGGCGATGTGGCGGTAGAGGGGCACCCCCTTTTCCGCAGCCCCAGCCTTACACACCGCCAGAGATACCCCCAGGATGGCATTGGCCCCAAACTTGGCTGTGGGGGGAGACAGATAGGATTAGCCCCCCCATGACAGTCAGGTAACAGGGAGGGATCAGCAGGGGGCGGGGAAGGGGTGGGCTGCAGTTTGGTGAGGGGGCTGGAGGTGAAGGGGCCAGAGCGGGAATTGGGGGCTGGCAGAGGGTCGGTGGCGATGTCTCTCACTCACATTTGTTCTCTGTCCCATCCAGGTCGATCATGAGTTTGTCGATTTTCTCCTGCTCCACAACACTGAGTTTCTGGGATGTGGTGGGGGGGGGGGGAACAGTGGGGGGAGGGGTCACACAGGCACCATGGGTAACTTTGCCCCCCACATCCCCATCCAGGACACCTCACCCCGCTGCCTCCCCTACTCTGCCAGGCGCCAGCCCTCCACACACCACCCTATACACAGCCTATTGTACCCAGGGACCCCCCACAATATATCTAGCCCCCTTCCCCAGCTAACCCCACTCCCGGGCCTCCCTCTAATACCCAGATATGCCCTCCCCAGGGACCCCCATGTCCTCTGGGCCTCCCCCCATAGCCAGGTACCCTCTGGTACCCCCCCACAGTCAGGTACCCCTCCATGCCTGTGTACTGCCCAGACCCCCAGTACATGAGTACTCCCTACAGGCGTGAGCGGGCGGTGGTTACCTTCTCCAGGAGGGCCGGCACAATGATTTTGTTGATATTTTCAACAGCCTTCAGCACCCCTGTGGGGAGGAGGACAGAGATGTCGTACCCAGCTGGTCTCTACGGCCCCACCCGCTACCCCAGTGCCCCCGCATCCATCCCAGCTGGCCGCCTGGGCCATAGTCATTTAGACAAGCCCAGATTTCATTTTAGGAGATTGGGAGCTTTATTTAAATTAAATAACTACATTCTAAGGAACTAACAAACCACCCAAGAATGCGCCAACCAGCACTTTTATCCAGCCAATGAGCCAACCAGCCAATTAAATCAGTCAACCAATGAATGAACCGGTCAACCCAACCAACCAGTAACCTCTCACACAACCAGCCAATGAAGCTCTCAGTCAAGACTACCAACCGGTCAACCAATCAACCTCACAGCCAGCCAACAAACCAGTCAGCCACCCAACGAACATCTCAGCCAACCAGCCAATGAACCGGTCAACCAGCCAATCAACCTCACAGCCAACCCTATCCACCAACCAGCCAACGAAACTCCCAGCCAACGAGCCAATCCTAGCAACCGCCCGGCCAATCAACCTCACAGCCAGCCAACAAACCAGTCAGCCACCCAACGAACATCTCAGCCAACCAGCCAATGAACCGGTCAACCAGCCAATCAACCTCACAGCCAACCCTATCCACCAACCAGCCAACGAAACTCCCAGCCAACGAGCCAATCCTAGCAACCAACCAGTCAATGAACCTCTTGGCCAACCAGCCAACCCTACCTACCAACCAACCAGTCAATGACCCTCTCGGCCACCCCTATGGACAAGGCAAGAAACACATCCCTGAATCCACGGGCTGCTCCCAGGGGCTTGCGCCAGCAACTCCCGCTGGGGTGACTGGAAGCGCCCCCCACCGCCCCGACCCCAATATGGGTTCAAGACTTTTATCACCCCTGGGCATTTGTCCAGCAAGCAGCCGCACCTTGAACTAACCCGGCCCTCACTTTGGACGGAGGGGCGTGGGGGTGGAGGGCAGGGTGTGCGGGGAGAGAGGGATACATCTTCCCGCCCCCGGTTAGCATCACCCCCCTCCCCCGAGGGCCCCTCACCTTTGCCCAGGTATCGGGACTTGTCCCCGTCCCGCATCTCCAGAGCCTCGTAGATGCCGGTGGAGGCGCCGCTGGGGACAGCGGCCCGGAAACGACCTGGGGGGGAGAAGCAGGGGGAGTAACTAACACGGGGTTCCCCCCACAGCCAGGAGAGCCTGACCCCCACCAGCCCCCCCATCCTCTCTCGGGATCCCCCTGAACCCCAGCCTTGGGATTACCCACCCTGTCCCCATGGGAATCCCCCCCCGCAGGTACCCAAGCCCTCCCCACACATGCACCTCCAGCCCACTCCTCCCTCTCCACACCCCAGTCCCCCCTGGCCCCCCCGACGCACCCTTGGCCGTGTGCAGATCCACCTCAACCGTGGGGTTCCCACGGGAGTCCAGGATCTCACGGGCGTAGATCTTCTGGATGGACATGGCTGGCGGGAGAAAAACAGAGGGGTGGCGGGGGCCTCGGAAAAGCACATGCCCCAGGCTTGTCCCCCCCATACACAGCCACCCCCTCCCAGAGCCGGGGAGAGAACCCAGGAGTCCTGGCTCCCAGCCCGCCCTGCTCAAATGCACCAGCCCCCACTCCCCTCCCAGAGCCTGGGCGGAGGTGTGGGGGGCAGAACCCAGGAGTCCTGGCTCCTAGTCCCACCCACCCTGGACCCACTGTCCAATCTGGAGCAGGTCTGAGCCTTTTAACATTCACACCACCACACCCACACCCTGGGCAGCTGCCAGGGTTAAAAATAGACTCACGTACACCCGGAGGGCTGGCCACTGGAGGAAGAGGTCACCCCATCCTCTGATAGTGGGGAGCCTGCAGCTGGGACCCACACAGGGGCAGACCCTGGCCTCCCCTACCCCCAGCCCTGCCGGTGCCCCTCACTCCCGACCCGCAGCCCCCTGCTAGCCCAGCCCTGCCCCCCCGGCCTTGCCGGTGCCCCTCACTCCCGACCCACAGCCCCCTGCTAGCCCAGCCCTGCCCCCCCGGCCCTGCCGGTGCCCCTCACTCCCGACCCACAGCCCCTGCTAGCCCAGCCCTGCCCCCCAGCCCTGCCCGTGCCCCCAACTCCCGACCCGCGGCCCCCTGCTAGCCCAGCCCTGCTGGCGCCCCTCACTCCCAACCCGCAGCCCCTGCCCCCCCAGCCCTGCCGGTGCCCCTCACTCCCGACCCGCTGCCCCCTGCTAGCCCAGCCCTGCCCCCTGCAGCCCCGCCGGTGCCCCTCACTCCTGCCCCTCCAAAGGGGCAGCGGACCAGAGGGGAGGGTCCTGGCCCTGGCACTCACTTGGTGGGGTCTTGTCTCCGGTCGGTGGCTGTCAGGGGGGTGGGCAGCTGACAGTGCCCAGGCGGTGGCTGCCCCCTCCCTTTTATACCCAAGGTCCCCGGCATCCTCCGCCCACCCAGGGCCAGTTAGGGACTGTCTGTAAGTGCCCTGCCCGTGTGGGGACAGGCCAACCCCAGACAGGCCATTGGCACCTGCACAAATATGTGGCTCCATGAAAGATCCCAGCATCCCTCACGCACAGCACCACCCCTCCCACAGCCGGGGAGAGAACCCAGGAGTCCTGGCTCCCAGCCCCCCCTGCTCTGACCCACCAGCCCCCACTCCCCTCCCGGACCCGGGGAGAGAACCCAGGAGTCCTGGCTCCCAGCCCCCCTGCTCTGACCCACCAGCCCCCACTCCCCTCCCAGAGCCGGGGAGAGAACCCAGGAGTCCTGGCTCCCAGCGCCCCCTGCTCTAACCCACCAGCCCCCCTTCCCCTCCCGGAGCTGGGGAGAGAACCCAGGAGTCCTGGCTCCCAGCCCCACTGCTCTAACCCACCAGTCCCCCTTCCCCTCCCAGAGCCGGGGAGAGAACCCAGGAGTCCTGGCTCCCAGCGCCCCCTGCTCTAACCCACCAGCCCCCACTGCCCTCCCGGAGGTGGGGAGAGAACCCAGGAGTCCTGGCTCCCAGCCCCCACCGCCGCTCTAACCCCCAGCCCCCACTGCCCTCCCAGAGCCTGGATAGAATAAGGCACTGGGGCATTTGGAGACCACCCCCCTCCCTTGTCTGACAGGTTATTAGCCATGGGTCCCTCAGGGGCTTTCTCCTGTGGGGCAGTGGGGGTGGGGACGGGGGTTGCCCGTTACTGGGCTGACCGTGGCCTCTGTGCGAGCTTCTGTGAGTCGGCTTGCGGGGGGGGCATCAGGCCTGGTGCGGACAAGGAAAGGGCGGGATTTGACCCGAATCCTCCACACACCCCGTTCCCTGGGCTGGACAAGGCCCCTGTCTCTGCAGAGCGCCCACCCCACACACCCCTTGGGGCCCACTGGGGCAGCTCCCAGAACCCGCAGCCTGTCCCCTCTGGGTGCGCCAGCTCCCTCCCGGTCCCAGGGGGCTGTGACCCTGGCACCCCCCCAAGGGGCTGCCCTTTCCCCATTGCTCATTCCTATGGGGGCTCCCCACCCCCACCCGGCCGTGCGGGCCTCTCCAGACAGCCGGGGCCCCTTGGAGCTGGTCTCTAGCCCTATATTTAGCCCCCCGGCTAGTTCGCTAAAGGTCAGAGATCCAGGGCGCCCGTTCCAAGCAGCGGGGAAAGGACACGGCAACCCGAGACGCTCGCCTCACATAGCACGTGGGGGGGGGTCCCCGTCCCGCGGCTGCTGGGATGCAGGGGTCCGGAGCGACACTGGGGGGCGGGGGGGGGGTCTCCATCCATTCACACCAGCCCCACTGAGAACCTGAGCCCTGAATGCGTCACACTGCCCCGTCTGGTGGGTTAGAGCAGGGGCGGGGCTGGGAGCCCGGACTCCTGGGTTCTCTCCCCAGCTCTGGGAGGGGAGTGGGGGCTGGAGGGTTAGAGCAGGGTGGGGACTGGGGGCCAGGACTCCTGGGTTTTCTCCCAGGCCCCTGGAGGATGATGGCTGTAGCCAATCTCCCGCCACCGGCCTGGGGCTCCTTTCCTTGAATATCTGCAACGTGTATCCGCCCCACACGGCCTGGGGGAGCGGGGGCGCTACCCAGTGGCCATGTCGGGAAATCCACCCGCTTCTTTTTAGGATAGAACCAGTGTCCCCGGGCAAGATTTGTTCCTTAATGCTGGGGTGGGGACTGGCTGGCTCAGGGGGGCGGGGAATGGGGCCTGGGGTGGGTCCCTGGCTGGCTCAGGGGGGCAGGGAATGGGGCCTGGGGCGGGGCCCGGCTGGCTCAGGGGGGCGGGGAATGGGGCAGGGGCCTGTCCCCTCTAGGGGGCGCCGGCTCTCATCTGCCCCAGGGCTGGGCCTGGCTGGCTCAGGGGGGCGGGGAATGGGGCAGGGGCCTGTCCCCTCTAGGGGGCGCCGGCTCTCATCTGCCCCAGGGCTGGGCCCGGCTGGCTCAGGGGGGTGGGGAATGGGGCAGGGGCCTGTCCCTGGCTGGCTCAGGGGGGTGGGGAATTGGGCCCGGGGCAGGGGCCTGGCTGGCTCCGGGGGGGCGGGGAAAGGGGCAGGGGCCTGTCCCCTCTAGTGGGCGCCGGCTCTCATCCTGCCCCAGGGCTGGGCCCGGCTGGCTCAGGGGGGCAGGGAATGGGGCAGAGGCCTGTCCCTGGCTGGCTCAGGGGGGTGGGGATTGGGGCGCAGGGCGGGTCCCGGCTGGCTCAGGGGGGCAGGGAATGGGGCCCGGGGTGGGGCCCGTCTGGCTGTGGCCCGTCTGTTTGCATCCCGCTTCCATTTCCAGGTGACTCAGGCTCCGGGAATTCCCCCGTCTCCGCCCCGTGCAGGCTCCGAGGTGGGGCACGTCGCCCGGAGGGGGGTGTCCTGCACCCCTGACGGCCGGGCCGGGCCCCCGCAGGCTCCCGGAGCCGGGGCAGAATTGCACCAGGCCGGGCTGCCAACCGGCTCTGGGGTGTGGAGCGGGGCGGGCGTGACTCAGGGTGTAGATGGGAGCGTCCGGGTTGCCAGGAGTAAGCAGGGGGGCGGGGGGGGGCAGTGCTTTGCTGGGCGGGGTTTGGGGGGACAGAGGCGGCTGCTTTCAAAGGAGCCCAGCTGAACCCTCAGTCCTTGGAAATTCACAGGCCCCAGTGCCACCAACCAGGAAGTGAACCCCGGCGTCCTGGGAAAACTCCAAAGGGGATTATTACCTGCTCCCAGCTCCGGGGACAGAACCCAGGAGTCCTGGCTCCGTCCCAGCCCCCACTCCCCTCCCAGAGCTGGGGAGAGAACCCAGGAGTCCTGGCTCCCAGCCCCCCCTGCTCTAACCCCCCAGCCCCCACTCCCTTCCCAGAGCCAGGGAGAGAACCCAGGAGTCCTGGTTCCCAGCCCCCACTCCCTTCCCAGAGCCGGGGAGAGAACCCAGGAGTCCTGGCCCCCAGCCCCGACCCACCAGCCCCGGCTCCCCTCCCAGAGCTCTGGTTTTCCTATCAAGTCTCGAGGAATCCACAAATCTCCCCGGCTGGTTTTACTGCCCCCCAGGAAGGGGCCCTGAGGCAGATGCCCCAGTGTGCTGGCTGGGCCGGGCCCTGCAGAGGCCTGGTCCCCGCCCTGCACCCCCCAGCAGAAAGGCCCTGGGGTCGGGGTGGGGGGATAAAATGCTTATCTGGAAAGCTCATCACAGGGGCTCAGGGTGACTAATCTAATTGGCATGCTGATAAGATAAGGAGCTCAGGGGATATGGAGCCTGCTTACTCCAGAGTGTGATGCCAGGCTCCCCGGGTCACCGGCCGCCCCGCCCCAGAGGTGGGCGCATCTCGGCGCCGGGCGAGGGGTCCCCGTGTCACCAGCTGCCCTGCCCCGCCCCAGAGGTGGCTGCATCTCGGCGCCGGGTGAGGGGTCTCCGGGTCACCGGCTGCCCCGCCCCAGAGGTGGCTGCATCTCAGTGCTGGGCGAGGGGTCCCTGTGTCACCCGCCGCCGCGCCCCAGAGGTGGCCGCGTCCTGGCAGTGCTGGGCCGGGGTGGAGGGGACAGGGGCTGTGGGGTGTGGAGGGGCTGTGGGGTGCAAGGGTGGTAGAGGGCCCTGGCCCCCTTGCAAGAGGGCCCGAGCGCCCAGACTGGGCCGACCCCTCCCCCGCCCCAATGCCCCTCCCCCCACCGCCAGGAAGTGAGACTCTCCGCCCCTCCCCCCCCGAAAGCAAAAGTTGGACCGAAGAACAAGAGAGGAAAAGTTTTGCAACCTGTGTGCCTCCGCCAAATAGTCCCGCCCGGGCCTCTGACGCAGGCGCAGGGACGGGCCAATGGGAGCCCGCGTCGCTGGGCGGGGGGGTTTCCGCCCTGGTTTGGGAGCTGTGTGGCCTGGTGTGTCTGATTGGACATGGGGGGGGCGGAGTCACACTTGTGTTTACGTCAGCTGGGGGGGGGGAGTTTCACATGTATGTCCTGGCGTGTTGCATCCACATACATGTACGTGTATGTTCACATGTCAGCTGGGGGGGGGTTTCACATGGATGTCCCAGCACGTGTTGCATCCACATACATGTGCCCCCGCACACGTGCAAATCGCACACGCGCCCCGCTCAGCTACGCGTAGCTGAGCGGGGCGCGTGTGCGATTTGTACGTGTGCGGGGGCACATGTATGTGGATGCAACACGTGCTGACACGCGTGTGTGTTTTGGCATGAGTGGCCGGTGGGTACAGCCGCTTGGCTCCGTGCAGCCCAGGCCGGGCGCTTGCAGGCCGCCGTGTAGGCCCGAGTTCTCGTGCATGCGTGTGGGGAGGGGGGAGATGCCGTGTAATGGCGTGTGCGTGTTCATATGTGTCCACGCATGGCTGTGCTTTGCCTGTGCACCCAAAGACGTGAGATCTCCCCAGGTTCCCAGGGCATCGGGCTGGGGCGGGGGGGGCCTCTGGACATGCAGCTTGTGTGTGTCTTATTGTGAACACGTGTGTTGACATGTATGATGTGTGCCTGTGGGAGGGGGACACAGGCGAGTCACCCCGCACGCCTCAGGGAGCCCCATCTTGGACTGGGTGCATTGCGGGGGGGGGGTCAGACCCATATGCACTAAGGGGAGTGCCCCGATTGCTGTGGGGATGGGGGGAGGGATTGAATGACCAGGGGGGCTCTTGGCGGGCACATGTGGGGGAAGATGCGCAGTGGAAAATGGGGGTTCCTGGGGTGCACATGGGGGAGGGGTTTCCAGGCAGAAAGCAGAGGTTTAGATGGAGCATGGTGGACAGGGGATGCCCTGTCTAAAATGGGGTACATGGGGAGTTTTTACAATGCAAATAAAGGGGCCCTCCAGGGGGGTGCAGTGTGAGAAGGGGGACCTCGGGAGGGTGCATGAGAAAAGGGGGTGCAGTGTGAAAAGGGGACCTCTGTGGGATACATGAGGGGAAAAGGGGGTGCAGTGTGAAAAGAGAACCTCTGGGGGGTGCGTGGGGAGAAGGGGGTGCAGTGTGAAAAGGGGAACCTCTGGGGGGTGCATAGGGGAAAAGGGGGGTGCAGTGTGAAAACAGGACCTCTGGGGGGTGCACGAGGGGGAAGGGGGGTGCAGTGTGAAAAGGGAACCTCTGGGGGGTGCATAGGGGAAAAGGGGGTGCAGTGTGAAAAGGGGGACCTCTGGGGGTGTATAGGGGAAAAGGGGGTGCAGTGTGAAAAGGGGGACCTCGGGAGGGTGCATGAGAAGAAAAGGGGGTGCAGTGTGAAAAGAGGACCTCGGGGGGGCGCATGGGGGGAATGGGGGTGCATTGCAGAGAAGGGGAAGGGAAACGGGGTGCAGGGAAGAAGGCGAAATAGTCCCGGCTGGGGGCGGCGAGCCGGCGGCGGGGGGGGGGCGCGGATGGATCCCGGGGCTCGCTGAGCCCCGCCCGCAGGAGAAAGGCGGGGCGGGCCGTCGGCCCCTGTAAAAGCCGCGCGCCCGGCCCGGGGGCCCCCCCAGACGCCTCTCGGATTTTGCACCCCGAGCGCGCGCGCTGCACCGGCTCCAGGGTCGCCCCCCCCGCGCCCGCGCTCCTCCTCCAAGCGGCGCGAGCCTCCCTGCCCGCCGCACGCGCCGCCCCGCCCCGCCCGCGCGCCCCCCCGCCCCGCGCGCCGCGGCCTCCACGTTCCAGGGCGAGGTTGATTCGGTCGCGTCCGGCGTCTCGCGCCCTTTTCTTCTTTTTTTTTTTTTCTCTCCCCCTCCCGGGATTCTGCAGCCGCGCGCGCGCCCGGCTCCCGCTGCAGCCCCCCGCCGCCGCCGGCTCCTCCCCAGCCCCAGCAGCAGCCATGAGCGGCTGGAGCTGCTACGTCGACCGCCTCATGTGCGACGGCAACTGCCAGGACGCGGCCATCGTGGGCTACAAGGACACCCCGTGCGTGTGGGCCGCCACCCCGGGCAAGACGCTGTGCAACATCACGGTGAGGGGCCTTGCAAAAGGGGGGGGTGCAGGGGGAGCTGGATTGCAAAGAGGGGAGGCGGGAAGTGCCATGGGGGGGCTGCATTGGAAGAGAGGGGGACCGGAAGTGCTATGGGGGGGCCGCCTTGGAAGAGAGGGGGGGCGGGGAGAGTCTAGAGGGGCCGGATTCCAAAGGGGGGGGCCGGGGGAGTGGATGGGGGGGCCGGATTCCAAAGGGGGGGGCCGGGGGAGTGGATGGGGGGGCTGGATTCCAAAGAGGGGGAGGCCGGGGGAGTGGATGGGGGGGCTGCATTGGAAAGAGGAGGCTTGCATTGCTAAAGTGGGGGTGAAGAGTGGATGGCGGGGTGGGGTGCATAGTTGGCTGTACTGCAAAAGAGCGGGGTAGGGAGGAGGGATGGGGTGTATTGCAGAAAGGCAGGGGGCACCCGGGGGGGCTCCTTTCAGAAAGGGGGGACCCCCTGGGCGTGCATCGGAGGGGGATTATAGGGGTGTATGTAGGTGAGGGGTGCATTGGAGAGAAGGGGATCGGGGGGGGTGGGAACAGAGGTCTTTATGGGGGGCGGCTCCCAAGGAGGGCTCTGAGTGAAAAGGGGAGCACGTGGGAGGCAGAAATGGGGTGCTGGGGGCAAAGGGGGGGGTTAGATTGTCCATGGCGAAGAAGAGGAACTGGGAGGGGCGGCATGTGATGGGAGCACATGGAGGGTGGGGGGAGACTTTTCTGGTAGCCGGCCCTGGAAGCCAGGGCCACTGGCTAAAACACAAAAAAAAGTTTGCAAAGTGGCGGGGAGGGGGGAAGAACCCAGAGTTTGCAGCCAGCGAGCTGCAGCCCCCAGGCGGCTCTACTTCCTTCTCTGCTGCCCCCCACCCCACCCCCCTTTCTTACTGCCAGCCCCTCCCCCATCTCACCCTTGCAGGATCTCTGCGTGCACAAAAAAACCCACTTCCTCTTGCAAAGCATCAGACAGTGACTGGGGGGGTGACCCCCCCCCACCAGCTCCAGCCTCCAGTTCTGCTCTGCTGCCCTCCCGACAGGGGTTGCCCCCTGCTGCCTGGCGGCTCCCTGCTTCCCACCCACCCAGCTGGCACCTTCTGGCCTGGCCCCACCCCACCCTGCAGCTACCAGGAGGAAATGACTCAAGGCCAAGGGGGAGGGAGAGTAGGTGTGGGGGGGAGAAGAGATGAGGCCTAAATCTGCCCCGGGCTCTGCAAAATGAACTGGATCCAGGGTCCAAATTCCTAGATCCAGGAATCTTTATCTTTTTGCCCCCTGTGAAGGCCCAGGGCTGGTTTCCCAGCTTGTCCCGTCCTGGCCACAGTGAATCTGCCAGCGTCTAGGGGCGGGAAAGTTTTTAGCTTTCTTTCTTTCTTTCTTTCTTTTTTTTTACTGCGCTGGGGAATGAATTGGATTCCCTGGTTCTGGGGGCTGCCGCGTACCCCAGAGGCGGCTGCATCTCAATGCCAGGGCCTGGGATCAGCTGCCAGCCGCGCCCCAGAGGTGGCTGCAACTTGGGGCCTGGGATCCCTGTGAGGGGACTTGCCCCACCCCAGACATGGCTGCAGCTGGCCTCTCCATCCCTGTAACAGAGTTCAAAATGGCTAACTTTGTGTGGCATCCCTCCGAATAGACCCCCCCCTCTCATTTGCACACCCCTTGCGACACCAGGATTGCGGGGCGGGGGGGGGGTGGTCTGCTAGCCTGGGGTCTGGGACTCAGGAGGCAAATTGAGCATTTGCTGTGTGTGCAAAAAATCCCGGGTAGCGGAGAAGAAACTTTTGCTAACTTCTCGAAAGCAAAGCTGACTTCCCCCCCTCCCTCCCCCCCTTGGTTAATAAAATGGGTGGGGGCAGGAAGCCGTCTGTCTGTATTTAATCTCTCCTTTTACTGCCACGTCTCTGCCTTCTGCCTCCGCCTGCCTGCCGCTGTGGGCCTGAATCTGTCTCCCTCCTAATCTTTCCAGATCTTTTTTTCCTCCCCCCCCCCCTTCGCTTTGCAACAATCATTCTTTAGTTAAGCCTCGCCTCTCGCGGGGGGGGGCCCGGGCCTGGTCTGGTCTAAATCTTTGGCTTCCCCAGTTCTGTTTCAAAACCAAAGTCCGTTTCAGGGCCTCCACTCCCGGCCTGCCTTTCTCACTCTTTGCAGAAACTTTTCTCATTTGGCTGGGAATGCAAAAATATTTCCCCTCTTCAAACCATCCTTGTTCAGTGGGGTGGCTGGACTCGTGTCGAAAACGGATTCCCCCCCCCCCCCCCGCTTTCTGCCTGGAAAACCACCCAGAATTCGGGGGGCCCCTGCCTGGGAGAGTATCTACGTCCTTGTCTCCTGGCCATAAAGGGGAGGGAGTCTGGTGAAACTCTCCCAGATCTCCCACATCCTGATGGTGCCTGTGATCGTCAGGTCCCCTGAGTGGCTCTGATCCTGGGGGGTGGCCCCCGCTTCCCCCCCAAGTGACTTGGGTTTGGGTCAGCACAGAGCTGGTACAACCTGTTCCTCCCCCAGCTGCTCATTGCCACAGAAATATTCCCCCCCCCGCCCCCACTTCCTGCAATTGTGCTACTGATTCGGGGTGTGAGGCTGCCCCTGATTTGGCAGGGTGGTGAAAAGCACTGGGTTGGAGAATATGGAGGGGTGGACACTTCCCCTCCCTGCCCGTTACCCCCCAGGCTCTGCCCCCACCCCCGAGGTTGGGCCAGGGACCTGCTGCTCATGTATTGGGACCCCTCTGCACCCCCCCCTTTCCCCCAATGTCCGGAACTTTATACTGGGAGGGGCGCTCGGCAGGGCCCCAGCTGGCTGGATTCTGGCACGTGGCTGGCCCTGGGTGCAGGGGGGTGTGGTGCTGGTCTCATATCCTGGCCGGGGCTGTTAAAGGTTGGGCTGGGGTTTGCCAAAGCCCATAACATCCATGGGGAACCCCCCCCCCAAAATCCTGTTTCCTCCCGAACTGCTGGGTTCTCTCCCTGTCTCTGGCAGGCCAGTGGGGGCTGGTGGGTCAGAGCAGGGGGGCTGCGACCCAGGACTCCTGGGTTCTTTTTCTGGCTCTGGGAGGAGAGTGGATTGTGCTCTGGACCCTCCCCCAGTTTGCAAGGTGGGGCTGCCCCCCATATCTATTCTCAGGGGTGATGGGGACATCCAAGGAGCCCCCCTGTTTCTAAGCTCACAAACCCCCTCCCCAGACTCCTCCTGGTCCCTCCCCGTGGGGGTGGGGTCTCTCTCCCCTGGTCTTAGGGGCAGGAAGAGGTTTAAAACCTCAAAACCCCCATTGCAGGGTTGTCAGTTTCCTATGGAAACTGATGGGGGAGGGGGGTGGGGTGCAGACGGGGGGGGGAGGGGGGTTGGGTGGCTGATAGAGGAAATAAACCAAGAATGTGCAAGTCCATGTCCTGTCCCATCCCCCGAAGATAAGGATCTTCGTGCGGGGTGGGGACACCTAGATTTCTGGAGGGGGGGGCAGCAGCAGCAGCTCTGTGGGGGGAGGGGCTGGGGGGGCGGTGTCTGCTGACACAGGAAGCTCTTAGAAGCGGAAGTTAGGGAAGGGGGGGGAATAAGACCACTCAGTCCACCTGCCCCCTAGAGGAAGAGGGTGAAATTGGGGGTCCATTTCTGTCCCCCATCCCGCCCCCACAACAAACTGGGTGAGGAGGGGAGACACCCCCCACCCTCCCCCCGTTCAGCTGCCTATGGCCAGACTCTGCAGGGGGCAGGAGTCTGGGCTTGACTGGGGGGTGGGAGGAGGATTTGTTCTCCCCCCGCCCCCCAGGCTGCAGAGAGAGAGAGATTGGGGGTGGGGGGGTGAATCCAGGACCCTTAATGCCCCTTTATGACCAGTGTGGATCCAGACTCTGCCCCCAAAGGGGGCCAATGCCCCCGCCCCGGGCATGGCTGGATTGCACCCAGATGGAGGGGTGGGGGGCAGGAGTCTCCTGGCGGAGAATAGAAGGGGGGCTTGTTCAACTGGACAGCTGCTCTGGGTCCCGCTGTTTCTCCCCCCACCCCATGGAAAGCAGCTGCTTGGGGGCTCCTGGGTTCTCTCCCCAGCTCTGGGAGGGGTCTGGGAGCCAGGACTCCTGGGTTCTCTCCCCAGTGCCAGAAGAGGTGGGGGACAGGGCTCCCTGAGCCTGTCCAGGGTGACCCCTGACCTCTGCCCCCCTCCCCAGCCGGCAGAGGTGAACACGCTGATCGCCAAGGACCGTAGCGGCATCTTCATCAACGGGGTGACGCTGGGGGGCATGAAGTGCTCGGTAATCCGGGACAACCTGTTCATCGAGGGGGAGTACACCATGGACCTGCGGACCAAGACCACGGGCGAGACCCCCACCTACAACATTGCAGTCTGCATGACCAACAAGGGTGAGTGCCGGACGCCTGGGTCCTCTCCCTTCCCCCGGCGGACCCCCAGTCACCCAGCCGGGGTCTGCTGGCTGGGAATGGGAGCCAGGACTCCTGGGTTCTCTCCCTGGCTCTGGGAGGGGAATGGGGTCCAGCCAGCCTCCCCATCTCTTGCAGCTGGGGCTGCCTGTCGGGCCCTCGCTTCCCCACTCCCCACCCCAAAGCCAGCGGGGCGGCGTTCCCTCCCAGCAGCTGCTGCCTGACCAGCCTGAGGCCTGACCCCTTTCCCTGCAGCGGGGCCCACAACAGCTGGCCCCGGATCCAGCTGCTTCAGCCCCACATCGCCCAGATAATGGGCCAGGCTTCATGAACAGCTGCAAGGGGGCGGGAGCCAGGACTCCTGGGTTCTCTCCCCGGCTTGGGGAGGGGAGCGGGGGCTGGGGGGTTAGAGCGGGGGGGGCCAGGAGCCAGGACTCCTGGGTTCTCTCCCCAGTTCTGGGAGGGGAGCGGGGGCTGGTGGGTTAGAGCAGGGGGGCTGGGAGCCAGGACTCCTGGGTTTCCTGTAGGTGCTGGGGTAGGGGTTACCTGACTGGATCAGACCCCATGGGGCCATCGTCATCTTCCATTCCTGGCCTGTGATGGTGGGGAGGGGGCAGAGGGTAGTTTGGGGGTCGCAGCCTGGCCCCTCACCCCTCTTTTCTCCTCCCCCCGCAGCGATAGTGCTGGCCATGGGCAAGGAGGGCGTTCACGGCGGCTGCGTGAACAAGCAATGCTTCGACATGGCCCATCACTTGAGAAACTTGCAGTATTGACGCCGGCCTGGCACTCCGCTGCGGTACTACTGATGCCCACCTGGCAGGGACCACCCGGGCCCCCGCCCGCCCCGGGCCTGGAGCACCCCCCATTCCTCGCTTTCGGCTCTCGACTCTGGCCCGCCCTGTCTCTCCGCCACCTTTTCTATCACAAAAATCCTCTTCGTTGCTGCCAAATTGTTTCTGGTTGTTTAAAAAAAAACAAAAAAAGCCAGTTGTAGGTTTTTTTGGGGGGGAAGGGGGGGTTTAAGGGGGGGGAAACTATATTGGAACGAGAAATAAAAAGGAAATTTGAATAATTCTCAAGGTGTATCTGTGTCTAGTGTCTGCTCTGGGGGCACTCAGGACTCCTGGGTTCTCTCCCTGGCTCTGGGAGGGGAGTGGGGGCTGGTGGGTTAGAGCAGGGGGGGCTGGGAGCCAGGACTCCTGGGTTCTCTCCCCGGCTCTGGGAGGGGAGTGGGGGCTGGTGGGTTAGAGCGGAGGGGTGGGGGGGCTGGGTGCCAGGACTCCTGGGTTCTCTCCCTGGCTAGGGAAGGGCTTGCAGAGTCAGAGTTCAGCTGGGGGAGGGGGTGCAGCCTGGGAGATTCCTGCCCTTGGATTCTTGCCACCCCCCCCCCCCCCCCCCCCCAGCTGGCAGGAGAGAGGTGCACAGTCCTGCACCCAGCCTGAGTCATGGTGCAGGGAGGGGTGTGAACAGCTGATTGGGAGGGGCCAGGGATCCTGCCTTGCGGGGGGGAGGGGGGGCGACTCCCACCTCTGCTGCTGTCCATTGAGGTGGGGCGGTCTGGGCCCCAGGCTCTACCCCATGGCAGTGGGGCACCCAGGGCTGGCTTCCTGCCCATCCCTGCAGCCAGGTCTTCCCCTGGCTGTTGCACCAGCAGGGAGATGGAGGCTAGCTCTAGGGGGGTCAGGCCTAGGGGTTGGGTGCTGGGCTGTTGGGGGGCGGGGGGGGGTCAGGATGCCTGGGTTCTATTCCTGGTCCTTGCACACAGGGGGAAGGCCTGGGGCTGGTTTCCCCCTCCCAGCTGTGTACGGTGCTTGAGGCAGGGGGGTCTGCGCAGCCCCAGTTGTGCAAGGTTGGCAGGGGGGCTGGGCTGGGCCTGGCCTGGGGGGAGCCCCCAGCTGAGCGGCTCCAGACCTTCCTGGACTGAAGAACCTCGTTGCTGCCAACGAAGAAGTCGTCTTAAACACCCTGCCCTGCGCCCGCTGCGTGTGAGCGAGCCACCCAGGAGCGCGTGTCTGACCTGCATCCAGTTGAGTCCTTCCCCCCCGCCCCCATCCACTGGGGCTGGCTCTGAAACAGTGCCCCCCCAGTCGCAGCCCCTCCGGACTCCGGCACTGCGGGACGAAAGGGGGTTACCTACAGTGTGCTGGGGGGAGGGGGGCGATGGTGTGTGCAGCATGTCTCTGCCTTGCACCCAGCCCGGCCCCCTGCCCAGTGCACACGACCCCAAAGAGGCACCAGTCAATACAGGGCAAGTATCTTTTATTCGAAGAGGTGCCCTGACCTGCCAGGCGTGCCCTGGGTGCTGCTGACCCCGGGGTGCCTGGCGTGACCCACCCCACAATTGGTTAAAAAAAGCAGCCAAGGAATGAGCTCCAGTAAACCCCCCCTGGGGGTTATGGGTCATAGTGTGAAGGGAACAGGCCCCATGGGCTGGGGCAGGGACAGACAGACAAGGTGTTAATGGTCCATAAGACCCCCTGGGGGGCTAAAAGCACAAACAGGAGGAGGGCAGTGGCACCCCCCCATTTTGGTCCAGGACTCTGCAGAGTGAAGGTGGGGGGGAACCATGCTGCACCCCCAGTTAAGTCACACCTGCAAATCAAAAGCAGGAGCTGGGGTCGGGCTGGCCCCTGGGGCTAAGAAGGAAGGGCTGAAATGGCTCTCAGGTTAAAGGGGGGTGTGGCGGAGACAGGGGAGCCCTGCAGGAGGGGGGGCCCATGACGCTAAAGGAAAGCAGTCCCTGCCCCCTGCTAGCCTCCTAACCGGGGAGGTAGCCACTGGGGGCAAGGACAGGTCTGGCTTTAGTCCATCCTGCCTGGGGGCTTCAGCAGGACAGACTCCTGAGCCAGACAGATGGGCTATACCCCATGGAATTATAGGTACCCCCCCCCCCGGCATATGGTAGCCAAAGCTTCCCACTGCTCCCAGGGTACAGCCACATTCTTCTAGCCTAGAGTGGGGGCCAGCGTGGTCTCTACCCCCCCTCCTCCCTGCTCTCTGCCCTAGAAAGAGTGGGCCTGCCCCTGCGTCCTGCTGCGGGACCATGAAATGGGGCAAGGGGGCAGTGGCAGCTGGCCAAAGCCCCCTCTCCCTAATCCCAACAGCTGGTGCGAAGTGGGGCGGGTGCCCCCAGGGGGAGGCCAGGAGCAGGGCCCAGGCCCAGGCAGGAATGTCACCTGGCCACAGTGTTTACACCCAGCCGGCTGCTGAGCCCCGGAGGGGGGAAGGGTGGCTGGTTTCTTCAGGGCTGTGTGCTTCCCCCTCCCCCCCGCTGAGAACCCAGGAGTCCTGGCTTCTGCTCCCACCCCCACTGCCCCTGCTCTAACCCACCAGCCCCCACTCCCCTCTGGGACAGGGGAGAGAATCCATCTCCTCCCATGCCCCTCATACCCCGAGCTGTGCCCCCAAGCCCCCCCACCGTCCTGCAAAGCCCTGACACCCTGTGTCCCACAGCCTTGGCACGTAATCGATCCCCCGGGGCAGGGCTGCAGGTCCGAAGGGAAGCTGGGGGTCACCCCAGTCCCACAGGAAGGGGGTCCAAGCCTGGATCCCTGGCAGGGGCCCCTGTTTTGTGCACAGTTTAAAATACAAAGAAAGCTTGGGGGTAGAGGCCCCCTGGGGAGTCCGTCCGGGGGGTCAGACAAGAATGCTGTCCCCCAGGCCGTCAGGGGGCTGCCCCTGGGGGGTGGCCAGGGGCCCCTCCTCAGAGCCTTCCTGGCCGGAGGGCGGGCCCCGCGCCTCGGCCATGCTGCCGAAGGAGGGGGTGCTGGCAGTGGAGGAGGGGCCCAGCAGTGGGGTTCGCTCCGAGTGGGGCTCCTCCTCCTCGCCCCGCTGGTGGCCCTCGCCCTCCGAGTCTGAGTCCTCGGCCGTCCGCAGCACACGCTGCTTGCACACCGGGCAGGTCTTCTTGGTCTGCGTCAGCCAGGGGTCCACGCACCGGCAGTGATAGGCTGGGGGAGGGGGACGGCAGTTACACCCCGCCACCAGGAGTGGAACCCAGGCGTCCTGGCTCCCAGCCCCTCCCTGCTCTAAACCCCCAGCCCCCCTCCCCTCCCAGAGCCGGAGGGAGAACCCAGGCGTCCTCACCGTGGGCACAGGGCAGGATCCGCAGCCGGTCTCCCTCCTCGTACTCATCCAGACAGATGGCGCAGACGTCATACTCGTCCCCTGGCAGAGAGACGGGAGGGAGCCGTTAGCCCTGACATATGGGGGAAACTGAGGCACAGGGAGGGGGTGGGACCAGGGCAAGCTCATACAGTGAGAGGATAACAGCCCTGCATCCCGGGAGTCCTGGCTCCCAGCCCCCTCTGCTCCGACCCACCAGGCCCCGCTCCTCTCCCCGAGCTGGGGAGAGAACCCAGGAGTCCTGGGGACAGGTCTAGAATTGTGCTTAGTCTGTTGGGACTTAGGAGCAATGAAAGAGGTGGCCGCATCTCAGCGCCGGGCGAGGGGGTCCCTGTGTCACCAGCCGCCCCGCCCCGCCCCAGAGGTGGCTGCATCTCAGGGCCAGGCAAGGGGTCCCCATGTCACCCGCTGCCCTGCCCCAGAGGTGGCTGCATCTCAGTGCTGGATGAGGGGTCCCTGTGTATCCCGCCGCCCCGCCCCAGAGGAGGCTGCATTGGATGACAGAGGGCTGGGACCCAAGGCCCATTTCAGCTCCAGGGCTCGAGCGTCTCAGCGAAAACAGGAAGCTCCGGCTCCCGCCCCAGCGCCTGCCCGGGAGGGGAAGCGGTCAGAGGGGGCTGCGGAGTAAACCCAGCCGCTCCGGCTCAAGCCCTTATAAGGTAAATGCGAGCGCTCCCCTATCGCTTCCTCCCCTGGCGCTTACTCAACCCGAGAGCGCCCCGCTCAGCCGCCCCGCCAGGCGGTGAAACGGCTGCAACAGCTCCCTGGGAAGCAGGACGCCTGGGTTCTGCTGACAGCTTGAGGGGGAGGGGGAGACTGAGGGCTAGAACCTGGGAGCCAGGACTCCTCGGTTCTCTCACCAGTTCTGGGAGGGATCTGGGGGCTGGGGGCTAGAAGGGAGGGGGCTGAGAGCCAGGAGGTATTTTTTGCCTCCCTGCCCCCTTCTAATGGCAGAAATAGAACCCAGGAATCCTGGCTCCCAGCTCCCCCTACTCTAACCCACCAGGCCCCACTCTCCTCCCACAGCCAGGGAGAGAACCCAGGTGTCCTGGCTCCCAGCCCCTCCCTAGTCTAACCCGCCAGGCCCCACTCCCCTCCCAGAGCCGGGAGAGAACCCAGGAGTGCTGGCTCCCAGCCCCCCCTGCTCTGGCCCACCAGCCCCCACTCCCCTCCCAGAGCCAGGAGAGAACCCAGGAGTCCGGGCTCCCAGGCCCCCCTGCTCTAACCCTGGAGGCTGGGCAAGGGCTGGCAGCAGCAGGAAGCCAGAGCCACAAGCATCAGCCAGGGAAGCCCCCGCCCCATTCCCCCCACCACAGGGAACCCGCAGCAGCTGGATCTGGAGGGCAGAGATCCAAGACTTGGGGGGGCCGGCGAGGAAACCTGCCCCTGACTCCTGCCTGCCCAGGGCCCCCCAGAGACTGTGGGGAGCTCAGTCCATGGGGGACGGGGGGCTCCCACAGCCCGGGGAGGGGGTGGGTGTCTCAGCATCGGGGACTGGAGCCAGCAGGGCAGGCTGACCCCAGAGTGCCCCCCCCCCTCCCCGGCCTGACAGCCTGGGGAAACATTTCACAGCCATGAGGTGACAAGTCCTCAGTCACTGCGGTTAGCGCCCCCCCACTCCAGAGCTGGGACAGGGCTGAACCGGCTGCTGCAGCAGGGGGAGAGAACCCAGGCGTCCTGGCTCCCAGCCCCCCCTGCTCTAACCCCCAGCCCCCACTCCCCTTCCAGAGCCGGGGAGAGAACCCAGGCATCCTGGCTCCCAGAGTGTGAGCCTGCAGTGAGCATGCAAGGAATCCCAGCCCGGGTTTGACACAGGGGAAAGTGGGTGACTCGGGGGTCCCCCAAAACACGCAGTAGATATGTGAGCCCAGAGGCTGCAAAGGGGGCTGGGAGCTGAGGCGGGGGCGTACTGGGGGGCGGGGGAAAACGCTCAGAGCCGGTCTCACACCCTCGGTCACAGCCGCTCGCTCCCCGGCCTGACGCCTCCCCGCTTGGGGTTTGGCTGCTGGAAGCCGGACACGGGGCGATTGACCCCCCCCACCTGCCTCGCACGGAACCTGGGACTTTCCAGCGTCCCGTGCTGGGGCTCAGACAGGCACCCCACATCTGTGGAGGAACCCACAGCCCCCAGCTTCCCCTCTCCTGCACCCACAAGGGGGCACCCTTGGACCCCTCCCGGCTGCCTCCCAGCTGGAGGGATTGTTCCTTTGATCTGCCCCCTCCCCATAGTGTGAGGGGACGGGATCTGGTGGCCGGCCGGCCCCGCCTTGGGATCCAAAAGGGGCTGCGGAAGGACAGACTGCCATGGGGCAGGGGGCCCCTCTGCTGGGGAGAGGCCGTACTGCAGCCTGGATGGGTGAGGGGCAGTTTTGGGCTGGGCTGGGCTGGGGGACGTCCCAGCATGCAGTGCTCTGCTCCCATTATGCCCACTGCATGCTGGGAAGGGCCCTGCCCTGCCACCCGAGAGGCCATCCCTGGGGTGGGGGTGCCAGGATAAAGAGGGCTCAGGGCCAGCCCCAAGACCCCCCCATGCTGCGGCCACCTCTAGGGACCGGCTTAGGCCTCCTGCTGGGACATTGGGGGCCCTGCCCGCCCGGGGAGAGGCCCCCGCCGCTGAGCCCCCTGCACACAGCACCCCCTAGCGCCGCTCTGGGGCATTGGGGGCAGCCCTGACTCCCAGAGGGGGGGCCCCCTGGGGGCCAGTTACCTTTCTGATACTTGTGGACAGGGATTTTCCTCAGCTGATCCTTCGAGAGCCGGTGACGCCGCAGCCTCTTCCGGTGCTGCACACAGCGTACGATCTGCCAGCCAGACCGGGGGGGTGAGGCGGTTCCAAGACTTCCCAGACCCCCATCTAACCCCCTAGCCCCCGCTCCCCTCCCAGAGCCGGGGAGAGAACCCAGGAGTCCTGGCTCCCAGCCGCCCCTGCTCTAACCCACCGGCCCCCGCTCCCCTCCCAGAGTCGGGGAGAGAACCCAGGAGTCCTGGCTCTCCCGCCCCACCCCCGGCTCTAACCCACCAGCCCCCGCTCCCCTCCCAGAGCCGGGGAGAGAACCCAGGAGTCCTGGCTCTCCCGCCCCTTGCCCCGCACAGTGCGGTGGGACGTCACTCACCAGGATGGTGCACATCACGGCGATGATGATGCCGACCACGCCGGTGAAGGGGATGAGGTAATAGCCCAGCGGGAAAATGTACTCAGGGATCAGGATAATGTGTGCGCTGGGGGACCGGAGACAGTGGGGTCAGTCAGGGTGGAGATGCTGGCCACTAGCCCCCACTCTGCCTCCAGACCAGAACCCAGGCGTCCTGGCTCCCACCCCCCGCTCTAACCCACCAGCCCCCACTGCGCTCCCAGAGCCAGGGAGAGAACCCAGGAGTCCTGGCTCCCAGCCCCCCCTGCTCTAACCCACCAGCCCCCACTGCCCTCCCAGAGCCGGGGAGAGAACCCAGGAGTCCTGGCTCCCAGCCCCCCCTGCTCTAACCCACCAGCCCCCACCCCCCTCCCAGAGCCAGGGAGAGAACCCAGGAGTCCTGGCTCCCAGCCCCCCCTGCTCTAACCCACCAGCCCCCACTCCCCTCCCTACTGATGGAGCACCTGGGGGGCACCCAGGGAAAGCAAGGTACGCCACGCCCGTCTGTCCCGTGGGTGACACACCACATGCGCTCCGAGCGGGGGGCCTGGCCCCCGCTGGGATTCCTCCAGGCTCGGGGGCTGTGGTGGGGACAGGAGGAAGATGGGGGTCTCCCATGGCTCAAGGCGTTTCTCTGCAGGGGGCCCAGGCCCCACAGCGCCCCCCCCGCAGGCGGGCAGGTGCCTACCCCTTCTCATAGCTGAACTTGGAGCGCAGGTAGTCGGAGGCTGTCTCCCCCACGAAGACCGACGGGATAGCGATTTGCTCCCGAATCCTCTCTGTGGGGCAGAGAGATGGCAGAGGGGCTCAGCCAGGCCCACAGAGAACTTCTTGACCCACACCCGGGGGACGTTAACCCCTCAGGCAGTGGGTTCGCTCTGCCAGAGCTCCCCCGGGGGGGAGGTGGGCGGCGTGGGGACCCCAGCAGCAGGGGAGGTGGACCGGGCGGATCCTGGCAGTGGGGGGAGCCAATTGGGGGCGGAGAGCGGGAGTCTCACTCCTGCACCCCTGCTGGTAGGAGCTGCCACAATCCAGCCTGCACATGGGGGGCGGAGTGCCTCCCTGGGGAGCCCTGAGAGTAACCCCCCCATGCCAGAACTTGGGGGCGGAGCCTAGGGAAAGCCCCTCCCCTGCCCACTCACCATCATTCCAGGCCATGTTGAGCAGTTTGTCGGAGCCCGTGTTATGCACCACGGCGGCGTCGAACCCGGCCTGCTGTGCGTGCAACACCTAGAGGGGGGTGCGGGGGACAGGTCAGGGGGGGCAGCGCCCTCCCGCAGCCAGGGAGAGAACCCAGGAGTCCTGGCTCCTGGCCCCCCGGCCCTAACCCCCCAGCCCCAGTCCCCTCCCAGAGCTGGGGGAGAACCCAGGAGTCCTGAGCTCAGCAGATGTGTGAGAAGGGCTATCAGACCTCGTGGTTCAGGGCACAACCTGGGTGGGAGGTCAGGACAGGATCTGTCTGGAGGTCCCGTCTTTGGGCTGGGCTCCCCCACGGCTGCCCCCCAGCTCCCCGTCACTGCCCCCCGAGACCTCCCCCACCTTGATGTCGAAGTTGCATTCGTATCTGCGAATAAGGGCGATGAACCGGGTGGCGTTGCTGGAGTCCGGGGGCCCCTCGATGGGCTGACAGGCGTTGGTGGGCTTGGCCTCCACCAGGTAGCCCTGGAGCAAAGCAGGACATCTGAGTCAGTACCACACAGGCCTGCAGCCAGGCAGGATAAACCGAGAAGAGAACCCAGGAATCCTGGCTCCCAGCCCCCCTGCTTTGACCCACCAGCCCCACTCCCCTCCCAGAGCCGGGGAGAGAACCCAGGAGTCCTGGCTCTCAGGGCCCCCCCCCCCGCTCTAACCCACTGGACCCCACTCCCCCCCCAGAGCCGGGGAGAGAACCCAGGCATCCTGGAGCCCCCCTGCTCTAACTCACCAGTCCCCACTCCTCTCCCAGAGCCGGGCAGAGAACCCAGGAGTCCTGGCTCTCAGGCCCTCCCCTGCTCTAACCCACTGGACCCCACTCCCCTCCCAGAGCTGGGGTGAGGCTCCAGGCATCCTGGAGCCCCCCTGCTCTGACCACCAGACCGCTGGATCTTGCGGCTACGCACCACGAGTCCTTCCCTGGGCAGCAGGGCCCCGAAGAGGGCGGGCAGGTCTGAGAAGTCCATGCTGGCATTGTGATCCCTCACCTGTCGGGACGGGGAGAAGGATCAGGCTGGCAGGAGAGAGGCTCCGGTTCCCCCCCATTCTGGGGTCCCTGCCCCCACACTCTCCCCCCTCCCCCCGGGGCCCGGCCCTCGGCCACTCACCGCGTGGATGTAGGCGTCCGCCGGGGGCAGCAGCAGGCAGGTGCGGAGCAGGAGGGCCGCGACGGGGCTGGGGAAGGCGCGCTCGGGCCACATCCTGGCGGCCGGCGGAGCCCTGCAAGGGGGAGAGGCGGGAGCCTGGCGGGGGAGAGCCGGCACGCACCCCCCTGTCAGAGACCGTCCCTGCCCCGAAGACCTTCCACAACACGGGGCGTGAGGGGAAACTGAGGCCAGAGGGGCAGGGTGGCCAGGCCCGGTCAGGCCCCGTTGGGAGTCTCGGATCTGCCCCCCCGCATCGCGTCCCCGGAGGGCAGCTGCCGGATTGGCAGCAGCCTGTTTGCCCGGAGAGACGGCCCCGGGGCTCGCAGCCGGGACAAAGGGCCCTTTGAGCGCCCACGAGGCAGCGCTGTGGCAGGCAGACGTGAGGCGGGCACTGGCAGTGAGGTAAGCGGGGGCCCCGATCCCAGCTGGGGTCCATCGGCCGTCGCTCCTCCTCTAACCCACTAGATCCCACTCCCCTCCGGGACAGAACCCAGGAGTCCTGGCTCCCACCCCCCCTGCTCTAACCCACCAGCCCCCTCTCCCCTCCCAGAGCCGGGGAGGGGCCCCAGGAGCCCTGGCTCCCAGCCCCCTCTAACCGCTAAACACCACTCCCTCTTGATGAAATGGCACAACGCGGGGGCCCCGATCTCGGCCGGAAGGTGGGGTCAGCGCAGGGCCCGGCCCCCCAGGGGCCCTGCACTCAGCTGGAGGGAGGTGCGGGGAGCCCTGCCCGAACAGGTCTGGGCGTGGACCGGAGGCCGACGCTCTTGGTCTCCTGGCCCAGGCTGGGAGGCGCTTGGCTCAGCCCAGCTGCGGGTGCAGCGGCCTGGCTGCCAGGAGCCTCCCCGTGCCAGCGGCACTGAACCATGGAGCAAAGTTCAGGGGCGCTGACGGGGTAATGGCCAAGAGCGGGAACGAAGAGCTGGCTGGGAAGTGGGCAGGGCCAGGACTGGGGGGGAATTTCCCAGCTGGCACCCGGGTGACATGAGTTGGGAGGGTCTCAGTCCAGTTCTAAGATTGGGGACTGCAGCGAGATTGGGGTCCCCCAGGCGGTCGGGCATCGGAGGCACACGGGGCTGTCCCTACTCTGAAAGCTTACAAGCTAACTAAGCGAGACGGACGATGGGTGGGGAAGGGAAACCGAGGCACGGAGGTGCTGGGACTTGCCTAGCAGGTCAGTGGCCGAGCTGGGAACAGAATCTGGGCGTCCCAAGTCTCAGGCCGTGCCCGCTAGCCCATGCTGCCAGTCTGAGGGCTGAAGGGGTCATGCAAACTGAGCCCCTTTTCCCTACACCAGGGCACGAGTGTGAGGGGAGCCGTGTGTGTGGGGAGCCATGGGACCAGGGAGCTGCTTCAGGACTGCCCTCAATCAGTGCTGAGATGCAGCCACCTCTGGGGCGGGGCAGCGGGTGACACGGGGACCCCTCGCCCGGCACTGAGATGCGCCCACCTCTGGGGCGGGGCGGCAGGTGACACGCGGACCCCTCACCTGGCGCTGAGACGCGGCCACCTCTGGGGCGGGGCGGCGGGTGACACGGGGACCCCTCGCCTGGCGCTGAGACGCGGCCACCTCTGGGGCGGGGCGGCGGGTGACACGGGGACCCCTCGCCTGGCGCTGAGACGCGGCCACCTCTGGGGCGGGGCGGCGGGTGACACGGGAACCCCTCGCGCGGCGCTGAGAAGCGGCCACCTCTGGGGAGGGGCGGCAGGTGACACGGGGACCCCTCGCCCAGCATGTGGCCACCTCTGGGGCAGGGCGGTGGGTGACACGGGGACCCCTCGCCCGGCACTCAGATGCGGCCACCTCTGGGGCGGGGCGGCGGGTAACACGTGGACCCCTCGCCCGGCACTGAGATGTGGCCACCTCTGGGGCGGGGCGGCGGGTGACACGGGGACCCCTCGTCCGGCGCTGAGATGCGGCCATCTCTGGGGCGGGCAGCAGGTGACACGGGGACCCCTCGCCCGGCATGCGGCCACTCTGGGGTAGGGCGGCGGGTGACACGGGGACCCCTCGCCCGGCACTGAGATGTGGCCACCTCTGGGGCGGGGCGGCGGGTGACACAGGGACCCCTCGCCCGGCACTGAGATGCAGCCACCTCTGGGGCAGGGCGGTGGGTGACACGGGGCGCTGAGATGCACCCTTGGCATTACCCCCCTGTTCTGGCTGGACCGAGTATGGTTTCCTCTGTCTGAGCCCCCAGTCCCCACAGGACCCCCTCCCCAAAGGGAGATCCCAAAACCCTGCAGCACCCCCTCCCCAGATGGGGGGATCCCTTCTATCAGTCTCCCCTCCTCAGCATCCCCCCTCTCCTTTCAGCCCCCCTCCCCAGCAGCACCCCCTTATCTAGGGGGTGTCTAAGTGGGGGGCCACCCCCGCACTGACCTGCTCTGGCTGGCTGGGGGTGCCTCCCCTGGTCAGTGCTGGCTCATGGAGGCGCAGAGGGTCTGTCCCCTGGAGCAGGGCTGAGTCAGGAACAGGGGTCCCCCT
This sequence comes from Natator depressus, assembly GCF_965152275.1. Lineage (NCBI taxonomy): Eukaryota > Metazoa > Chordata > Testudines > Cheloniidae > Natator > Natator depressus. Next base: position 927,809 of record NC_134261.1, on the reverse strand, counting down.
CTGGCTGGGGGGGGGTCTCCTCTCTGGCTCCTTCTGTTTACAACTCTCCTCTCGGGAACATGGGAGGTACAAGCTCTCGCGAGAGGAGGAGGAGCAGCCCTTCCTCCCCTCCCTCCCCCGCAGTAACCCGGACGCCTGGGTTCTTTTCCTGGCTCTGGGAGGGGAGTGGGGGCTGGTGGGTTAGAGCAGGGGGGACTGGGAGCCCGGACTCCTGGGTTCTCTCCCCGGCTCTGGGAGGGCAGTGGGGGCTGGGGGGTTAGAGCAGTGGGGGCGGGGAGCCCGGACTCCTGGGTTCCCTCCCCAGTTCTGGGAGGGGAAAGGGGGCTGGTGGGTGAGAGCAGGGGGGGCTGGGAGCCAGGACTCCTGGGTTCTCTCCCTGGCTCTGGGAGGGGAAGGGGGGCTGGTGGGTGAGAGCAGGGGGGCTGGGAGCCAGGACTCCTGGGTTCTCTCCCTGGCTCTGGGAGGGGAAGGGGGGCTGGGGGGTTAGAGCAATGGGGGCGGGGAGCCCGGACTCCTGAGTTCTCTCCCTGGCTCTGGGAGGGGAGTAGAGGGTGTGGGAGCCAGGACTCCTGGGTTCCATCTGGAACTCTGCAACTAACTTGCTCTGTCCCTGCCCGGTGCCTCGGTTTCCCCCCAGCCCTGGGCCGGGCGAGGGCACAGTTGTGTCCCTCCGGGGCTGAGATGCTCCTGGGCCTGGCCAGGTCACCCCGGGGCCGGGCTGCGTGGGGCCTTGTAGGACAGGCCCCGCCCCGCGAGTGCAGCCGGGCTGGGGTTCCCCATGGAGCCCGATTGGAGTGCCTGGCACTCGGGGATGCCCCGGGCCCCCCTGGTTTAACCGGGGCCGCTCCCTCTCGGCACGTCCTAGGCCCCGGCCCAGGGAGTCAGGTGGTCCTTATCTCAGACCGGGGAGGTCTGGACAGCACCCGGCACAATGGGGAGCCCCTGATCTCAGATATGGGGTCAGCATGTCACCTGGCACAATGTGGGGGCCCTGTGCAGTGCCTGGCACCCCAATCTTGGATGGGGAGGTCTGTGCAGTGCCTGGCAGCATGGGGGAACCCCAATCTCAGGGGGTGGGGTCTGTGCAGTGCCTGGCAGCATGGGGGAACCCCAATCTCGGGGGGCGGGGTCTGTGCAGTGCCTGGCAGCATGGGGGAACCCCAATCTCGGATGGAGGGTCTGTGCAGTGCCTGGCACCACGGGGAACCCCAATCTCGGATGGAGGGTCTGTGCAGTGCCTGGCACCACGGGGACCCCAATCTCTGATGGAGGGTCTGTGCAGTGCCTGGCACCACGGGGGACCCCAATCTCGGATGGAGGGTCTGTGCAGTGCCTGGCACCAGAACTGGGTTACACAGGACAACTGGGTTACACAGGACTCCTGGGTTCTCTTCCTGGCCCTGGGAAAGGAGTGGGATCTAGTGGGTTAGAGCAGGGCGGCTGGGAGCCACGACTCCTGGGTTCTGTCCCCAGCTTGGGGTTGTGGGGGTCTAGTGGTTAAACCCCTATCTCGGATGAAGGGTCTGTGCAGTGCCTGGCACCACGGGGGACCCCAATCTGGGATAGAGGGTCTGTGCAGTACCTGGCACCACGGGGGACCCCAATCTCGGATGGGGGGGGAGGGCGGGGGGGTCTGTGCAGTGCCTGGCACAGCAGCGGCAGGTTTTCCGTTTGGTGTATTTTTCTTGTGCGTGTGTGTCGTGGTCGGAGTTGCTGGGCACGGAGCGCACCGGGGCCGGGCCTCCTCTGTTCTCACCGGCATTTGTGGTCAGGGTCTCTCTTGAGCGGAGCCGATCTGTTTATTTGTTGCTAGAGCAGCAGACTGGATACGCTCAGCCCAGGCCCGCTGTATCATCAAACCCCTGCCGATCTCTAAGCGGGATCCGTTGCGCTGGGTACGGGCTGTACGAATGCCTGCAGGGATTTCAGGGCTGCTGCATGGTGATTTTACGTGTTGTCTTGCGGGTCATTTGATTTCATCCAGGCTGCCCAAGCCCTGGGGTTTGCAAGGCCACTTAGAAAAACACGCCAAGCTTATTGGGCAGAGCGTGAAAAAAACAGATACCACGGTGTGACGGACTCACGGACACCTTGGAAAAACTCGAGTGCCGTGGGGCTGCTGGTGTGCTGAGATCACGTCCTGTCTGGTATTGTCTCATTGTTTTCCCTGCCTGTCCGATGCCGTCTGTTCTCTCTCGTCCGAGACATAGGCTGGGAGCTGTGACGGAGCGGGACTGTTCTTAATGTTTCCTCTGAATAGTGTGGGGGTGCCTCAGTTTCCCCTAGGCAGTTCTTAAGTATCTAGGGGGTGGGATAAGGGTGTATGATCCTTGCAGAGCCCTAGAGGGCAGGTGTGGGCAGGGGTCTGGACACAGAGAATGGCCGACACCCTGTTTCCTGGCCACGGATGGCCTGGCCCTTCCCCGCTGTAAGGTGAGAGCTAAAGGGTTGGAGAACAAAGGAATCCGGTGACCTCCTGGCCCGGGAAAGGGACAAAGCCCAGAGGAGGAGGGGCTGGAGAGAGTTTCAGTTTGGGGCTGGCTGGGGACATAGAGTGAAGGGCAGACGGGGTTGTCTGGCTCACGGCCCCCCAAAATGGACCCGGCTGAGGGGTCCTGTTCTCTGCACCTACAAGCTCTGTGTTAGACCATGTTCCTGTCGTCTAATAAACCTTCTGTGTTACTGGCTGGCTGAGAGTCCCGTCTGACTGCGGAGTTGGGGTGCAGGACCCTCTGGCTTCCCGAGGACCCCTCCTGGGCAGACTGACTGGGGGAAGCGCACGGAGGGGCAGAGGAGGCTGAAGGCTCCGAGGTCAGACCCAGGAAGGTGGAAGCCGGGTGAGCTGTGTGTCCTGGAGACAGGCTGCTCACAGAAAGGAGACTTCCCCAGAGTCCTGCCTGGCTTCATGGGGAGCAGTTCCAGAGCATCGCCCAGGGACTCTGTGACAACCGGTGGCAGCGGTGGGATGTACTGCACCCCGTGGATAGCGCTTCCTGCAGTAAGTGATGGGGGAGCAGTAAAACGAAGGGGGATTGACGAGGACCAGGCGTGCTGAAGGCTCAGAGAGAAGCGGTTTCGGGGGGCGGTTAACCCCTGGGAGTGTGTGACCAGCGAGAAGGACTGTGCAGTAATGGGGTCCCCCTGGGGACTGCGGTGAGCAGTCTCAGGGGCGGAGGAGCCTGCAGCTCGGCCCTGGGAGAGAGAAGGACTTTTGCAGTAACAGGGTTCCCCTGGGGATTGCAGCAAGCGGTCCCGGGGCGGAGGAGTCTGCAGCTCGACCCTGGCAAAGAGGGGTGACCTCGAGAAGGGCTGGCACACTAGGGGTTCTCCCTGGAAACCATGGGGAGCTGAGAGCACACAGGCCTGTGAGTCCACAACAACTTGGGAAGAGCGGAGTGATAGCCTGTCACCGTCTCCTTAAGAAGGACATTGTAACCCTGTGCAGAAAGAAAGGGTTGAGCATTGGAAAGTTCACCAAGGCACAGTTAATCGTGCAGCTGGAGGAGGATGACCGCTCTAAGGAACAGATTCCTGACCCCAAATGGGGCTATAGCAGGATCTGGGAGCAGCTGGAGTGGGAGCCAGGCATCTCCAAGACTCCTGTCCGCGACCAGACGAGGGTCTCCACGATCAGGTTCCCCATCAGGGGATCGGAGACGGATGGGATTGGAGCTGAGTCCGAGAGAGCAAGAGGACTGTGAGAGACAGCGAGAGCCCGAGAAAGAGCTGCAGAAGCAGCGGCAGCATGAACTGGTCGTGGTGGAGTGGAGAGGCCTAGGGGACCCCCCAGGGGTGAGTAGGGATAGACCTCGGGGGGCCATTTCCGCAGGGAACCTCGAGAGTAAATTGCTGCCCCTGGTTAAGGAGTGGGGGGATGTGGATGCCACCTCACTGCCTTTGAGCAGGCTGGAGATTTGAACCAGGGGGACCCTGCGGAAAAGCCCCAGTGTCTAGCTCCCTTGCTGGGTCCCAAGGCCATAGACTCCGTCAGCCAGATGGGTGGGGAGGTGGACAGGCTCCCACTCCTGACCCCAACCTATATGTCTGTGTGGAGTTTCCTGGGGCCAGGTCCCTCGGACCCCCAGTGGGAGCGGAAGGTGATGGTCAATGGGGAGACTTTCCTGGGGTGGCGAGATCTTGGGACAGAGAGAACTGTTGCCAGGCCCCTGGTGGTGCAGCCTCAGATGCTGAGGGGCTGTGTGAGCTGGGTGAGGGTCCCAGGGACGAAGCCCCTCGCCCTGCCTATGGCCCAGATCCCTGTGCAGACCCAGGAGGGGTGGGGCTGGCTGGCCGTTGGGGTGCTCCAGGACACCAGCTGTGAGACCCTGCTGTGGGGCGACTGTGTCTCTTTGGGACAGGGTCCAGGCCTTGCTCCTGTAACGGCCAAGGGTTTGAATTTGAATCCAGGGAACCAATCGGTGGAGAGGGAAATGGTCAGTGAAAATGCAGATGACATGGCTGGCAGGGGGGAGGAGCGGCTAGCCTCAGGCTACCTCCCTGCCTGTAACCAGACCCCTGGGGCTGGGTGGGACAGAGAGATGCTCCCCACCCCCCTGCACACCGGAGAGGGGACTCACGCTGGTTCTGATGCAGTGAGGAAAGCAGCGAGCTCGCTGCCTGCCCCCACTGGCACAGCAAGGGCAGCGCTGAGCACAGTGGGAGCTGAGACCCCAGCTGAGTGGGGGGAGACACAGGCAGGGGAGGGGATCTGCTGGGAGTGGCAAGGTGCTCGGTAAGGAAAGTCTGGATGAGCCTAGGCAGCCTTGTGAGCTGATGGCTGTGTCTAGTCAGCAGGATAGACCAGGATAGTCAGCAGGGTGGGAAGGCGAGGAGAGTGGAAGACGAGTGTCCCTGGACCTTACCTGTTACCTGGCTGGAGAATTGTGACAGTGAAGGAAACGTGCCTGTGACTGTCAGGGGTATTGACTTGCCTGTGGAGGGAGCTACCCTGATCTCCAAGCAGTTGTCTGTGACCAGCCTTGTGTGCTGGGACCAGGGGAAAGAGATCCGAAGCTGTGTGTCTGGGAAAGGAGAAAGTGTGTCCGGCTCTTCTTTGTCTGTGGAGCAGACAGAAGGGGCCTTTCAGCCTGTGACGGTTGAGGGTCGTGCAGTTGTCTCAGAGCTGGTTCTGGATTCAGCTAAAGCCCAGGAAGGGAAGGGTCCTAAGTTTGTGTCTGCTCGGGAGAATGGCCCTGTAACTAGGTCGCACACAGTTAGTAAAATCTATGCAAAATCCCAGAGCCCAGACAATTCTGGTGCTTGTATTTTGCCTGTTGCTAGTGTGTTGTTGGGAAAGGGTGGAGCAACTCTGTCTAATCAGGGTGAGATCCTAGCCAGGGCACAAGGAGAGCAGAAAGGTGATGTGATTGTGTTATCTACTGAGGGTGTGGAAACCTGTAGCAAGAAGGAAAAGATTCCTGCACTTGTGTGTGGCAAAGGGAAGGAGAAAGGAGCTCTTTCAGACAGGGTGTGTTTGAACCTAGCACCATGGGGTGCTGGCCCGTGACGGGGGCTCCTGGGCACTACAGTAAAGCACCTCGTCAATAATAAGATGACGTAATTAGTCTAAAGAGGGTTGGGTCGGGTTGCACTAAGCAAAAAACCCCAGGGTGCTGCTGGGAGATGGAACCTGTGATTCAATCAGGGGTGCCCTCACCCCCAAGGTCTCACATTTCTTGGGGGCACCCATCTGCAGGGTGGGGGGCTCTGTATGGGGCACTAGTCCTGACCCCAATGCCCCAGACGGTGCTAGGGGGCACGGTGCTGCAGGGGGCGCTCTCTCCCCTGGTGTCGGTAATGACCCCCATGCCTGCTCCATGTTCTGCGCCTTGCTGCCAGGCTCTCTGGCTTGTTCTGGTGCATTCACGTTTCTCTGGGTCTCAGCCCAGGGCCGGGCAGCCTGCAGGTTCCCTGGCTGCCCTACGGAGCGAAAAGCCAGGGGAAAGTCTCTCTCAGCTCAGCCAGGGGAGAAGTGAAACCGAGTCTGGGACAAGGAGTCAACGTGCCAGCCTCAGAGCCAAAGGAATTCACGGTATTCTTGCCAGCAAGTTAAAGAAGTATGGGCTGGATGAATGGACGATAAGATGGATAGAAAGTTGGCTAGATTGTCGGGCTCAGCAGGGAGTGATCAATGGCTCCATGTCTAGTTGGCAGCCGGTATCAAGCGGAGTGCCCCAGGGGTCGATCCTGGGGCCGGTTTTGTTCAGTATCTTCATTAATGATCTGGAGGATGGTGTGGATTGCACCCTCAGCAAGTTTGCAGGTGACACTAAACTGGGAGGAGAGGTATTTGATATGCTGGAGGGTAGGGATAGGATACAGAGGGACCTAGACAAATTGGAGGATTGGGCCAAAAGAAATCTGATGAGGTTCAACAAGGACAAGTGCAGAGTCCTGCCCTCAGGACGGGAGAATCCCATGCACCGCTACAGACTAGGGACCGAATGGCTCGGCAGCAGTTCTGCAGAAAAGGACCTAGGGGTTACAGTGGACGAGAAGCTGGATATGAGTCAACAGTGTGCCCTTGTTGCCAAGAAGGCCAATGGCATTTTGGGATGTATACGTAGGGGCATTGCCAGCAGACTGAGGGACGTGATCGTTCCCCTCTATTCGACATGGGTGAGGCCTCATCTGGAGTACTGTGTCCAGTTTTGGGCCCCACACTACAAGAAGGATGTGGAAAAATTGGAAAACATCCAGCGGAGGGCAACAAAAATGATTAGGGGGCTGGAACACATGACTTACGAGGAGAGGCTGAGGGAACTGGGATTGTTTAGTCTGCGGAAGAGAAGAATGAGGGGGGATTGGATAGCTGCTTTCAACTACATGAAAGGGGGTTCCAAAGAGGATGGAGCTAGACTGTTCTCAGTGGTAGCTGATGACAGAACGAGGAGTAATGGTCTCAAGTTGCAGTGGGGGAGGTTTAGGTTGGATATTTTGAAAAACTTTTTCACTAGGAGGCTGGTGAAACGCTGGAATGCATTACCTAGGAAGGCAGTGGTTTTTAAGGTCAGGCTTGACAAAGCCCTGTCTGGGATGATTTAGTTGGGGATTGGTCCTGCTTTGAGCAGGGGGTTGGACTGAGGTCCCTTCCAACCTGGATATTCTCTGAGTCTAAGGAATCCCAGCCTGGGAGTTCATTCCCCCACACCTGCCCCATTGCTCTGCGAAGGCCAGGTACCATGTTACCCCCCAGCCCAGTCGGGTCTCCCCTTCCAACCAGCTCACAGAAAGAGGGACAGAAGTTGGTGCAAAACAAAACTAATGCACGTGACTCTGCATGCAGCATGCAGCGCTGTTCAGCCCGAGGAGCAAAACCTGCTTTGCCAAGATTGCCACCCACGGGTGCTGGCTCCCGGACCCCCCTGCTCTAACCAGAAGACCACACTCCCCTCCCAGAGGCAAGAATAAAGCCCAGGAGTCCTAGGAGAGGGTTAGTGGGCATCTTCTTCCTAGAGACAGTTGGGCCCTTTTTATTTGCACGGGCTGTGCTGCCATCTCATGAGCGATGCACTTATAGCCGTTCACGCCCCAGCTAGTAACCGGAGAGCACTTTCCCTCCCTCGGGGAGGCGGTCCTGTCTCAGCTGCAAAGCCACATGAGCAGGGCGCCTGGGGTGTGTCTACACGGACTGCACTTCGACTCCGTTTTGAGCCCGAGCCCCTGTTCCGTCCACACGCCAATCAGTCTGACTCAGGGCTAGAGTCCTGCTGTGAGTTGGGTCCACGCCCTGGCATTTCGCAGTGTGGACGCAGCTTGAGCCACCGACCCCCAGTCAGAAGGGCTATGCAGCGCAGTTGTGGACGCATTAGCACGGCTGTGAGACCCGGCTCCAGCAATTGTACACCCAGGTTTACAATGCAGTGTGGATGCTCCAGTGCCGGCTTCAAAACACCGGGTCCACTAGCCTGGGCCCCACAGCTCTGGGCTCAGTGCAGACATACTCCTGGATGCCCTGACGATTCAGGAGCACGAGGCCCTGCATCTTGTCCCTGGAAGCTTTGCTAGTGGTGGGGGGGAGGGATCTCCTTGGCAGATAGCTGGAGCTGGGGATCCCCTATTCTGACCCCACCCAAGTCTCCCCTCCCGTGAGCCGCTCCGCCCCATGGAGGCAGAGGAAGCAGTACAACGCCTGGGGGTGAGGGGTGCACAAAGCACTGCTGGACCCTGCTGGAGCGTGCCTTCCAGAGATTGCTTTGAGCCTTGAGGGACTGCACCAGCCCCTGCTGGGCAGAGCAGAGGGGCTGACACTCAGCGCCACCCCCATTTCTTAATTCTTATTTCACGGTGTTCAGCCCCAACCCACTGAGAGCTGCGGTTCCAGCTGCTGTTTCTAATTGCTCTCTGTCGGGGTAGCAGTCCAGAGCCTTGAGCAACGGCGGGGAAGGTAGCTGCTATTTCAGGAAGCTAAAGGGGATGCAGGAAGCTGGTAACGGGGGCAGGCAGGGGCCTGGAACAGTTTGTACAGTGGGGGTGCTGAGACGCATTGAACCAAGCTGTAAACCCTGGAAGCGATGGAAACCACTTCAAGCCAGGGGGTGCGGCGGCTCCTGTGGTCGGTAACCATGCTGAGTAAAGCTGATGTGGAAGCGCTAAAGGCTGGTGTCCCTGCGGGGGCACCCCATACTCTCGTAGGTAGAAGTTGGAAGCGCGTCACGAGTGAGCGGTAGCTGGCAGGGGTGCAAAACTGGCAGCCCTCTGGAGCACCCATCCGATCCAGCCCGGCCCCGCGGGGAGCAGATCGAGGTGCCGGGGTAACCCAGATCCAAGCCGTAGCGGTTTGTCTTCGGCGTGTCGTTCACACGCAGGGCATCTGAAATGACGAATTGCGTGTGTGTGTCCCCGGCTGGTAACGACGGGTACTGGAGTGCTCAGAAGTGAATGGCACACGTGTAGTATCGAGAAGGGGCCTACGTCGAGCTGTGGTCTCTTGGCAAGGATGGGAATTAATGTCTGTGCAAATACTGTCAAAGAGGGGGAAATCGGTAGCACAGAACTGGGTTACACAGGACTCCTGGGTTCTCTTCCTGGCCCTGGGAAAGGAGGGGATCTAGTGGGTTAGTGCAGGGGGGCTGGGAGCCAGGACTCCTGGGTTCTTTCCCTGTCCCCAGAAGGGGAGTGGAGTCTGGTGGGTTAGAGCAGGGGGACTGGGAGCCAGGACTCCTGGGTTCTGTCTCCAGCTTGGGGTTGGGGGGGGTCTAGTGGTTAAATCAGGGATGTCTAGGCACTGGTGGTTGAGCATTGATTGCCAAGTATTATTTCCGAGGGAAGTGATGTTGGCAGTTGATTGTTAATGCCAAGTATTTTGTCTGAAGAGATGGTATTAGTTGAGTATTAATCCGCAACGATTGAGGCTCAACCTCCAAGTATTATTTTTGAGGCGGGCGATGGTGCTGGTTGAATATTAATCTCCCATTATGTCTGAGGGGCCAGCATTGGTTATTGTGAGTATTAATCTCCTGGTACTTCTAAGGGCCAGCATTGGCAAATTGAGGATTGACCTTGACCCCTACGTATCATTTCTCAAGAGATGTTAGTGGTTGAAGATGGATGCCTGAGTATTATTTCCGGGGAGCGTGGGGAGTATATATTCCCTCCCGGGATATTTCTAGAGGACACTGTGGTGAATATTAATCCAAGAGTATTATGTCTGGGGCCACTGAGTATTTATCCCCTGGGGTGTTATTTGTAGGGGCAATATGTGCAGAGTATTGATCCACAAGTATGATTTGAGTGGTGCTGTCCCTGGAGTATTTATCTTGGGCAGGGGGGGAGGTATTTCTAGGCCAGAGTGAGTACTTTATTATTCATATCTGTGGAGTATTTTCCTATTTTCCCCAGGGTGTTATTTCCTGGGGACACCATGAGCTGAGCATGCCAGGGGGACATCGATCCCTGAGTATTATTTCTGGGGTGGGTGTAGTATGTACCCTGGCCCCCGAGTATTAGTCACGTGTGGTGCTGTTCACAGAACATGCACCCCCTGGGCATTATCTGTACGGGACACGGGGTGTCAAGTATTGATCCCCCAGTATTAGCGGGGGGGACACTGTTTTTTGGCCCAGCATAACTGGGAGCTGAGCATGTCAGGAGGACTTCGATACCTGAGTATTACTCGGTGGGGGGTGTGTGTGCGTGCGTGCGCCTTAGTATGTATCCTCGCCCCGGAGTATTACTCCTGGGTGGTGTTGCCCGGGAGTACCCCCCGCTGAGTATCACCGGGAAGGGTCATTAGGTGCCGAGTATCAATACTCGAGTACTGTTTGCCGTGGTGTGTGTGTGGAGGGGGGTGCGGGGAGTACTCCCCCCGGGGGTATTATGCTCAGGCGTCCCTGCCAGACCCCCCACGTATTACTTCTGGGGGTGGAGTATTAATCCCCCCCCCGCCCATTACTTATTGCTGGCCGGGGAGTACTGCACTACTGACCCCGCCCCCTCCTCACGGGCCGCGCGCGCCCGCAACGGCAACGCCAACGCCAACCGCCGTTCCCGCCAAAACCGGCGGCCCCGCCGCCACGCGCGCAACCCCCTCCAGACGCGGGGAGGCCAGAGGGCCTGGCTGCGCGCGCAGCCGCCCCTCACGCCCGCCCGCCTCGGGAGTGTCGTTGGCTGCGCGCGCAGCCGGGTTTGGCCCCGCCCCGCCCCGGAGCGCTGTTGGCTGCGCGCGCAGCCGGGCTCGCTCGCTCCAGTCCCGGCGCCGGAGTCACCTTGGTCCCGGCCCGGCCGGACCCGGCGATGGCGATGGCGATGGCGGCGGCGGCGGCGCCGGCGCCCGAGCGGCCCCAAACCTCCCCCAAGGCTGTGAAGTTCCTGTTCGGGGGCCTGGCCGGGTGAGAGACCGCGCGCCCCTCCCCCCCCTGGTGACCCCTCCCCCCCGCGCGCGCGCCCCTCCCCCCCTCGTGACCCCTCCCCCCCGCGCGCGCGCCCCTCCCCCCTCGTGACCCCTCCCCCCCGCGCGCGCGCCCCTCCCCTCCTCGTGACCCCTCCCCCCGCGCGCGCCCCTCCCCCCTCGTGACCCCTCCCCCCTCACGCGCGCCCCTCCCCCTCCTCGTGACCTTTCCCCCACAGCGTGACCCCTCCCCGCGCGCTCGACCCCTCCCCCCCGTGCTTCCCTGCTGGGGCTTGGGGTGCTCCTAGAGCCCTGCATGGGCATGTCCCCTTCCGGACTCAACCTCCTTCGCTCCCCCTCAATTCCTGCCTCTTCTCAGACGCCCCGTAGCCTGGAGACACGAGACCTTTGGGAGGGGAGCGAAGTCTAGCGGGTTAGAGCTGGGGGAGCCAGGACTCCTGGGTTCTCTCCCCGGCTCTGGGAGGGGAGCGGGGGCTGGTGGGTTAGAGCGGAGGGGGCTGGGAGCCAGGACTCCTGGGTTCTCTCCCTGGCGCTGGGAGGGGAGTAGGGGCTGGTGGGTGAGAGCAGAGGGGGCTGGGAGCCAGGACTCCTGGGTTCTCTCCCCGGCTCTGGGAGGGGAGTGGGGGCTGGTGGGTGAGAGCAGAGGGGCCTGGGAGCCAGGACTCCTGGGTTCTCTCCCTGGCGCTGGGAGGGGAGTAGGGGCTGGTGGGTGAGAGCAGAGGGGGCTGGGAGCCAGGACTCCTGGGTTCTCTCCCCGGCTCTGGGAGGGGAGCGGGGGCTGGTGGGTGAGAGCAGAGGGGGCTGGGAGCCAGGACTCCTGGGTTCTCCCCCTGGCACTGGGAGGGGAGTGGGGGCTGGTGGGTGAGAGCAGAGGGGGCTGGGAGCCAGGACTCCTGAGTCAAAGGAGTACTTTTGGCACCTTAGAGACTAACCAATTTATTTAGTTTCTAAGGTGCCACAAGTCCTCCTTTTCTTTTTGCAAATACAGACTACCACTGACTCCTGGGTCGTGTTACACAGGTGAAGCACGCAGAGGTGCAGTTATTTGCCCAAGGTCACAGAGGGTCAGTAGTTGCTGGGAACAGCCCTCACATCTCCTGACTCCTGGTCAGGCCACCGGACTGTGCTGCTTCCCATGTTCGATAAAGCTGCCGGCAGCCCTTAGACACGAGGCCTGTGAGAAGAGGAGGGTATAACCCGCCAGCACTGAGCCCTCCCCTAGGTGCCAAAACGAGGATTTGTAACATTAGGTTTTAGGTTTCAGAGTAGCAGCCGTGTTAGTCTGTATTCACAAAAAGAAAAGGAGGACTTGTGGCACCTTAGAGACGAACCAATTTATTTGAGCATAAGCTTTCGTGAACTACATCTCACTTCATCAGATGCTTACGAAAGCTTATGCTCAAATATATTTGTTAGTCTCTAAGGTGCCACAAGTCCTCCTTTTCTTTTTGTTAGGTTTTAGCTGGCACCACAGTGAACGCTGTTCCTTGGCAGGGATGTGACTGGTTGCCCCGTGAAGTGGGGGTGCCCTGTGTTTGGTCATCACCTGCTGTGCTCAGGACCTGGCAAACTGGCGCAGCATGGGATTATGTGTGGAGCAAAGCATGGCTTTGCCGTGGCCAAAAATGTTAATCCACTTGTTGCAGCCTGAGGGTTTCCTTGAGCTTTAGCCTGACTAGGAGGTTTGTGAGGGACAGCGCCTGAGGGTTAGCTGCTGTTTCTCTTACTCTTAATCCTCACCAGAACATGCCTAGCAAATGTGCTATTAGCCTCTGGCCGCCTCGGGCCCTTCCACCTCTAGGAGCAGCTTCCAGGCGGGACTGGCTGGCTCCAGAGGATACAGGGTCTCTTCCCTCTCGGGAATGGGGACCAGCTAGCTCAGGGGAATCAGAGAACAGGCTAAGTCTTTCATCTTCAATAGGGCGCTGGTTCGAAAGTGGAGGGCAGGCTAGAGTTTCCTAACCCACACATCTGAGGCTTCCCCTTCCTGCTGTCACCCGTAGGTCTGTGCCACCCCTGTGGATTGTCCAAAGCAAGCAAGGCGAGTGTTTTCATTGATGGTAGTAACTCCTGGGCCCGCTCCCTAAATCTCTTCTCTAAACTGGGGGTTGTGGCGTTGATAAATAAGCACTCTCTCCTCCCCCTCTTACGTGTGGGTCAGAGTCCGAAGCGGAGTATGTGTCCGAAAGTTATTTGGTTGTCTGAATTTTGGACCTGATGATTTGAATGCTGTGGCAGGCTGGACAGCTGTGGCAGTCCCTTCCTGGCAAGCTGGCTATTTCCACTTACAGATAAACTGCCCTGAATGCATCCGATGAAGTGAGCTGTAGCTCACGAAAGCTTATGCTCAAATAAATTTGTTAGTCTCTAAGGTGCCACAAGTCCTCCTGTTCTTTTTGCGAATACAGACTAACACGGCTGCTACTCTGAAAACTGCCCTGTGTTTGTTGTGGGTAGAGCTGGCACTTGGGACTCCTGGGTTCAATTGGCAGCTTTATGAGGAGTGGCTAGTGGAGGGGGCTGACTGTCAGGGCTCCTGGGTCCCCTGTGAGAAATGGAGGAGAATATTACCCCAAAGCTTAGGCTGTCAGCTCTAAAGTGGGGTCCTGATCCATGATGTATGCTCCTAGGCGCTATCCCAGTACAGGCGATCACTTTAGATACTCCTTAACTGCACCGTGTAGGCCGGTTGTCTCCATTTTGTCTCTTGTAAAACGCTCCCTGTGGCTCCGCAGCATGGGGGCCACTGTGTTCGTGCAGCCCCTGGACCTGGTGAAGAACCGCATGCAGCTGAGTGGGGAAGGAGCCAAGACCAAAGAGTACAAAACCAGCTTTCATGCAGTCAGGAGCATCCTCAGGAAGGAAGGAGTCCGCGGCATCTACACTGGGTATGAGGGGGCGGGGATGGGTGATTGAGGGCACCTTCCTGACGGCTCCTTTGTTCTGGCACAGGGATTGACGAACGGGACATGAGGCCTTTCCCCTCTAGGCTACACATGGCACCACAGCCCCAGCTGTGTTGTGACCAGGATCATTGCCTCCCGGCGGGCGCTGAGTGGCCCTGTGGGAAATGTTTGAGCCCGGCGTGGGTATAGCGTTAACTTTTGTCGGTTCTGCTCCTTTCGCCAGTGCGGAGCTGAGCCACGCTCGGTGCATGCCGGGGTAAAGTCAAGTGCTCGTGAGGGCCAGGCACACATGGTGCCGGCGGGAAGCCATCGCTGTCCATGCCGCCGGGAGACGCATGTCTTGTGTCGTGGCCAGCCTTTCTCTGGCCCTCCTGTGTGCCAGGCCTCAAGCTCTGTGAGGAAACGCACCCAATTCTCATGGTTGCCGCAGAGCTGGACCCAGGCCTAGAGCCCAGGAGTCCAGCAACCACAGAGGCCCATAACCCTCCCACCCTTGGCAGGCTGTCGGCAGGGCTCCTGAGACAGGCGACCTACACCACCACCCGCCTGGGCATCTACACCATCCTCTTTGAGAGGCTCACCAAGGCAGACGGCACGCCGCCCAACTTCTTCATGAAGGCGGGGATCGGGATGACGGCCGGCGCCACCGGGGCCTTTGTGGGCACACCGGCTGAAGTGGCGCTCATCAGGATGACGGCGGATGGCAGGTGAGCGGGTTTGAACTGCGTGTGATCCGGTAATGCCGCTGCTTCCTTGCCTGGCGGTGGTGCCGCTAGCCCCCATGAGAAACTCAGTGGCCCCAGCCTGCTGCTGTAACCCACGCTCTGAGGGGGTCTGTGCGTCTGAACTGCCCCCTTGCTCCCTTCCTCTGTTCCTGTTCCCAGGCTGCCCCGTGACCAGAGGAGAGGCTACACCAACGTCTTCAATGCACTGCTGAGGATAACCCGCGAAGAGGGCGTTCTGACACTCTGGCGGGTACGGCGCTCATTAGAGGGCTAGGCCCAGCGGCGGATGAACCCAGGAGAATTTACTTGGGCGGAGGGGGGGAGACTGGGTTTGTGGGATACAAACCCTCCAGGGTAGACCTGGAACTGGGGTACCACTGAGCCCACCTGACCCACCAGCCTGGGCTCCCCCTCACCCTGTGACAAGCTGCAGACACACTTTCACCAGCACACATACAGGTAGGGACACACCCAGCTGCAGAAACACACACACAGACGCTGAGATCAGCTCTGCCTGGGAAGGCTTCAGCTAAGGAACTGCCCAGATACTCAAGTGCATCCCCCCATCCGGAGGGTAAAGCCAAAATTATACTGTCTTGCGCTGCACAGGGAACTGTACAGCGTAAGCTCATGAAATTCGTCCCCTCCCTCAGGAAAGGAATACACACAGCTTTTTGCCTCCAGTTGTGACTTCCACACACTGGTTTTGGACAAAACAAAAATAAGTTTATTAACTACAGAAGACAGATTTTAAGTGATTATAAGGGATAGCAAACAGATCAAAGCAGATTAGATTGTTTTTGTTTATTTACTAGATAATCTTAATATGCTAAAGAAATTGGATATGTCTAGCAAATGTTATTTTAGGCAGATTGCAGAGATTCTGGAAGGCAAGCTGCACTTGCTTGCAGCTGAAAACTCCAGGTATTCCTTTCACAGGCTAGAAATCCCTCTAGGCTGGGTTCAGCCCTTCTCCCCCAGTCCAGTCCTTGTTTCTCAGGTGTTCCCCAGCATCTCCTCTGGGTGGGGAGTCAGTGAAGAGGAACCAGGATGATGTCACTCGCCTGCCTTAAATAGCTTTTGCATATGGCGAGAACTCTTTGTTTCCAAACTTGGTTCCCACGCCTTTCAGTGGAAAAATACTGGCATTCCAAGATGGGGTCCAGTACCAGGTGACTTGGTCACATGCCCCTGTAGGGCCATAGCAGCCATGAGTCAGAGGCTGGTTGTAATGTCCTCAGGAAGCCTCCCCAGGGGGAGATTAGCATCTTCTAAGACCTTTTGTTCTCCCTAATGGGCCATTGACTTGTTCGCATTCTGTCTTGTGGGCCGTCCCCAGGTGTAAACACATGTGTAATAGGTGCATAAACAATATTCTTAACTTCAGTATTCTCAGCTACCAAAATGATACATGCATACAACTAGGATAATCCTATTCAGTGAATCAGAACCGTTTCAATGACCTCTTACAGGACCTATCTTGCATAAAATACATTGTAGTTACGCCATAATCATATCATCATATTACTCTGAAGAATATGGGGCGTGATGCCACACAGCCTACGGGAAAACACATTCAGGGGGCCGAAGGGGTGTTAGTCTGTGGCAGGCATCTGCTTCTCACGCAAGGCAAGCGCTTAGATTCCCCATCCTCGTGTCTGCATGGTGTTTCCCGTGTCCTCCCCCGTTAACTGCCCCTTCTCTCTTTGCATTGCAGGGCTGTGTCCCCACCATGGCCAGAGCGGTGGTTGTGAATGCTGCCCAGTTAGCCTCCTACTCTCAGTCCAAGCAGTTCTTGCTGGGCTCCGGTAAGTCCCACTCACGTGTCTGACATAAAATGTATGGCTGCGAGATAGCACCCCGCCAACTTGCTTGAGCCAAAAAACATGCCAGTATTATGCTTGGTGCATCTCCCCTGCTAACCAGTCCAGGCTGCCCCCCAGGAGGTAGTTAAGTGTTATCCACATTGGACTGAAGCACAGAGAGGGGCAGGCCTGTTTCCCAATATCTCATCGGAAGAGCTGGGGAGAGAATCCAGGAGTCCTGGCTCCCAGCCCCACCTGCTCTAACCCCCGAGACCTCACTCCCCTCCCAGAGCTGGGTATAGAACCCAGGAGTCCTGGCTCCTAGCCCCCCTGCTCGAGAACGGCTTAGTTCTGACCTCCAGCGGGTCCTAAAACCCCTCCTCTCTCTCCTCTCCAGGTTACTTCCGAGACAACATCTTCTGCCATTTCTGTGCCAGTATGATCAGCGGGCTGGTGACCACGGCTGCTTCAATGCCGGTGGATATCGCCAAGACCAGGCGAGTGGGAGGAGCGCTGGGTGTGCCCTCGGCAGAGGCTAGGATGGTTGAGGGGGGCACAGAGATGGGTCAGGAACAGGGAGTGGAGGGTTTTGTTGCTGGAGGGGAATCCATCCCTGCTCCCACATTCCTCCCATGTGGGTATTTTGAGAGCTGAGTTGGTGAGTTCTCAGCCCTAACGGGACAGCAGTGCCCATCACCACAGGAGGGAATCGCCCCCTATCAGCAGTGAACAGGCCACGGGATTTGAACTCTTCCCCACCTTCCAGGGGCAGGGATGCATACATAGGGAGCATGACCCATAGTGCCGCTGTTCTGGGGGCGGGTCTCATAAAGACTTGACCTTGCTTCGGTTGCAGGGATCACAGGGCAAGCTAGTCTGGACTGCACTCTTCCCTTGTCCCAGATCCACCCTTGATCCCTAGATACGTGGAAACTGATCTTGATGTATAAATAAGTGGCAGGCCCCCGCTGAGCGCCTGCTGCTGGCTTAAAGCTTCCTCCCCCCCTTTCCTCCGGGCACACAGGATTCAGAACATGCGGATGATAGACGGGAAGCCGGAGTACAAGAATGGGCTGGTAAGTGATAGCTGGAGCCAGGGCACGTGCTGGGATCGGTCGTTTTGTGCCCTTGGTCGCGCTTGGGGTGTTGTGTTCCTTGGATGAATATTCCTGCCCCTGTGACCAGATGGTGGGTTCACGCTGCCGCTCCATAGGGCATGTTTCTATTGATAGAGCAGCTGTGCTTCCCTCCTGGCCGTGGGGAAATGGAGGCGCCTATGGCAAGTGTAGAAGGTCAAGCTCTGGTAAGGAGCCAGGTGCAGCCGTGGGGGGAGAACGCCCCAGCTGTCCAGTGAGATGAAGCACTCGGCTGTACCATGGGGTCCAGACATGCAGGCGCCCCTTTGTCCTGTACCTCAAAGCCGTGTGGAGACGGGAGCTGTCAGTTTGGGGGGCGGAGATTCGCTGTATGGGAGCTCCCGGTGCGACGCTGTGACCAAAAGGGCTGACGCGATCCCGGGCTGCGTAAGCAGCATTCTTGAGTAGGGGCAGAGAGGTGATTTTACTGCTGGATTGGGCATCGCTGGTGCCCTCAGTTCCAGCCGGAGGGTGATTAATCGGAGAGGGGTCAGAGAAGAGCCACGAGAAGGATTAAAAACCCTGCCTTCGAGTGAGAGACTCTAGGAGCTCAATTAGCTTAACGAAGAGAAGGCGAAGGGGGTCTTTAAGTACTGACTTGGGGAACAAATAGTCAGTAATGGGCTCTTCAGTCTAGCAGTCTAACCCGGTCCGAGGGCTGGAAGCTGGAGAAATTCAGCCTGGAAACAAGGTGGAAATGTTTGGTGGTGAGAGTGGGCCCAGGCCCGTGGAGTGCTTGGGTGCACCGTGTGGCCCATCGCCTCAGCCCAGATACAGGGGGCTCTGGATATTATTGGAGGGGTTCTGAGCAGCGTGGCTAGGAAAGTTACCTCGACAGGCAGGTGATTTCCCGCCGCGAACTCCAGCTCTGTGGTGGTTAGTTCAGGAATTCTTACCGCTGCCCAATCTCGGAGTCTCCCGATGGACAGGGAGCCACTCCGTTCTGCACCCCCTCCGGTCACCTGGCTGCCTGGGAGAACAGGACCCAGGGGCTTTAACCTCTGGGGTGTGGAGGAATATTCCCATCAGGCTTTTAACTCGGAGCCACTCACCCATCACGCCTTTGCTCCGAGCCCTTGCAATGCTGGTGGACCCTGCACGTGATTCCGTGACGCTGGGGCAGGGGGAGAAAGCACTTCTCCAAATGCCCGTGTCTAGGGAAAGCAAAGGGGACTCAGGAGGACAGTCAAGTGAAGACATACGATGGTCACCTCCTCTGTGTCACGTTCAGCGTGGCGTCCTCGTTAAATATACGCCGGCTGCGTTGTGCCGACGGCGCAATCCCGGTGTGTCTCTTCACCGGTCCTGAATCCATCTGGCCACTGGGGGGCAGTGGCCGGTCAGATATGAGACTTGGGAGAAAAGCCGGGGGACTGACAGTGCTCCGCTGATATTCATTAATATCCCGGCTCCGGGAGCTCAGACAGTGTTGTACGGCGAAGGAAACTGAGGCAGGGAGAGAGATTGAGAAGTGGCTTGCTGGAAGCCACAGAGTCAGTGACAGAACCAGGATCAGAACCCAGGAGTCCTGCCTCCCCACCGCTTGCTCGAGCGACTAGCCAGTGCAGGGGCGTGGCGGCCCCGGAGTATCATCCGCGGCGTGCTGACCTCTGCTTTCTGAATTCCAGGATGTGCTGCTGAAAGTCATCCGCTACGAGGGGTTCTTCAGCCTCTGGAAGGGCTTCACCCCCTACTACGCCCGCCTGGGCCCCCACACGGTCCTGACCTTCATCTTCCTCGAGCAGATGAACATATTCTACAAGAAGTTCTTCCTCAGTGCCTAAGAGGAGGCCCTGCCCTGCCGCTGCTGGGCGCCCCCTCCCCAGAGCGCAGTCCCTCCGCCGGGCCAGCGTCTGCCTGCTGCTGGGGAACCAGACCCGGCTCTCACTGGGGTCTGAAGCAAGGATCCGGCTGGAGCCCCTCCCCTTCCTCTGTGTTTGGTGTCAGTCACGTCACAGTTCTTCCCTGTTTCCCAAATCACGTGAAAGGATCGGCGGGGAGGATGGCACAGCTTCTGTATGGACTGGGGTGGGGTGCTCCAGACGACTCTGGATTATTTATTTGGGGGGTTCGAGACTGGGCCAGTACTTTGGAACGCAAACCCTCGGGTGGCAATGGCCGACCCGCATGCGAGGTGTAGGTCTGTGCGTTGGGCCGAGCTTTTTATCTTGTCTCTCCCCCTTCTATTTGCTTTGAACTCAGTAAACAGATCATGGTCCTACTGGCACCTTTGCTTTGGGGTTCCTGCAGGGGGCAGGGAGGAAGGACACCTCGACAACGCTCTGCAGCAGCGTGTCACGGATCTACGGGTTCTGAGCTACGCCCCAGCTTTTAAACAGGTCCTGGGAGGAACCCCTTCCGTGTGTCAGACTCCCAAGGCCTACGGGTCAGCTGTGCCTCGGGGCTCCAGCCTGCTTCACCTGGCGAGCTCTGCCCCGTGAGAGCCTTGTCCGCTCTGCAGGGACCCGGGTGCCCAGCCGGTGTCTGCAGTGATGCCCGGCCGCCTTTTCAGAGCAGAGCAGGGTTTATTAGCGCCCTGGAGGCCTGACGTTAGCGTAGAGAAGCGCAGCGTCAGACACAGTGCGCCTTGGCCACGCCATCTTGGTTCTCTCTCTCTCTGTGCCGGGTGAGCGCCTGTCCCTCTCCCAAGGCCGGCTGTGCCCTCGCCTCCCATCGGAGCCCCCTGCTGAGTTCACATCTTCCGCCTGATGGCGGGATTTCTTCCTGGGAGGTGTCAGTTCGGTTCTCGCCAGCTCCTCCATGGATGTGGGTCGGGTTCACACAGCCCTTTAAGGACCCAGCCACGCAGGCCCAAGGAGTTAGGAGAGAGAGATACCTCATGTCTCCAGCAGCTTCTTAGCCCCTTTGCACCCACTGCCCAGCAATCCCTAGTCAGGTCGGTCACTGCCCTGCATATCAATCAGAAAAGCAAGCCTGAAAGTGCCCGCTGGGTTACAAGGCATGACTTTATTGGCTGGAGTGGACAAAAGGGAAGGGAAATTGCTGGCCCACTCGGGCCAGGACCGAGCGACCTCAGACAGCCATGGCGCCGGCGGGGACCGGGCTACCAAAGCACGCTCTGTATTTACCTCTGCCAGCTTCTGCTTTGCTTTAATGAAATGTGCAGGGCTCAGGTCCCCAACGCCTCGCCCTGTGCTGCTAGAACCGATTGCAGGTAGGCTGTACCCCATGGGGGCTTTTGCCCCTTGGGCAGCGTGCTATGGGGCTGGTTGACGGCCACCTTGCTGGAGAAGTGAGCCCCTGTCAAGTAGCGCAGGAAGACAGGGAATAAATGAACCGAGTGTGACTACCTCAGGGGCTCGTTCTCAGTGGGCAGCCCATCCAGCCCCTGCTCCTGTGTGGAGACGCTGAAGCGGTTGTCAGGGATAGGCCAGCCCGCAGTCGTGGGAAGAAGCCGCTGGGCAGGGTGCGGAGCCGGTTCCCCAACAGCCGCAGCAACTCCTCCAGGGCATTGTCCTGCAGCCTGGTCAGCCACTCGCAGGCCCGCTCAGGCAGGGTCCGCAGCCGCCCCCGGGAATCAGCTCTGTGAACCGTTGTGAGCCAGGGCCAGGCGGGTGAGGGCAGCGTGGGAGGGGATCAGCTCCTGGAGCAAGGGGCAGCGACCCCAGGCTCAGAGAGGTGCTGGAAGGAGGTGGTGGGGACGGACACCAGGTGGTTGGCACCAAGCTGTAGACTGCTGGTTAACCCCTGGCCCGGAGCAGCTAACTTCGAGCTGGTGTGTGATCATATTCATCTCCCCCACCCAGGGCACCAGCTGCAATCAGCAAGGCTGGGAAGGTGAGGTGGGACCAGGTGTGGGGCAGCCTGGTCTGGAGTTGGGAGCCACCGGGCCCATCTACGCTAGTCCAGCGGGTGCTGTGACAAGGTCCAGACCCCACATGTTTTGACTAGAGCTACTTCCAAAGAGCTGTAAGTCCCCAGAATCTCCTCGCTGGTCTGGAGGGGAGAGTCATGGGGGCTGAGATGCAGCTGCCTCGGGGGTGGGGTGTGGGGGCTGTTCACGTGGATCCCTCATGTGATGCGGCTGTGTCTGGGGTGGGGTTGATACAGGGATCCCTCGCCCGGTGCCGAGATACGTCCATGTCTGGGGTGGGGCGTCCTTCCCCAATACCAGCAGCATTGCTGAGCCCAGCCCTGTAGCGGGGCCTGCAGCTGCTTGGGACTAGGGGATTGTGGGTAAAAGTCTAGTGACTTCCCCAGGCTGTGGCTGGCCCTGGGACAAGGCTCCTAGACTGCGGGGTCGGCTGGCCCTGGTGCCGTGCTGCAGGGAGTGGGGTGAGGGGGGCTCCCATCCAGAGATCACACTTGTCCGCATGGCTACCTCACTGCGTGTTGATACCCCTGTCAGCCAGGGGGAATGGCCCCTGCGGGGTCCCAGCTATGGGTCCGGCTGTAGGGGGAAGGGGTCGTCGGGCACCTGGTTGAAATGTCCCATGAGGAAAATGCTGAGGGTGCCGATGGTGAAGAGCAGGATGGCGGCACAGAAGCAGAGCTTGTCAATCACCTTCCCAATCAGCACCCAGTTCTCCATCGCCTGCGCGGCAGAGAGAGGGGCGTCAGGATGCCTGGGTCCCCTGCGGTTAGAGCACGGGGGGGCGGGGGCGGGAGCCAGGACTCCTGGGTTCTCTCCCCGGCTCTGGGAGAGGAGTGGGGGCAGGTGGATTAGATTAAGAGTCAGACTAGGAGATAGGAACCAGGGATTTTCCCCTGTAGGGGGCGCTGGCCCCAATCCTCCCCCAGGGTGCTGGGGCAGGCTGGGGTGGGGCAGCTCTATGTGGGACTCACGGCATTGCTGGCATTCTGCTCCCTTGTGGTCTCTGTGATGAAGGTGCAGGCCTCCACGCACGCCCGGATCTCGGGGGCCGCGTTGGCCAGGTTCTTGTACAAGGTGCTGGTGACGCCCACATCCACCCCATCTGCAGAGAGAGGGGGCAGGGCATAGTCAGGGACCCAGGAGTCCCAGCTCCTGAACTAACACTGCGTTTCCCTGGCAGTGGGGTGTGGGGGAGGAGGGTCTCTCACCACAGGCGGGGGGCCTGGTGAGGCCATGCCGCTGGCCCTGCCGCTCAAAGAGGATCTCGCTGCGCGGCTTCTTGAGGATGTACTCCTCGGCTTTGAGCATGATGGCGAAGGAGCTGCGCCGGCGGGCAGGGGGCGCGGCCCAGGGGTCCCCTATGGGTTCCAGGGCCGAGCCCAGGTACCGTGGCAGCACCTCTAGGAACACCTGGGGGGCATATCATAGAGTCATAGAACGAAGGGGCCTCGAGAGGTCTCTCGTCCCGTCCCCTGCATTCGTGGCCGGACTAAGGATTATCTAGACCATCCCTGACGGGTTTGTCCAACCTGCTCTTACAAATCCCCCATGATGGAGATCCCACAACCGCCCTGGACAATTTATTCCAGGGCTTCACCACCCCGACAGGTAGGAAGTTTTTCTAATGTCCAACCTAAACCGTCCTCGCTGCAATTTAAGCCCACTGCTTCTTGTCCTAGCCTCAGAGGTTAAGAAGAACAATTCTTCTCCCTCCTCCTTGTAACAACCTTTTATGTTTCAACAGTTTCTTTGAAAACTGTGATCATGTCCCCTCTCAGTCTTCTCTTCTCCAGACTAAACAAACCCAAGTTTTTCAATCTTCCCTCATTGGTCATGTTTTCTAGACCTTTCATCGTTTGTGTTGCTCTTCTCTGGACTCTCTCCAATTTGTCCACATCTTTCCTGAAACGTGGCGCCCAGAACTGGACACGCTGCTCCAGTTGAGGTCTCATCAGCCCGGAGCAGAGCAGAGGAATTACTTCTTGGGTGTTGCTTACAACGCTCCTGCTAATACAGCCCAGAACGATGTTGGCTTGTTTTTCAACAGCATCACCCTGTTGACTCATATTTAGCTTGTGGTCCACTATGACCCCCAGATCCCTTTCCCCAGTACTCCTTTGTAGGCCGTCTTTTCCCATTGTGTATGTGTGCAACTGATTGTTCCTTCCTAGGGGGAGTACTTTGCATTTGTCCTGATTAAATTTCATTCTGTTTACTTCAGACCATTTATCCGGTTTGTCCAGATCATTTTGAATTTTAATCCTATCCTCCAAAGCACTCGCAACCCCACCCAGCTTGGTGTTGTCCGCAAACTTTATAAGTGTCCTCTCTATGCCATTATTGAACAGAACCGATCCCTGTGGGACCCCTCTCATGGTGCCCTTCCAGCCTGACTGTGAACCATGGATAACTACTCTCTGGGAATGGTTTTCCAACCAGTTTTGCACCCTCCATCTAGGTTATTTATGAGAAGGTAAAACCTTACTAAAGTCAAGACAGACCACATCTGCCGCTTCCCCACTATCCACAAGGCTTGTTACCCTGTCAAAGAAAGCTATCAGGTTGGTTTGACACTATTTGTTCTTGACAAATCTATGCTGACTGTTATCACCTTATTATCAGCTTCTAGGTTATTATCTGTCCCATTCAATTACATTGTGTAACAGCAGACAGCTAAAAGGAGACAAGTTTTTAAAGTGCTTATATACCAATGCTAGAAGTCTAAATAATAAAATGGGTGAACTAGAGCGCCTAGTATTAAATGAGGATATTGAAATAACAGGCATCACAGAAACTTGGTGGAATGAGGATAATCAATGGGATACAGTAATACCAGGATACAAAACATATCAGAAGGACAGAACAGGTCGTACTGGTGGGGGAGTGGCATTATATGTGAAAGAAAGCATAGAGTCAAATGAATTAAAAATCGTAAATGAATCAAACTGTACCGTAGAATCTGTATGGATAGTAATTCCGTGCTCGACTAAGAATATAGCGGAAGGGATCTATTACCGACCACCTGACCAGGATGGTGATAGTGACTGTGAAATGCTCAGGGAGATTAGAGAGGCTATTAAAATAAAAAAACTCAATAATAATAATGGGGGATTTCAGCTATCCCCATATTGACTGGGAACATATCACCTCAGGACGGGCTGCAGAGATAAAGTTTCTTGACACCTTAAATGGCTGCTTCTTGGAGGAGCTAGTCCTGGAACCCACCAGAGGAGAGGCAATTCTTGATTTAGTCCTAAGTAGAGCACAGGATCTGGTCCAAGAGGTGAATCTAGCTAGACCGCTTGGAAATAGTGACCATAATATAATTAAATTTAATATCCCTGTGGCAGGAAAAACACCACAGCGGCCCAACACTGTAGCATTTAATTTTAGAAAGGGGAAATACACAAAAATGAGGAAGTTAGTTAAACAGAAATGAAAGGGTACAGTGCCCAAAGTGAAATCTCTGCAAGCTGCTTGGAAACCTTTTAAAGACCCCATAATAGAGGCTCAACTTAAATGTATACCCCAGATTAAAAAACATAGTAAGAGAACCAAAAAAGAGCCACCGTGGCTAAACAACAAAGTAAAAGAAGCAGTGAGAGGCAAAAAGGCATCCTTTAAAAAGTGTAAGTTAAATCCTAGTGAGGAAAGGAGCATAAACACTGGAAAATGAAGTGTAAAAATACCATTAGGAAGGCCACAAAAGAATTTGAGGAACAGTTAGCCAAAGGCTCAAAAAGTAATATCAAAAATTTTTTTTGTAAGTACATCAGAAGCAGGAAATCTGCTAAACAACCAGTTGGGCCACTGGACGATCGAGGTGCTAAAGGAGCACTCAAGGACAATTGTGGAGACCATTGTGGAGAAATAAGGCCATTGTGGAGAAATAAATGAATTCTTTACATTGGTCTTCACGGCTGAGGATGTGAGGAAGATTCCCAAACCCGAGCCATTCTTTTTAGGTGACAAATCTGAGGAACTGTCCCAGATTGAGGTATCATTAGAGGAGGTTTTGGAACAAACAGATAAATTAAACAGCACTAAGTCACCAGGACCAGATGGGACTCACCCAAGAGTTTGGAAGGAACTCAAATGTGAAATTGCAGAACTACTAACCGTTGTCTGTAACCTGTCATTTAAATCAGCTTCTGGACCAAATGACTGGAGGGGAGCTAATATGACGCCAATTTTTAAAAAGGGCTCCAGAGGCAATCCCGGCAATTACAGGCCGGTAAGCCTGACTTCAGTACCGGGCAAACTGCTTGAAACTATAATAAAGAACAATATTGTCAGACATATAGATTAACATAATTTGTTGAGGAAGAGTCAACATGGTTTTTGTAAAGGGAAATCATGCCTCACCAATCTACTAGAATTCTTTGAGGGGTGTCAACAAGCACACGGACAAAGGAGATCCAGTGGATATAGTGTACTTAGATTTTCAGAAAGCCTTTGATAAGTTCCCTCACCAAAGGCTCTTACGCAAAGTCAGCTGCCACAGGATAAGAGGGAAGGTCCTCTCATGGATCGGTAACTGGGTAAAAGATAGGAAACAAAGGGTAGGTATAAATGGTCAGTTTTCAGAATGGAGAGAGGTAAATAGTGGTGTCCCACAGGGGTCTGTACTGGGCCCAGTCCTATTCAACATATTCATAGATGATCTGGAAAAAGGGGTACACAGTGAGGTGGCAAAATTTGCAGATGATACAAAACTACTCAGGATAGTTAAGTCCCAGGCAGACTGCAAAGAGCTACAAAAAGATCTCTCAAAACTGGGTGACTGGGCAACAAAATGGCAGATGAAATTTAATGTTGATAAATGCAAAGTGATGCACACTGGAAAGCATAATCCCAACTATACATATACAATGATGGGGTCTAAATTAGCTGTTACCACTCAAGAGAGAGATCTTGGGGTCATTGTGATAGTTCTCTGAAAACATCCACTCAATGTGCAGTGGCCGTCAAAAAAGCGAACAGAATGCTGGGAATAATTAAGAAAGGGTTAGGTGATAGGACAGAAAATATCATGTTGCCTCTCTATAAAACCATGGTACGCCCACCTCTTGAATACTGCGTGCAGATGTGGTCGCCCCATCACCAAAAAGATCTGTTGGAATTGGAAAAGGTTCAGAAAAGGGCAACAAAAGTTATTAGGGGGATGGAACAGCTTCTGTATGAGGAAAGATTAATAAAACTGGGACTTTTCAGCTTGGAAAAGAGACGGCTAAGGGGAGATATGATTGAGGTCTATAAAATCATGACTGGTGTGGCGAAAGTAGATAAGGAAGTGTTGCTTACTACTTCTCATAACACAAGAACTGGGGGCACCAAATGAAATTAATAGGCAGCAGGTTTAAAACAAACGAAAGGAAGTATTTCTTCATACAACGCACAGTCAACCTGTGGAACTCCTTGCCAGAGGATGTGGTGAAGGCTAAGACCATAACAGGGTTCAAAAAAGAACTAGATAAGTTCCTGGAGGACAGGTCCATCAATGGCTATTAGCCAGGATGGGCAGGGATGGTGTCCCTAGCCCCTGTTTGCCAGAAGCTGGGAATGGGTGACAGGGGACGGATCACTGGATGATTCCCTGTTCTGTTCATTCCCTCTGGGGCACCTGACACTGGCCACTGTTGGAAGACAGGAGACTGGGCTAGATGGACCCTTGGTCTGACCCAGTAGGGCCATTCTTATGTTAGGTGTTTGCAAATTGATTGGTTAATTATTTGCTCAATTATCTTTCCGGGTACAGAAGTTAAATTGACTGGTCTGTAATTCCCCAGGTTGTCCTTATTTCCCTTTTTATAGATGGGTACTATATTTGCCCTTTTCCAGTCTTCTGGAATGTCTCCCGTCTTCCATGACTTTTCAAAGATAATCGCTAATGGCTCAGGTATCTGCTCAGTCAGCTCCTTGAGTATTCTAGGACGCATTTCATCAGGCCCTGGTGATTTGAAGACATCTAACTGTCTAAGTAATTTTTGACTTGTTCTTTCCCTATTTTTAGACTCTGATCCTACCTCATTTTCACCGGCATTCACTACGTTAGACGTCCAATCGCCACCAACCTTCTTGGTGAAAACCGAAACAAGTCATTAAGCACCTCTGCCATTTCCACCTTTTCTGTTATTATCTTTTCCCCCTCATTGAGTAACATGCCCACCCTGTCCTTGGTCTCTTCCTCTTGCTGCTCATGTATTTGTAGAGAGTTTTCTTGTTTCCTTCTATGTCCCTAGCTCGTTTGATCTCGTTTGGCCTTTCTAATTTTGTCCCTACGTACTTGTATGTATTGTTTGAATTCATCCTTTGTAATTTGACCAAGTTTCCACTGTTTGTAGGACTCTTTTTTGAGTTTCAGATCATTGAAGATCTCCTGGGTAAGCCAGGCTGGTCTCTTGCCATACTTCCCGTCTTTCCTACACAGTGGGATAGTTTGCTCTTGTGCCCTTAGTAATGTCTCTCTGAAAAACTGCCAACTGTCTTCAATTGTTTTTCCCCTTAGACTCGCTTCCCATGGGATCTGACCTACCAACTCCCTGAGTTTGCTAAAGTCTGCCTTCTTGAAATCCATTGTCTTTATTGTGCTGTTCTCCCTCCTACCATTCCCTAGAATCATGAACTCTCTCATTTCATGATCACTTCCACCCAGGCTGCCTTCCACTTTCAAATTCTCAACCAGGTCCTCCCCATTTGTCAAAATCAAATCTAGAACAGCCTTCCCCTGGTAGCTTTCTCCCCCTTCTGAAATAAAAAATGGTCTCCAACACATTCCAAGAACTTGTTGGATAATCTGTGCCCTGCTGGGTTATTTTCCCAACAGACGTCTGGGGAGTTGAAGTCCCCCATCACCACCAAGTCCTCAGCTTTGGAGGATTTTGTTTGTTGTTTAAAAAAAGTCTGATTCACCTCTTCTTCCGGGTTAGGTGGTCTGTAGTAGACCCCGACCATGACATCACCCGTGGTTTTTACCTCTTTTATCCTTATCCAGAGACTTTCAACAAGTCTGTCTCCTATTTCTATCTCAACCTCAGTCCAAGTCTATCCATTTTTAATATATAAGACAAAACCTCCTCCCTTTTCCCCCTGCCCGTCCTTCCTGAGCAAGCTGTACCCTTCTCTACCAATATTTCGGTTATGCGTACTATCCCACCGAGTCTCCGTGACGCCAGCTATCTCATAGTTGTGTTTATTTACTAGCATTTCGAGTTCTTCCCGCTTATTCCCCATACTTCTCGCATTAGTATACAGACATCTAAAATACTGGACCTCAGGGTCCAGGCTCAGCCCTTGGACCCTTTCTTCCCTGCCCTGAGCCCCCACTTACCCAGCCAGGCTCGGTCCACTCCCCAACTCCTATTCCCCCTTTGGTTGGTTTTTGGTTCTCCAATTCCCCTCCAAGGCTGGTGTCCCCCATACCCCCTGACACTGATCCCCAGGTCTCCAGAGCACTCCCTCCACCCCCAGCCCCCTGGCACTTCCCTCCCCAGATCCCCCTCATTTCCCCACTGTGCTCTGCCCCCGACCCTCACATGTTTGAGTCGCTCAGACATGCAGTGGGTGTTCGGCGTTCGCAGGGAAACGTTCAGCACAATGACACAGTTCATCACGATCAGCGTCGCCACTCCCATGACGAACATCAGGTACCTGCCGGGGAGAGATCTCAGGAGTCCTGGCTCCCAGCCCGCTGCCAACCCACCAGCCCCCACTCCCTTCCCAGAGCTGGGGAGAGAACCCAGGAGTCCTGGCTCCCAGCCCCCCTGCTGTAACCCACCAGCCCCCACTCCCTTCCCAGAGCTGGGGAGAGAACCCAGGAGTCCTGGCTCCCAGCCCCCCTGCTCTGACCCACCAGCCCCCACTCCCCTCCCAGAGCTGGGGAGAGAACCCAGGAGTCCTGGTTCCCAGCCCCCCTGCTCTGACCCACCAGCCCCCGCTCCCCTCCCAGAGCTGGGGAGAGAACCCAGGAGTCCTGGCTCCCAGCCCCCCCTGCTCTAACCAGACCCCACTGACCTCCCAGAGCCGGGGAGAGAACCCAGGAGTCCTGGTTCCCATGGAAATGGGATGGGGGGTATCACTCACTTGCCAATGAGGGGGACGCTGAGTGAGGTCTCTGGGACTTTTTGGGCGATGAGGAAGAGGAAGACAGTCTGAGCCAGCAGCACTGAGATGGAGAGGGTGCATTTCTGGCCGCCGGCTGCCAGGGGCAGAGAACAGGGGTGACATGGGGCCGTTTGGCTTTCCTCCGACATCCTGCTGTGCCCTCTCCTGCCCAGGGCCTGGGGCTTTCTAGCCTGGGGCCCCCCAGAGGGGGGACAGCCAGGAGAGATTGGGGTTCATGCCCCTATCCTTTGCTCCTAGTGCCAGCAAACCTGTCCCCCACGTGGGTGTGGTAGGGAGCATCTCTCCTTGCTCTGGGGCTGGGCAGGGTTTCCCCGTGGCTGGCTGGGCATCCCTGTGGCCGGGCGTGGTTTCCCGTGGCCGGCTAGGCATCTTCTAGGCTGGGCTGGGTGCCTCCGTGGCCAGTAAGGCGGGCCCAGACATGGTTTCCCGTGATTGGCAGGGTATCCTCATGGCCGGGCGGGGTTTCCTGTGGCCGACAGGGCGTCCCCGTGGCTGACAGGGCATTCCCGTGGCCAGCAGGGCATCCCCATGGCTGGGTGGGGTTTCTGGTGGGGGTCCCCGTGGCCAGCAGGGGTTTCTGTGGCCGGCAGGGCGTCCCCGTGGCCGGCAGGGCGGCGTTCCCCCGTGGCCGGGCTCACCTTGGGCGGGCAGGAAGTAGACCAGGACGACGAGGGAGGAGATGAGCACGCAGGGGACGATGATGTTGATGATGTAGAAGAGGGGCTTGCGCTGGATGATGAGCGAGAAGCGGATTTCCTGGAAGCCGAGCGCCTCCCGGCCCAGCTCCGGGTGCAGTACCTTCCAGGCCGGCCGGTGCCGGATGACCCACTCCCCATTCTCTGCAGGGCGACAGGCGCGGGAGGCAGGCGGTTCTCTGGGGGGCACCCTCTGCCCTTTTGGGGAGACCCACACTGGGGGGGGACCCAGCAGACATTTGCCCCTGGGGGACCTGTGGCAGACACCACCCGCCCCTTGGGGGAGACCCACTGGGGGACCCTGGCAGACACCACCTCCCCCCTGGGGTGGACCTGCTAGGGGGCTGTGGCAGACATCCCCTGCCCCCTGGGGGATCTGCTCTGGGGGGGGGGGAAGCCTGGCAGACATCCCCTGTCCCAGGCCCCCCCATACCTGTGAAGGCGGCAGGGTCTATATCGATCTCGTCAAAGGGGCGGGCTGTCTTCTCATTGATTGAGAGCTGCAGTTCAACCTCGTTAGCGCTGTACGTCTGGGACCTGGGGGCACACGGGGGAGTCAGCAGGGAGCACCCTCTCCTTAGGGTCAGCCCTGGCACTGGGCGAGGGGTCCCTGGATAACCAGGCGCCCCGCCCCAGAGGTGGCCGCATCTCACTCACTGGAAGACGAGGGAGCAGTTCTGCCAGTCGAAGGGGAAGTAGGTGACTTCAATGGCACAGGTGCTGCGGTAGATGGCGGGGGGCAGCCAGTACATGGCCCCCCCGGGGTACACCAGCACATTCGCGTAGTAGGCAATCTCAAACTGCCCGTCGATGCTGTGGGGGAGAAGCGAAAGGGGGCGTCAGCAGCGGCCCCCCCAATCCCTGCAGCCCAGACACTCCCCACGCAGCCCGGAAAACAACATCTCTGTGCCCCAAAAACAAAACCACCAGCATCCCTGGGTGCCCACGAGACACCCTCGTATATTGACACACCAAAGCCTGTGCACCCCAAAAGATCGGCATCCCCCGAACCTGCCCTGTGGCCTGAAGCCTATGAGAGTGAAGGAGCAGCTCTGGGTCCCGGTGGCCGCCTTCATCTCAGTGGAGAATCCAGCTGGGGGAGACCTTGACTTTTGGGGGGGGGGCGTCCCCGGAAAGACTTTTCTGTGATTCGGCCAGCTTTTGGGATACCCGGACTGGGGTGGACTGGGATGCATGACCCACTAAAGCAGGGACAGACCAGAAAGGGGTGGGAATGCCAGGGAGGGGGACAACCAGCCAAAATAATCCATCTAGTCCAGCCCCCTATGCCGTGGCAGGACAAAGTATTCTCTTCTAGACCATCCCCGACAGGTGTTCGTCCAACCTGTTCTTAAAAACCTCAGTGACGGAGATGCCGCAACCTCCCTAGGTCGTTTGTTGCAGCCTTTAACCACCCTGAGCGGGACTTTTTCCTAATGTCCAACCTAGACGGCCCTGCTGCAGTTTAAGCCCCTTGTTTCTTCTCCTGTCCTCAGTGGATGAGGAGAACAATTTATCACCCTCCCTGCTTGGTACCGTCCGCAAACTTTGTAAGTGTGCTCTCTATGCCGTTATGGAAATCACTGAATAGAACCGGACTCAGGCCAGATTCCAGCGGGGACCCCGCTTGTTGGGTTCTTCCAGCTTGACTGTGGGCCGCTGATAAGTACTCTCTGGGAACAGTTTTCCAGCCACTTGTGCGCCCTCCGCCACGTGTACTGAGAGAGCGCCACTGACGGCTCAGACCTCTTCCACCCGTTTCTCGAGTACTCCAGGACGTGTTCCGTCAGACGCTGCCAACCTGGAGGCATCTACCTTGTCTACGGAGTTCTTTCCTTATTTTAGCCTCAGATCCTACCCCGTTTACACGGACGTTGGCGGTGTTAGTCGTCTGGTCACCACTAACTTTTTGGTGAAAACTGAAAGAAAAAAAGGGCATTTAACACATCGGCCACTGCTGCGTTTTTTTGTTATTGTCTTTCCCTCCTCAGTGAGTAATGGGCGTACCCTGTCCTTGGTCTTCATAGAATCATAGACTAGCAGGGTTGGAAGGGACCTCAGGAGGTCATCTAGTCCCACCTCCTGCTCAAAGCAGGACCAATCCCCAACTAAATCATCCCAGCCAGCGCTTTGTCAAGCCTGACCTTAAAAACTTCTAAGGAAGGAGATTCTACCACCTCCCTAGGGAGCCCATTCCAGTGCTTCACCACCCTCCTAGTGAAATAGTGTTTCCTAATATCCAACCTAGACCTCCCCCACTGCAACTTGAGACCATTACTCCTTGTCCTGTCATCTGCCACCACTGAGAACAGCTGAGCTCCATCCTCTTTGGGACCCCCCTTCAGGTAGTTGAAGGCTGCTATCAAATCCCCCCTCACGCTTCTCTTCTGCAGACTAAACGATCCCAGTTCCCTCAGCCTCTCCTCATAAGTCATGTGTCCCCCCAATCCTTTTTGTTGCCCTCCGCTGGAGACTCTCCCATTTGTCCACATCCCTTCTGTAGTGGGGGGCCCAAAACTGGACGCAGTACTCCAGATGTGGCCTCACCAGTGCCGAATAGAGGGGAACGATCACGTCCCTCGATCTGCTGGCAAAGCTCCTACTAATCCAGCCCAATATGCCGTTGGACTTCTTGGCAACAAGGGCACACTGCTGACTCAGATCCAGCTTCTCGTCCACCGTCACCCCTAGGTCCTTTTCTGCCGAACTGCTGCCGAGCCATTCGGTCCCTAGTCTGTAGCGGTGCCTGGGATTCTCCCGTCCTGAGGGCAGGAAGTC
Organism: Natator depressus; assembly: GCF_965152275.1. NCBI lineage: Eukaryota > Metazoa > Chordata > Testudines > Cheloniidae > Natator > Natator depressus. Next base: position 894,956 of record NC_134261.1, on the reverse strand, counting down.
CTCTTGTTGTAACGTAGTTGTAAAATGTGTTCTGGTTACCCCTTTTCGCCCAGCTAGTTGAATCTTGTTTTGTGCCTTGGCCTTTCTAATTTTGTCCCTACCTGTTTATGGTTTTTTTTTTTTTTAAATATTCATCCTTCGTAATTTGACTGAGTTTCTGCTTTTTGCACCACTCTTTTTCGAGTTACGCCCCACGCTCTGGGCCAAGACAGGGCCGGTGTCATGTACGATGAAGCAGCCCACTGCAGAGCCCAGCTGATGAAGGGGAGGGAATCCAAACGAATTTGATGATGCTGCCCGTGAGATGCCATGAATTCCACGGGTGCGGCTGCAGGGAAGTGGGGTTGAAGACATCTGTGTTGCTTCAATCCTCAGCCCTGGGACAGCTACGGAACAGGTATCTCCCACAACACAGCAGCAAAGAGAGACGGGAACATGTCCATGGCGCACGAGCCATTTGCAGAGACGATTCTGCTTGATTTTCAGTGTGGCCATGGGAATCATACCAGCAGCGGAGACAAAGGAAGTGGGCGGAAAGCGAGAGGGCCGAGGAAGCAGCTGTCCGAGATATTCAACAAGTTGTGACCGAAAAAATGACAAACCCTTTTCGCCTGGCACCAGCCGTGGGAATCTGGCCATGTCGGCCGTGGGGTCACCAGGAAGCTGGTGCGGGATCGGTGAGACCGGCACCCTAACCAGCCGCTGCAAAGGGTGGAGGCTGACCTCTCTGCGCCCAGAAAGTGGCCTCGTCTCAACCCCTTGGGGAATCGCAGCGAGAGGGTCGAACAAAAGCAGCAGCCGGCACAAGCAATCGGTATCCAAGGGTCCGGTGGCACCAGGCCAGAGCTGTGGAGATCCAGGACTCTGGATCCTGGCCCCTCTCCAGCTCAGAAGGATCTCGAAGCCAGACCCAAACGAGCCACCCGCCATCTGGGCTGGAGGAAAATCTGCTGGCGGTGAAGCTCCTGGCGCCCAATCCGCCAACGGGAGTCGGTGGTGACCTGGTGCTTCTCTGCAGCTGGTGTCCTCTGGGGAGCTGCGCCCTGGTCTCCTCGCCCCAGCGGGCAGCGCGAGGCCCCTGCCCCAGGCTGGCCCCGTCCCTGGGCAAGGCCCCAGCCACGGAGCTGAGTGTTAATGGGGGAGTGGGGGAAGCCGGGGGCTGGAGCCAGGGAGCCGGACACAGGCTCGGCGAGCTGAGCCACCGACCCATTAGCAAGCGCGGCTAGACACTGGCTCGGCTCAGTGAGGGTCGCAATTAACCGCTGCTTCTCCGAGCTACGCCCTGTCCGGGGTTCGAGGAGGGGTTAGGCCTGGACGCCCGAGAGCGTTTACACGTGACATAGCCAGAGCCCCCCGCTCCAGATTCTCCTGGGGCCTTCGGGCCTGGCTGACAGGGAGCGGGAGCTGGGGCTGGGACCATGACCAACTGCCGGAGGAAGAAGTGCGGACGTTTCCCGTCCCTCTTGCGAGTGGGAAGAAAACCCGTGGGGCGCAGAGCAAGCAGCCCCAGTTACTGGGAGGGAAGCTGTAGGAAAAAGCCCCGAGGATGCTGGGAGATGGGTGATGTAGGTCTGCCCCCCAAACCCACCCTGCGGGGCCCACGCAACCCAAGAACTATCACGCCAGCCCTGCCCCATGTCCCCCTGAGATCTGCCCCGTGCAACTGCTGCAAACTCCAGCACCCGTCAAAATCCTGCCAGTCCAGAAACCCACCCCACCCCGAATCTCCCAGGGTCCCTGAGCCTGTAAGTCATCCGGCTTCCCCCCACAGCCTCCCTCCCCCACACACCCTGGGGCATCGGCCCCTAGCCCCCCCCGCCACAGTCTCACTTGTTCTCCAGGACGATGTCCGGCAGCCAGACCATGTCGGAGGGGACCCGCAGGGAGCGGATCCCTTTGAACTCACTGTTGCTATAATTCAGCCGATAGTCCACCCATTCCTGGGGGCAGAGACACAGGGGGTGAGGCTGGGGGACCCCCTGCACCCCTAGCCACAGGGCTGTGTGCGAGGAGCCCAGGGCTGGGCTGGCAGGGGGCTGCGGGTCGGGAGTGAGGGGCGCCGGCAGGGCTGGGGGGGCAGGGCTGGGCTAGCAGGGGCTGCAGGTCCGGAGTGAGGGGCACCGGCAGGGCTGGGGGGGTGGGGCTGGCAGGGGCTGTGGGTCGGGAGTGAGGGGCACCGGCAGGGCTGGGGGGCAGGGCTGGGCTGGCAGGGGCTGTGGGTCGGGAGTGAGGGGCACCGGCAGGGCTGGGGGGGCCAGGGGATAGCAGCTGCCCCACGGCCCTGCAGGACAAGGTCACTCGCCGGAACCGGGGGATTAGTGCAGCGGGAGCAGCTGGGAGCCAGGACTCCTGGGTTCTTTCCTCAGGCTCAGGCCGGCAGTGTGATGTGGGGGAGGGGGGCAGGTGAGCTCCTATTCTGGGGTCACTTGAGGGCCTTTGTCAACAAGGAGTCTGGGGGGGGCCTGAGTGGGGCAGGAGACCCCGTGTCTGTGGGGTGTGGGGGGGTACTCACAATCTTTATCCAGACATTGGTGGTCAGAGTCTCCTCCTTTTCATTCTGCAACAGGATGGAGGCCGTCAGCGTGGTTTGGGGGGCCGGGGGGCGGGAGCGAGGGGCGCCGGCCGTGGGGCGGGAGCGAGGGGCGCCGGCCGGGGGGCCGGGGGGCGGGAGCGAGGGGCGCCGGCCGGGGGGCGGGAGCGAGGGGCGCCGGCCGGGGGGCCAGGGGGCGGGAGCGAGGGGCGCCGGCCGGGGGGCGGGAGCGAGGGGCGCCGGCCGGGGGGCCGGGGGGCGGGAGCGAGGGGCGCCGGCCGGGGGGCGGGAGCGAGGGGCGCCGGCCGGGGGGCCGGGGGGCGGGAGCGAGGGGCGCCGGCCGGGGGGCGGGAGCGAGGGGCGCCGGCCGGGGGGCCGGGGGGCGGGAGCGAGGGGCGCCGGCCGGGGGGCGGGAGCGAGGGGCGCCGGCCGGGGGGCCGGGGGGCGGGAGCGAGGGGCGCCGGCCGGGGGGCGGGAGCGAGGGGCGCCGGCCGGGGGGCCAGGGGGCGGGAGCGAGGGGCGCCGGCCGGGGGGCGGGAGCGAGGGGCGCCGGCCGGGGGGGCGGGAGCGAGGGGCGCCGGCCGGGGGGCGGGAGCGAGGGGCGCCGGCCGGGGGGCCGGGGGGCGGGAGCGAGGGGCGCCGGCCGGGGGGCGGGAGCGAGGGGCGCCGGCCGGGGGGCCAGGGGGCGGGAGCGAGGGGCGCCGGCCGGGGGGCGGGAGCGAGGGGCGCCGGCCGGGGGGCCGGGGGGCGGGAGCGAGGGGCGCCGGCCGGGGGGCCAGGGGGCGGGAGCGAGGGGCGCCGGCCGGGGGGCGGGAGCGAGGGGCGCCGGCCGGGGGGCCGGGGGGCGGGAGCGAGGGGCGGCGGCCGGGGGGCCGGGGGGCGGGAGCGAGGGCATCTCACCAGCGAGATGAGGTTGGTCAGCGTCAGCATTATCTGCACCTCCAGCGCCTCTCCGGGCTGCCTCGCCGGCCGCGTCTTCTTGTCGTAGTTGGCGAAGAGTTTCTCGTAGAGCCGCAGCTCCTCGTTCCCGCCCGGGGCCCCTTGTGGGGCAGGCAGGGGTCAGGCCCAGGGGTGTGGGGAGCAGCCCGCCCCCGGCCCTGCCCTCCCACCACCTTTGGGCCGCCCACCCCGCCCCAGTCCTGGTTCAACCCCTCCCGATTACCCCCCCCCATTTCAGGGGAATCGGGGCCTGGCTCCATCGGCCCCCCATGGATGTCAGGCCCCCCGGAGGCCTCAGGTTCCCCCCTCCCAACTTACCACTGACCCCCCCGCACAGCAGGGCGAGGAGCAGCACCCCCAGTCCCTGCATCGCGGCCGAGCCCCCCTCCCGGCCGCGGCGGATGGAAAAGGGGCTAGTTATTTTGAGGTTGATTCCGGCTTCCGGGGTGGGACAGACACTGGATCTCTCCCCCCCCCCCCAATCCACCGGTGTCGAGTCACTTTCCCACCCCCCCCTTGCTGCACCTGTTCCCCCCACATCCCAGGGGCTGACAGGCCAGAGAGTGTGTTCGAGAGAGAGCCTGACCCACCGGCCCCCGCTCCCCTCCCAGAGCCGGGGAGAGAACCCAGGAGTCCTGGCTCCCAGCCCCCCCTGCTCTAACCCACCGGCCCCCGCTCCCCTCCCAGAGCCGGGGAGAGAACCCAGGAGTTCTGGCCCCCGGCCCCCCCTGCTCTAACCCACCGGGCCCCCTCACCGTTAGACGTTTTGCATTTTGTTTCCAGCCCGAAGTCGCCTGGTTCCAACTCTCGGCCCTCGGCCCGGTGGGACCTGCCTCTGCCAGTCTGAGGAGCCCGTTGTGAACATTCGCTCCCCAGGCCGGCACTCGCAGCCCGGGGTCAGTCACCCCTTCGCCGTGCAGCTGATTGAGCTCCTGGAGTCTCTCACTCGAAGGCAGGGTTTTGAATCCTTCTCGCGGCTCTTCTCTGACCCCTCTCCGATGTACTCGCCCCCCGGCGGGTCGCAGCCGAGCCTCTCTGCCCGACGCGAGACTCCCGCTGACGCAGCCCAGGGGCGCATTCGCCCCTTTGCTCACAGCGTCGTGCCGGGAGCTCACCTTCCGCTGATTACCCACCACGCGCCCCCCAAATCTGCTTCAGAGTCGCCGCGCCCCCGGAGAGACTCCCCCGGCCCCTGTGTAGGGCTGACGCGCTTCGTTCCTTGCTGTGTACGTTGACATTTAGCCGCATTCAAACCACAGTTTGGGGCTGTGACCCACATCGCTCTGAACCGGGGACACGGCCTCTTCCTCATTTCCCACTCCCCCAATTTTGGGGTCACCTGCAAACTTTATTGGGGTGATCTTACGTTTCACAGTTCCCAGAGCCGAGCCCTGCGGGACACCACCGGAAAGCGAGCTGCTCGATGACGATTCCGCGTTGCCAGGTACAGTCGAGACCGATCAGTTACCAGGTTTTAGTTCGTTTAACACGGGCCCTGTTTCAATCAAAGCGTCCGGCGGTGCCGAGCCAAAGGCCTCACCGGAGTCCTCGTCTAATACGTCAACACTATCACCCCCCCGCTTCTATTCTCGTCAAGAACAAGAGATCAGATGGCTTGACAGGTTCTGTTTGCCACAATCCCATGTCAATTTGCATTAATTACCTTGCCTTGCTTTATTAATTGAGTCCTGTATCAAGCTGCTCCACTATCCTGCCCACGATCGATGTCCGGCTGACAGGCCTCGAAATACTCAGGTCAGCCCGTTTGCCCTTTTTAAACACTGGCACAGCGTTGGGTTTATTCCAGTCCCCTGGAACTTGCCCAGTGCTCCAACAGTTACTGAACATCAACACGAATGCTTCAGTGAGCTGCTCGGCCAGCTCTTTTAAAACTCTTGGTGGCCAGTCATCCAGTGGCTACCTTGAGCGAGACAAGGTGGGGGAGGGAATGTATTTTATTGGTGGGAGAGACGAGCTTTCGCGCCCCACCGAGCCCTTCTGCAGGCTGGGAGAGGGACTCAGCTAAACACACATTTCAAGGGACCATTCGAGGCGAAGTGGCCTGTTACCACCCCTCCAGTTATGGGGGCTGGGGGGCATTGGGATGTTCTGAGGGTCACAGATCCAGAGGAACCGGGGAGCTGAAATTCATCACTCTGCCAGACACCCAAAACCAGGGACTGAGACAGGCTGGATTGATAGTTCAGTACAGCAGTTCCCCGCCCCCGCCATGACTGGTGGGGTGTTAACGGCCACTTCACCGCGAACGCTCCCTTGACATGTGTGTGAACTCCTTGTCAGGCTTCGGTTTGTCCCCGATACAGTGACCACGCGCGTTCTTAACGCCGCCGGCTGCCCAGTTCTCCCTCTGGCCTTTAGCTTTCCTCATCAGTGCCCTACAGTCGGGTTTACATTCGGCCGTGCTTCCAGCGGTCGTCCATTCGACGCTGCTCTCGCTGCCGGGCTGGCTTCTCAGCATCTTTCCTGGTGGCTTTTGAGATTTTCTTAAACAATCCCACTTCTCACCGACACAGTTCTGCCGAAATTCTCTGCGGCACCGGCCGGAGTCTGCGGGTGCCTGGCCTGGAGGTTACTACGCCTTGGGCAGAAGAACAGGAAGGCGGCACTGGGGTGATAAGGACCCTCGGAATGAGGACGAGAGTTTACTCGGGGTCCTGACATTGTTGCAACACCTGCTGGGATAGTGTGGATTGGCCCCGTGAACGCCACTTCCTCAGTGTGCCCTGGCTCTCCCCCCGGGTCCTGCCCCACCTACCCTGCCCCAGCTGCCCGAGACGAACCGGATCAAGCCACAGCCAGGGGCTGCCGCCAACTCTCCTGCTGGTCAGTGCCAACCGCCTCCTGCCGGCACCTCCCGGGCGTGGGGCTGCCCCCTGCCCGCCCCCCGTGGGGTAAATAACTCCGGACCAGGCGGGGAAAGTCATAGAATTTGGTTTTTTATTAACAGATGAAATTTCAAGGCCACGGCACGGGGTGGGATGGGGGGGGCTTGATAGATGCAAGCAACATACAGAGCAAACTGAATACTGGGGGGGTCCCATGAACTCCATAACCCCCCCGCACACTCCATATGGCTCTTGGGGGCCCCAGGCAGGACCCCTCAACTGCAGGCAGCGTCAGAGGGGCAGGGAGGGGAATCAGCATGCTGGCTCTGTGCCCCCCAGTTTAACCCTTGCGCTGCTGCTGCAGCCGGGCTCCCATGGGGCTGGAAGGGAACTGGTGCCCCCTAGAGGGGACAGGTTCCTGCCCCATTCCCCGCCCCCCTGAGCCAGCCAGTCCCTGCCCTAGGACCAGCTCTCCTGGGTCAGTTAGAGAATAACCCCAAATCTGCCCCGGGGGGTGTTCCCGGGCCCCCATGAGATGCAGTCGGGGCTTTAAAGTGCTTTGTTAATGAATCATTGTTACAAAATAAAAATAATTAAAGCAAAATATACACAGAGCCCGGAGGGGCCATTCCCCCTCCCCCCCACGTCCCCCGGTACATTCGCCCCCCAGACGCCTGCGGCGGGTCGCCCCCGTCTGCCCGGCCCAGGACCTGCAGGGGGAGGAGTTCTGGGGGTGCACAAGGCAGTCTGGGGGCTGCTTTGGGGGTTCCCTACCACCACCGCGGCTCCGACCCAGGTGGCGGGAAAGGCCCCGTCCCCCCTCTAAGCAAAGTGAAATTGGCACAAAGCGCTGGGTCTGCGCCCCCGGCCGCTCTGAGTCCCCTCCACAGGGGCCGTGGCAGGTGCAGCGCCCCACAGCGACAGCACTGGGTCCCCCCAGCCTGGGCCTGCGGCCACCTCCCTCCTTGTGTTTCACCAGGGGGTTTGCCCGTCACCCCACACACGCCTGGGACCCCTCGCCCGCCGCTGAGATGTGGCCACTTCTGGGGCGGGGCGGCGGGTGACACGGGGACCCCTCGCCTGGCGCTGAGATGCGCCCACCTCTGGGGCGGGGCAGTGGGTGACACGGGGACCCCTCGCCCGGCGCTGAGATGCGCCCACCTCTGGGGCAGGGCGGCCGGTGACACGGGGACCCCTCGCCCGGCGCCAAGATTTCGGCCCGGCTATGAACAAAGCAGGTCCCCATGAGTCGGAGGAGGGGGCAGGTGAGCGAAGCGGAGGGCAGTCAGTCTGTCAGTCGGGGGGGACGACACTGTCACCATGGAGATGCCCCCCCAAAGCAGCATCAGACACGGGTGGGGGGGAAGGCGATCAAGGCATCAGTTCTGCTGACTGGTCGGTCCTGATCCTCGCTGGCTGTGGGGGCGGAGTCTCCGGCATAGGGATCCAGTGTCTGAGGGGGCCCCGCCCCTTCCCTCCAGAGGCGGGGCCAGTGCCAGGGCGGAGCCAGCACCAGGGCGGGGCCTTTTACCAGTTCATGATACAGTTTCTGTTGAGTGTCATGAAGTAAACCTGGCTGCTGCCCCCGGAGCGGACGGAGGCGAAGAAAACCTGAGGGGGAGCAGAGCAGGAGTAAGTCTGACATGCGCCCACCTCTGGGGCGGGGCGGCGGGTGACCCGGGGACCCCTTGCCCCCCGCTGAGATGCAGCCACCTCTGGGGCGGGCTGGCCGGTGACCCGGGGACCCCTCGCCCGGCGCCGAGAGGCGCCCACCTCTGGGGCGGGGCACAGCAGCTGTCTAACACCCTTGCTGCGGGGACACTGGGGACAGAACTAGCTCTGGGGAGACCCCCCTGCTGAGCTCCCTGCCCCACTCCCTGCCGCCCGGCGCCCCCTAGGGCCCACCTTGTCGTTGCGCTCGCACAGGAACTTGAGGCGCTGGGCCCGCTTGTGCATGAAAACCCCGTCCAGGTGCCCCGTCTCCACGGAGCGGATCTCGATGGCCTTCTCGCCCCAGCCCATGATCTGGTTGGAGCAGATGTACGCTGGGGGGGGGGGGGGTGAGAGAGTCAGGGGGAGACCCTTCCTCACTGGACCCAGGAGTCCTGACTCCCAGCCCCCCCGCTCTCACCCACCAGGCCCCACTCCCCTCCCAGAGCCGGGGAGAGAACCCAGGAGTCCTGACTCCCAGCCCCCCCGCTCTCACCCACCAGCCCCCACTCCCCTCCCAGAGCCGGGGAGAGAACCCAGGAGTCCTGACTCCCAGCCCTCCCGCTCTCACCCACCAGCCCCCACTCCCCTCCCAGAGCCGGGGAGAGAACCCAGGAGTCCTGGCTCCCAGCCCCCCCGCTCTCACCCACCAGCCCCCACTCCCCTCCCAGAGCCGGGGAGAGAACCCAGGAGTCCTGACTCCCAGCCCCCCCGCTCTCACCCACCAGCCCCCACTCCCCTCCCAGAGCCGGGGAGAGAACCCAGGAGTCCTGGCTCCCAGCCCCCCCGCTCTCACCCACCAGGCCCCACTCCCCTCCCAGAGCCGGGGAGAGAACCCAGGAGTCCTGACTCCCAGCCCTCCCGCTCTCACCCACCAGCCCCCACTCCCCTCCCAGAGCCGGGGAGAGAACCCAGGAGTCCTGGCTCCCAGCCCCCCCGCTCTCACCCACCAGCCCCCACTCCCCTCCCAGAGCCGGGGAGAGAACCCAGGAGTCCTGACTCCCAGCCCCCCCGCTCTCACCCACCAGCCCCCACTCCCCTCCCAGAGCCGGGGAGAGAACCCAGGAGTCCTGACTCCCAGCCCTCCCGCTCTCACCCACCAGCCCCCACTCCCCTCCCAGAGCCGGGGAGAGAACCCAGGAGTCCTGGCTCCCAGCCCCCCCGCTCTCACCCACCAGCCCCCACTCCCCTCCCAGAGCCGGGGAGAGAACCCAGGAGTCCTGACTCCCAGCCCCCCCGCTCTCACCCACCAGCCCCCACTCCCCTCCCAGAGCCGGGGAGAGAACCCAGGAGTCCTGGCTCCCAGCCCCCCCGCTCTCACCCACCAGGCCCCACTCCCCTCCCAGAGCCGGGGAGAGAACCCAGGAGTCCTGACTCCCAGCCCTCCCGCTCTCACCCACCAGCCCCCACTCCCCTCCCAGAGCCGGGGAGAGAACCCAGGAGTCCTGGCTCCCAGCCCCCCCGCTCTCACCCACCAGCCCCCACTCCCCTCCCAGAGCCGGGGAGAGAACCCAGGAGTCCTGACTCCCAGCCCCCCCGCTCTCACCCACCAGCCCCCACTCCCCTCCCAGAGCCGGGGAGAGAACCCGGGAGGACCCAGGCGTCCGGGCTCACCCACGGAGGTGGGCATCTCCCCCCACTGCAGCACCACGTCCTTGATGATGCGCCCGTAGGTGTTGACGTAGACGCCCTCGTCCTCGTAGCAGAGCAGCATCTCCATGCCCTCCGTGTTGGGCAGGAAGATGATGGCGTGGGGCGTGATGTGGGTCTGGATCTGCCGGCACAGGGCAAAGGTCAGGGGGCAAAGGGCACCCACCCGCCCCATGGCCGGACCCCCCAGTGCTGTGTGTGTGCGTGCACGCCCAAGGCCACCCTGGTGCCCACTTGGGTGGGCATCCCCCCGTGCCCCGCCCCCCGGTTTCCCGCCCCCCGTGCCCCGCCCCCGGTGCCCCGCCCCCCGCCCCGGTGCCCCGCCCCCCGTGCCCCGCCCCCGGTGCCCCGCCCCCTCACGTGCACGGGGATGTAGATGTCGTAGTTGTTTCCTGAGTCCACGTCAATGGCGTGGAACCCGGCGCACGACCCGTAGATGACCTTTAACCTCTGACCCTCCTCCACCGTCAACTCCACCAGCAGCGGCCGGTGCGGCAGGTCTGCGAAGGACTGAAACGGGGGGGTGGGGAGTCAGTGCGCGAGGTCCCCCGAAACTGGTCAGCCCCCCGCTCTAACCACTGCACCCCACTGCCCTCCCCGAGCTGGGGAGAGAACCCAGGAGTCCTGGCTCCCAGCCCCCCCACTCTAACCCACCAGCCCCCGCTCCCCTCCCAGAGCCGGGGAGAGAACCCAGGAGTCCTGGCTCCCAGCCCCCCCTGATCTAACCCACCAGCCCCCGCTCCCCTCCCGGAGCCGGGGAGAGAACCCAGGAGTCCTGGCTCCCAGCCCCCCCCGGCCCCATCTAACCCACCAGCCCCCACTCCCCTCCCCGAGCTGGGGAGAGAACCCAGGAGTCCTGGCTCCCAGCCCCCCCTGATCTAACCCACCAGCCCCCGCTCCCCTCCCAGAGCCGGGGAGAGAACCCAGGAGTCCTGGCTCCCAGCCCCCCCACTCTAACCCACCAGCCCCCGCTCCCCTCCCAGAGCCGGGGAGAGAACCCAGGAGTCCTGGCTCCCAGCCCCCCCACTCTAACCCACCAGCCCCCACTCCCCTCCCAGAGCCGTGGAGAGAACCCAGGAGTCCTGGCTCCCAGCCCCCCTTGATACCTTGAAGGCCATGAACTTGTGGTAGGGTTTGGGGGCCCAGGCGTAGACCTCCACCGAGTTCTTCAGGGCGATCACCAGGAACTTGATGCGCTCGTACTTCACTGCCGAGAGAGCCGGGCCCCGGTCACTCCCCAGCCAGGGTGCCGCGCCATGGGGCAGAGGGAGCGGAGATCTGGGGGCCAGTGCGGGAGCGGGGCTGTGCTTCAGGAGGGAGGAGACCAGCAGAGCTGGGGGGTGATCTCTTACCCGTGCAGTAACGGGGTCTGGCCGGGCCACGGGGGGAGGGTGGGGTGTGGCTGTGCCGTGGGGGGCTCCCTTACCCCCGCGGTACCGGGGGTGGCGCCTGTAAGGCCCAGACTCTAAGATCACGTCGGTAGAAACGCAAAGAATGAAAATCACCGTCGGCCGGCGTACGGAGGGAACCCTCATTTCCGTCCGTCTGATCTTTGTGCCCCCCGCTTTCCCGGCGGCAGGCGGGCTGGGGCGCTACGCGGCTGTCTGCTGCGAGCCGTTAGCGCCGTGGGGTGTGATTGCTCAGAGAATCACCTTCCCACGTTCGGACTGGGCGGACGGGCTGCCATGAAGGGGTAGCCGAGACCACTGCTCTCTGAATTAGGGGCAGAAGGAAGGTGTGACGAAGTGGGACTGTTCTTAATGGTTCCTCCGAATATTGTGGGGGTGCCTCAGTTTCCCCTAGGCAGTTCTTAAGTATCTAGGTGGTGGGGTAAGGGTGTATGATCACTGCAGAGCCCTAGAGGGCAGGTGTGGGCAGGGGTCTGGACACAGAGAAGGGCCGACACCCTGTTTCCTGGCCACTGATGGCCTGGCCCTTCCCCCCTGCAAGGTGAGAGCTAAAGGGTTGGAGAACAAAGGAATCAGGTGACCTCCTGGCCTGGGAAAGGAACAAAGCCCAGAGGAGGAGGGGCTGGAGGGGGTTTCAGTTTGGGGCTGGCTGGGACATGGAGTGAAGGGCAGACGTGGTTGTCTGGCTCACTGCCCTCCAAAATGGACCCAGCTGAGGGGTCCTGTTCTCTGCACCTGCAAGCTCTGTGTTAGACCATGTTCCTGTCGTCTAATAAACCTTCTGTGTTACTGGCTGGCTGAGAGTCCCGTCTGACTGCGGAGGTGGGGGGCAGGACCCTCTGGCCCCCACAGGACCCCACCTGGGCGGACTCGCTGTGGGAAGCGCCCGGAGGGGCAGAGGAGGCTGGAGGCTCCGAGGTCAGACCCAGGAAGGTGGAAGCCGTGTGAGCTGTTTGCCCTGCGGACAGGCTGCTCACCGGAAGGCGACTGCCCCAGAGTCCTGACTGGCTTCATGGGGAGCAGTTCCAGAGCATCGCCCGGGCACTCCGTGACAGAAGGACGTGGGGCTGTTGGCACCTTCGGACTTCGCGGGTTGATGCGAGAAGGACCAGGGAAGAGGGAGGGTGAAGGAAGAAGCCCTGTAACAGCCAGGGGGCAGGGAGGGTGCATGGTCTCGTGCCCACGCGGTTGCGGGGTGGCCGTGGGGCAGGGCCGGGGACTCGTGCCCACGCGGTGGCCGTGGGGCAGGGGCAGGGACTCGTGCCCACGCGGTCGCGGGGTGGCCGTGGGGCAGGGGCAGGGACTCGTGGCCGTGGGGCAGGGGCAGGGACTCGTGCCCACGCGGTCGCGGGGTGGCCGTGGGGCAGGGAGGGGGCGTGGCCAGGCTGCAGGGGGCGGGGTCTCGTGCCCACGCGGTCGCGGGCTGGCCGTGGGGCAGGGCCTCTTACCCACGCGGTAGTGGACGCAGCCCTCCATGTCGCCCACCGTGGTCCAGCCCTGCTTCTTCTCCACCTCGGGGTCGTTGTGCAGGATCTTGTTGCGCAGCCAGGACAGGTAATAGACCCGCAGCTTGTTCCTCTTCCCTGGGCGAGACGGGGGCTGAGCTGGGGGGCCGGGGAGAGCTGGCCATGGGGCGCCGGGGGGCCCTTACCCGAGATGGTGGTCAGCAAGTGGAGGCCCGTGGGGGTCACAGGGGCCGCGGGGGGCGCCGTGGGGGGTCACAGGGGCTGCGGGGGTGCCGGGGGTCACGGGGGGCACCGTGGGGGGGCCGTGGGGGGCCGGGACCCTACCCGAGAAGGTGGTGAGCAGGTGGAGGCCCGTGGGGGTCACAGGGGCCGCGGGGGGTGCCGGGGGTCGCGGGGGGCACCGTGGGGGCGCCGCGGGGGTCCGGGGACCCTACCCGAGATGGTGGTGAGCAGGTGGAGGCCCGTGGGGGTCACAGGGGCCGCGGGGGGTGCCGGGGGTCGCGGGGGGCACCGCGGGGGGCCGCGGGGGGCCGGGGACCCTACCCGAGATGGTGGTGAGCAGGTGGAGGCCCGTGGGGGTCACAGGGGCCGCGGGGGGTGCCGGGGGTCGCGGGGGGCACCGCGGGGGGGCCGCGGGGGGCCGGGGACCCTACCCGAGATGGTGGTGAGCAGGTGGAGGCCCGTGGGGGTCACAGGGGCCGCGGGGGGCGCCGTGGGGGGTCACAGGGGCCGCGGGGGGTGCCGGGGGTCGCCGAGGGGGGTGCCGGGGGTCGCGGGGGGCACCGTGGGGGCGCCGCGGGGGTCCGGGGACCCTACCCGAGATGGTGGTGAGCAGGTGGAGGCCCGTGGGGGTCACAGGGGCCGCGGGGGGTGCCGGGGGTCGCGGGGGGCACCGCGGGGGCTCCGCGGGGGGCCGGGGACCCTACCCGAGATGGTGGTGAGCAGGTTGAGCCCCTCCAGCACGGCCATCTGCTGGAAGCGCCGGCGGCTGATCAGGCCGTAGACCTTCCCCTGCCCGCTGCGGTCCAGCAGCAGCAGCCCGTTCTCCGTCCCCACCAGCAGGTTCACCCCTAGGCACGGGGGGGCAGCGTGAGACCCGCCCGCCCCACGGCGAGCCCTCCTCCTCCCCGCCCGCCCCACGGCGACCCCTCCTCCCTGGGACCACCCCCTCCTCCCTGCCCAGCCCCCTGGGACCACCCCCTCCACCCCGTCCCCACCCCACGGCGACCCCCGGGCCCCCCCCGCTCACCCCACAGGGCGGCGCACAGGATCTCCGAGTTGAAGCGCTTCTTGTACTTGCGGATCTCGGGGGTGTCGCTGTGGGGCCGCGTGTTCGTGGGGTTCACGTTCACCACCGAGCCCTTCCGCACCTCCAGCTGCAGCTGCTCCAGCTGCCTGGGGTCGGCCCCCACCAGCGCTGGGGGGAGAGGGGGGTCAGCGGCCGGGCTGCCCCCTGCCAAGCCTTGCCGCAGCCCGGAGCCCCCCGCTGAGCCCTCTCCCCGCAGCCGGCGCCCCCCGACAGCCCCCCAGTGCCCCCCGCAGCCCGCTCACGGGTGATGGGGGTGGTGTCCCCGCTGCCCGGTACCCCCCCGCAGCCCCCCAGTGCCCCCTAGAGCCCGCTCACCAGTGATGGGGGTGGTGTCCCCGCTGCCCGGCACCCCCCCGCAGCCCCCCAGGGCCCCCCGCAGCCCGCTCACGGGTGATGGGGATGGTGTCCCCACTGCCTGGCACCCCCCCGCAGCCCCCCAGGGCCCCCCGCAGCCGGCTCACCGGTGATGGGGATGGTGTCCCCGCTGCCCGTGGTCTGGTAGATGCCCAGGTCCACGAACATGGTGAAGGAGCTTTTGCCAGGGGCCTTGACCAGCCCCCGCGACTGGTACTGGGGGGGGAAGGACAAGGTGAGACATGGCCCCCCCGCCAGCACCCCCTCCCCCAGCTGCCCCCTGCCCCTCCCCCAGCAGCCCGCGCGGGGGCTCACGTCGCTGGCGCTGTCCTTGGCGGGGGAGCCGCCCTGGCCCTTGGGCTCGGTGGGCGAGTGGCCGGGCTGCACCACGTCCGGCAGGTTGGTGTAGCCGTTGCTGTCGGCGTGCAGCAGGCTCCGCTCCTCCTCGGGGGTCTGCGGGGGCACGGGGGGGTCAGCGGGGGGCAGGGGGCGTCCCCGTCCCTGGGGTCAGCCCCCGGGCCACGGCCCCCCCGTCCCAACCCCCCGGGCCACAGTGCTCCGCCCCAGCCCCCAGGGCACAGCCCCCCCATCCCCGCTGGGCACGGCCCCCCCATCCCCTCCCCGGGGCACAGCGCTCCGCCCCAGCTCCCAGGGCACAGCCCCCCCATCCCCCGCTGGGCACGGCCCCCCCGGCCCCCCCCGGGGCACAGCGCTCCGCCCCAGCCCCCAGGGCACGGCCCCCCACCCCCCCGGGCCGCGGCTCACCCGCTGCACCAGCATGGTGCCGTCCCCGGCGTAGGAGCCGCTCTCCGACCCGCTGCCCGACGGCTCCTCCACCTCGTGAACCACCATGGTGCTGACGCTGTCGGTGTCGCCGTCCCCGCTCGGCCTGGGGGGGGCGGGGGTGAGGGGCCGGATCCCTCCTGCCCCCGGGCCCCCGCCCCTGCACCGTCCCCCCACTGCTCCCTTCCCGTCCCCACCTCCCCGTCCTCTACACTGTCCCCCCATGGCTCCCCTTCCCGTCCCCCCTGTCCCCCCACCTCCCGTCCCCTACATTGTCCCCCCACGGCTCCCCTTCCCGTCCCCCCGTCCCCCCACCTCCCGTCCCCTACACCGTCCCCCCACGGCTCCCTTCCCGTCCCCCACCTCCCCTGTTCTCTACACTGTCCCCCCACCTTCCCTTCCTGTCCCCCCTGTCCCCCCACCTCCCGTCCCCTACACCGTTCCCCCACGGCTCCCCTTCCCGTCCCCTGCACCGTCCCCCCACGGCTCCCTTCCCGTCCCCCACCTCCCCTGTTCTCTACACTGTCCCCCCACCTTCCCTTCCTGTCCCCCCTGTCCCCCCACCTCCCGTCCCCTACATTGTCCCCCCACGGCTCCCCTTCCCATCCCCCCCTCCCCCCCCTCCCCCTCCTCCCCGGCACCGTCCCCCCACGGCTCCCTTCCCGTCCCCCACCTCCCCTGTTCTCTACACTGTCCCCCCACCTTCCCTTCCTGTCCCCCCTGTCCCCCCACCTCCCGTCCCCTACATTGTCCCCCCACGGCTCCCCTTCCCATCCCCCCCTCCCCCTCCTCCCCGGCACCGTCCCCCCACGGCTCCCTTCCCGTCCCCCACCTCCCCTGTTCTCTACACTGTCCCCCCACCTTCCCTTCCCGTCCCCCCTGTCCCCCCACCTCCCGTCCCCTACACTGTCCCCCCACTGCTCCCTTCCCGTCCCCGTCCCCCCACCTCCCCGTCCTCTACACTGTCCCCCCACCTCCCGTCCCCTACATTGTCCCCCCACTGCTCCCTTCCCGTCCCCCACCTCCACGTCCTCTACACTGTCCCCCCACCTCCCCTTCCCATCCCCCGTCCCCCCACCTCCCGTCCCCTACACTGTCCCCCCACAGCTCCCCTTCCCGTCCCCCCGTCCCCCCACCTCCCGTCCCCTGCACCGTCCCCCCACGGCTCCCTTCCCGTCCCCCACCTCCCCTGTTCTCTACACTGTCCCCCCACCTTCCCTTCCTGTCCCCCCTGTCCCCCCACCTCCTGTCCCCTACATTGTCTCCCCACGGCTCCCCTTCCCATCCCCCACCTCCCCCCCCTCCCCCTCCTCCCCGGCACCCCATGCCCTACCTGGTCCCGCTGGGCTCACCCCCCGCATCCTGGGGCTCCCCCTCGGCCTCGTCCTCCTCCTCCTCGCTGCTGTCCGGCTCATCACTGGAGGAGGAGTAGTCCATGGCCTTCTTGGGGGGCTTGGGGGGCTCCTCGGGCCGCTCCTTCAGCAGCACGAAGTTCTGGGGGGCCGGGCGGGGGGTTAGTGCCACGCTCCCCGCACCTGGCTAACAGCCACACCGCACACAAGCAGCCAGCGGGGTGGGGAGCTCCTGAACTGGGGCACAGCCCCCCAAACGCCAGGGGAGGGAGCAGGGGATGGGGGTTAGAGCAGGGGGGGCTGAAAGCCAGGACGCCTGGGTTCTCTCCCCGGCTCTGGGAGGGCAGTGGGGGCTGGGGAGTTAGAGCAGGGGTGGCTGAGAGCCAGGACGCCTGAGTTCTCTCCCCGGCTCTGGGAGGGCAGTGAGGGTTGGGAGCCAGGACTCCTGGGTTCTCTCCCCGGCTCTGGGTGGGGAGTGGGGGCCGGTGGGTTAGAGCAGGGGGGCTGGGAGCCAGGACTCCTGGGTTCTCTCCCCGGCTCTGGGAGGGGAGTGGGGGCTGGGAGCCAGGACTCCTGGGTTCTCTCCCCGGCTCTGGGTGGGCAGTGGGGGCTGGGAGCCCGGACGCCTGGGTTCTCTCCCCGGCGCTGAGGGGCGAAGCACAGAGCAGCAGACAGGACAGGCCGGGCCGGGCCCAGACACACGGACGCACTAACCTCGCCGATGGCGCGTTTATAGCTCTGTGGTGGCGTGGGGGGAGCAGAGGGAAGAAGGGCGCAGACGTTAACGCGTTAGAGCGAGACCCCCCGGCACCCCCACCTCACACACACCACGCAGCCAGCGGCTGGGAGCCCGGACTCCTGGGTTCTCTCCCTGGCTCCGGGAGGGGAGTGGGGGCCGGTGGGTTAGAGCAGGGTGGGGCTGGGAGCCAGGACTCCTGGGTTCTCTCCCTGGCTCCGGGAGGGGAGTGGGGGCAGGTGGGTTAGAGCAGGGGGGCTGGGAGCCAGGACTCCTGGGTTCTCTCCCCACGTCACAGGATTGAAATCCTCCTCCCAGATGGCCTGGCCACCCCAATTCCAACGCCCAGGGCCCTGCAGCCCCCCAGGACCGTCGGCATGCCCATGGTTCCAGCTCTACCAACAGGGGCGACCGCCCCAAACACTGTCCCACAGGGCGCCCCACATCCACCCCCCATGTCTCCCCCCACCCCGACACTCACCGCGGGCCGGCCGGGGCGCGAGCGGTGATCCTCCGCCTTGGGCTTGCTCACCAGGGGCAGGATGGGGGAGCTCTCCCTCTTGGATGCAGCTGGGGTGGGGGAGAGCGGGTCAGACCCGGGGGGCAGCTGGGGATGGGGGAGAGGGGCCCTGTGGGGCTGGGATTGCAGGGATGGGGGGGCATGGCATTTCGGGAATAGACCCCCCACCCCTCCACGCCCCTACCCCCACCCCCTGTGCTCCCATGTCTTGCCCCACACCCCCTGGTGCCCCCACGCCCCTACCCCCACCCCCTGTGCCCCATGTCTTGCCCCACGCCCCCTGGCGCCCCCACCCCCTGTGCCCCCATGTCTTGCCCCACGCCCCCTGGCACCCCCACCCCCTGTGCCCCCACGTCTCGCCCCACACCCCCTGGCGCCCCCCAGCCGGTCCCTACCCCCTATGCGGTTGCGCTCCAGGGAGCCGGCTTGGGGCAGGTTGGCGCTGCCCGCCTGCAGCAGGCTGTCGGCTCGCTCCCAGCCGGGGTCGCTGCGCCGCAGGTCCGGGTTGCTGCACGGCATGATGGGAAGGCAGAGCAGGAAGTGTCAGGTGGTGCCCGCGCCCCCCACCCCGCGTCCCGGCCGGAGCCGGCCCATCACCACCGGAGCAGCACCGTGTCCCAAGCAGCGCCACCACCGCCGGCCACGCTCCATTACCTACTGGTGCTCGGCATGGGGGCCGGGGCCCGGCGCGGCCCCCCCCGGGGCGGCTGGGGAGGGGGCAGCGGTGCCGGGGGGGTCCTCGGGCAGTACCCTCTCCAGCCGGCTGTGCATGTGGATGTGCCAGGCAGACTTGCTACGGGGTCTGTGGAGCGGAGATGAGGGTCACTGGTGCCTGGAGGGCAGCTGGAGACAGGGGGTCCCCGGGTCACCAGCCGCCCCGCCCCAGAGGTGGCTGAATCTCAGCGGGGGGGTGAGGGGTCCCTGGGTCAACAGCCGCCCCGCCCCAGAGGTGGCTGCATCTCAGCGCCGGGCGAGGGGTCCCCGGGTCACCAGCCGCCCTGCCCCAGAGGTGGCTGCATCTCAGCGCCGGGCGAGGGGTCCCCGGGTCACCAGCCGCCCTGCCCCAGAGGTGGCTGCATCTCAGCGGGGGGTGAGGGGTCCCTGGGTCAACAGCCGCCCCGCCCCAGAGGTGGCTGCATCTTGGCTCCAGCCAGTAGGACCAGCCGAAGTAGGAGCAGCTGCCGTGGGAGGCGGAGGGGAGGTGGGGCGCTGCCCAGATGCACATCTAGGAGTCCCTGCCCCCCACAGCTCCCGAACGAACTGACAAGAGATGGGAGGGGAAACTGAGGCAGAGCGCGGCAGCGTGACTTGCTGAAGGTGACCAGAAGGTCACTGGCAGAGTCGGGAATAGAACCCAGGTGTCCTGGCCACTAGAGTCTGTCAGGGAGAAGCCTGAGGGAAGAGGGGGATGGTGGGGTACTGGGGGGACCCCAAGGGACGGGGGAATTGGACTGGGTACCTGAGTGCGCTGGGCATGGGCTCCAAGGCATTAAGAGGACTGGGGCCCTGGCAGGGCCAGGCCCGAGCGATATGGGCGGCAAGGTGAGAGGGGGACCGGGCTTGGGGCCAAAGCGATATAGGGGTCAGGGAGACTGTGGGGGCTGGGCTCGGGTCCCGAGTGGCCGGGTCAGGGCCTGAGGGGTCAGCGTGATGGGGCGCAGGGCTTGGGGCCCGAGGGGGCAGCGTGACCGGGGGGGCCGGGCTCGGGGCCCAATGGGGCAGGGGGATGGGGGGCGAGGCTCAGGGCCCAAGGGGGCAGGGTGACGGGGGGGCCGGGCTTGGGGGCCTGAGGGGGCAGGGGGATGGGGGGGCCGGGCTCAGGGTGACGGGAGGGGGGGGACGGGCTCGGGGCCCGGACAACGGGGGGCCCGGGAGGGCGGCGGCCTTACCTGGCTCTGACGGCGTGGCCCTGCCGGGCGCTGCCCCCGGCCCCGCTGGCGTTGAGCGTGGTGGCGATGGACGACGTTCGCTGGGGCACCTGGTGGGGGGGAGGGAGCAGAGCGGTGAGGGGGCGTCGGCCCCAGGAATCCCGCCTCCCCTCCCCCGCCCTCCAGGCCTGCCCCTCACCCCGGCCTCTGGGCGCCGAGGGGGAGGCGCGCGGGTGGCCCCTTACCTTGGGCGGGGCCTCGGGCTCGGTGCGGCCCCAGGGCCCCCGCGGGGCGGCGGGGCCGGGCGTCTCCGAGGTGGGGTCCGAGTTCTGGCGGGCCATGGCGGCGCGGGCCGGGGCGGGCGCGGCGGGGCCCTGCACGGGGAAGGCCGCCACGGTCTTGGTGGGCTGCTCCTGCAGGGACTGGGAGCGCGGCACCGGCGCGGCGTAGGGCTTCAGCGGCACCCGGTGCGCCAGGTGGCTCTGCGGGGAGGGGAGCCGTCACCGCCGGGCCCCTGGGGCGCCCCCCCGCCCCCATGCCCTAGACACCCGCAGGGACAGAACCCCGGAGCCCGGTGCCCTGCCCCGGGTTCGAGGGGAGGGAGGCGGCTCACACGGACAGGCCCGCTCGCGGCCAGGAGGGCCCGCTGCCCCCCATGCCCTACCTTGTGCTGCCCCTCCTGCGGCTCGACGGGGCGCTGCATGGGCGGGGTCTGGGCCGCGGGGCCGGAGCCCAGGGACACGGGCTCCGAGCGCGTCTGCAGGGCCGGGTCGGACGCGGTGCCGCCCAGCTTGGCCTGCGCCGCCGGCGAGCTCTGCTTATTCAGCCGCGACCGCTCCTCCACCTGCAGGGGAGAGCATGGCAGGGAACCCAGGAGTCCTGGCTCCCAGCCCTCCCCGCTCTCACCACTAGCCCCCCACCCCCCTCCCAGGGCTGGGGAGGGAACCCAGGAGTCCTGGCTCCCAGCCCTCCCCGCTCTCACCACTAGCCCCCACTCCCCTCCCAGAGCCGGGGAGAGAACCCAGGAGTCCTGGCTCCCAGCACCCCCGCTCTCACCCACCAGGCCCCGCTGAGAGCCGGGGAGGGAACCCGTCTGTACCCACGACTGGCTGGCTCTGGGTCTCGCAGCCCCGGCAGGGTCTGGCACTGGCCCAGCTGCTTGCTAGCCTGTGCCTGGGTCCCCCCGCGCCCCCGCACCTCCCGGGCCCAGGCGGGCTTGTCGGCGGCGTGGGCACTCCGGTTGTAGTGGTAGAGCGGCTTCTTCTCGCTCGCCGGCGCCCCCTGCGGCTGCTGCTGGAGCTGCTGCTGCTGCAGGGACTTCAGGTAGGCGTGCTCCTGCTGCAGCTGGCGCTGGAGCCGCTCCGACTGCCGCTGCTCCTCCAGCTGCTTCCGCTTGTACTCCTGGGGGGGGGCAGGGTCAGGGGCTCCGGGGCGGGGGGACCCGGCGTCCTGACACACGCACGCACACAGGCAGGGGGGACCCCGGCGGGCTGGCACGCGCGCGCACACAGGCAGGGGGGACCCGGCGTCCTGACACACGCACGCACACAGGCACGGGGGACCCGGCGTCCTGACACACGCGCTCACACAGGCAGGCGGACGCCGGCGTCCTGACACACGCGCTCACACAGGCAGGGGGAACCGGGCGTCCTGACACACGCGCTCACACAGGCAGGGGGGACCCCGGCGTCCTGACACACGCACGCACACAGGCACGGGGGACCCGGCGTCCTGACACACGCGCTCACACAGGCAGGCGGACGCCGGCGTCCTGACACACGCGCTCACACAGGCAGGGGGAACCGGACGTCCTGACACACGCGCTCACACAGGCAGGGGGGACCCCGGCGTCCTGACACACGCACGCACACAGGCAGGGGGACCCCGGCGGGCTGGCACGCGCGCGCCCAAGGGCAGGGGGACCCGGCGTCCTGACACACGCACGCACACAGGCAGGGGGACCCGGCGTCCTGACACACGCACGCACACAGGCACGGGGGACCCCGGCGTCCTGACACACGCACGCACACAGGCAGGGGACCCGGCGTCCTGACACACGCGCTCACACAGGCAGGGGGGACGCGGCGTCCTGACACACGCGCTCACACAGGCAGGGGGGACCCGGCGTCCTGACACACGCGCTCACACAGGCAGGGGGACCCCGGCGTCCTGACACACGCGCTCACACAGGCAGGGGGGACCCGGCGTCCTGACACACGCGCTCACACAGGCAGGGGGGACCCCGGCGTCCTGACACACGCACGCACACAGGCAGGGGGGACCCCGGCGTCCTGACACACGCACGCACACAGGCAGGGGGACCCGGCGTCCTGACACACGCGCTCACACAGGCAGGGGGAACCGGGCGTCCTGACACACGCCCGCACACAGGCAGGGGGACCGGGCGTCCTGACACACGCACGCACACAGGCACGGGGGACCCGGCGTCCTGACACACGCGCTCACACAGGCAGGCGGACGCCGGCGTCCTGACACACGCGCTCACACAGGCAGGGGGGACCCCGGCGTCCTGACACACGCGCTCACACAGGCAGGGGGGACCCCGGCGGGCTGGCACGCGCGCGCGCGCCCAAGGGCAGGGGGGACCCGGCGTCCTGACACACGCACGCACACAGGCAGGGGGGACCCCGGCGGGCTGGCACGCGCGCGCCCAAGGGCAGGGGGGACCCGGCGTCCTGACACACGCACGCACACAGGCAGGGGGGACCCGGCGTCCTGACACACGCACGCACACAGGCACGGGGGACCCGGCGTCCTGACACACGCGCTCACACAGGCAGGCGGACGCCGGCGTCCTGACACACGCGCTCACACAGGCAGGGGGGACCCCGGCGTCCTGACACACGCGCTCACACAGGCAGGGGGGACCCCGGCGGGCTGGCACACGCGCGCGCCCCAAGGGCAGGGGGGACCCGGCGTCCTGACACACGCACGCACACAGGCAGGGGGACCCCGGCGGGCTGGCACGCGCGCGCCCAAGGGCAGGGGGGACCCGGCGTCCTGACACACGCACGCACACAGGCAGGGGGGACCCGGCGTCCTGACACACGCACGCACACAGGCACGGGGGACCCGGCGTCCTGACACACGCGCTCACACAGGCAGGCGGACGCCGGCGTCCTGACACACGCGCTCACACAGGCAGGGGGGACCCCGGCGTCCTGACACACGCGCTCACACAGGCAGGGGGGACCCCGGCGGGCTGGCACGCGCGCGCGCCCAAGGGCAGGGGGGACCCGGCGTCCTGACACACGCACGCACACAGGCAGGGGGGACCCGGCGTCCTGACACACGCACGCACACAGGCAGGGGGACCCGGCGTCCTGACACACGCGCCCACGGGCGGGGGGACCCGGCGTCCTGACACACGCGCTCACACAGGCAGGGGGGACCCGGCGTCCTGACACACGCGCTCACACAGGCAGGGGGAACCGGGCGTCCTGACACACGCGCTCACACAGGCAGGGGGGACCCCGGCGTCCTGACACACGCGCTCACACAGGCAGGCGGACGCCGGCGTCCTGACCACACGCGCTCACACAGGCAGGGGGGACCCCGGCGTCCTGACACACGCGCTCACACAGGCAGGGGGGACCCCGGCGTCCTGACACACGCACGCACACAGGCAGGGGGACCCGGCGTCCTGACACGTGCTCACACAGGCAGGGGGGACCCCGGCGTCCTGACACACGCACGCACACAGGCAGGGGGGACCCCCGGCGTCCTGACACACGCACGCACACAGGCAGGGGGGACCCGGCGTCCTGACACACGCGCTCACAGAGGCAGGGAGACCCGGCGTCCTGACACACGCGCTCACACAGGCAGGGGAACCGGGCGTCCTGACACACGCGCTCACACAGGCAGGGGGACCCGGCGTCCTGACACACGCGCTCACACAGGCAGGGGGAACCGGGCGTCCTGACACACGCGCTCACACAGGCAGGGGGGACCCCGGCGTCCTGACACACGCGCTCACACAGGCAGGGGGGACCCCGGCGGCTGGCACGCGCGCGCGCCCAAGGGCAGGGGGGACCCGGCGTCCTGACACACGCACGCACACAGGCAGGGGGAACCGGGCGTCCTGACACACGCCCGCACACAGGCAGGGGGGACCCGGGCGTCCTGACACACGCACGCACACAGGCAGGGGGGACCCCGGCGTCCTGACACACGCGCTCACACAGGCAGGGGGGACCCCGGCGTCCTGACACACGCACGCACACAGGCAGGGGGGACCCGGCGTCCTGACACACGCGCTCACACAGGCAGGGGGACCCGGCGTCCTGACACACGAGCTCACACAGGCAGGGGGGACCCGGCGTCCTGACACACGCGCTCACACAGGCAGGGGGAACCGGGCATCCTGACACACGCGCTCGCACAGGCAGGGGGACCCGGGCGTCCTGACACACGCACGCACACAGGCAGGGGGAACCGGGCGTCCTGACACACGCGCTCACACAGGCAGGGGGAACCGGGCATCCTGACACACGCGCTCACACAGGCAGGGGGGACCCGGCGTCCTGACACACGCACGCACACAGGCAGGGGGAACCGGGCGTCCTGACACACGCGCTCACACAGGCAGGGGGAACCGGGCGTCCTGACACACGCGCTCACACAGGCAGGGGGGACCCCGGCGTCCTGACACACGCACGCACACAGGCAGGGGGGACCCGGCGTCCTGACACACGCGCTCACACAGGCAGGGGGACCCGGCGTCCTGACACACGCGCTCACACAGGCAGGGGGACCCGGCGTCCTGACACACGCGCTCACACCAGGCAGGGGGGACCCGGCGTCCTGACACACGCGCTCACACAGGCAGGGGGAAACGGGCGTCCTGACACACGCGCTCACACAGGCAGGGGGGACCCCGGCGTCCTGACACACGCACGCACACAGGCAGGGGGGACCCCGGCGTCCTGACACGTGCTCACACAGGCAGGGGGGACCCCGGCGTCCTGACACACGCACGCACACAGGCAGGGGGGACCCCGGCGTCCTGACACACGCACGCACACAGGCAGGGGGGACCCGGCGTCCTGACACACGCGCTCACAGAGGCAGGGAGACCCGGCGTCCTGACACACGCGCTCACACAGGCAGGGGGAACCGGGCGTCCTGACACACGCGCTCACACAGGCAGGGGGACCGGCGTCCTGACACACGCGCTCACACAGGCAGGGGGAACCGGGCGTCCTGACACACGCGCTCACACAGGCAGGGGGAACCGGGCGTCCTGACACACGCGCTCACACAGGCAGGGGGGACCCGGGCGTCCTGACACACGCCCGCACACAGGCAGGGGGACCCGGGCGTCCTGACACACGCACGCACACAGGCAGGGGGGACCCCGGCGTCCTGACACACGCGCTCACACAGGCAGGGGGGACCCCGGCGTCCTGACACACACACGCACACAGGCAGGGGGGACCCGGCGTCCTGACACACGCGCTCACACAGGCAGGGGGACCCGGCGTCCTGACACACGAGCTCACACAGGCAGGGGGGACCCGGCGTCCTGACACACGCGCTCACACAGGCAGGGGGAACCGGGCATCCTGACACACGCGCTCACACAGGCAGGGGGGACCCGGCGTCCTGACACACGCACGCACACAGGCAGGGGGAACCGGGCGTCCTGACACACGCGCTCACACAGGCAGGGGGAACCGGGCGTCCTGACACACGCGCTCACACAGGCAGGGGGGACCCCGGCGTCCTGACACACGCACGCACACAGGCAGGGGGGACCCGGCGTCCTGACACACGCGCTCACACAGGCAGGGGGACCCGGCGTCCTGACACACGCGCTCACACAGGCAGGGGGGACCCGGCGTCCTGACACACGCGCTCACACAGGCAGGGGGACCCGGCGTCCTGACACACGCGCTCACACAGGCAGGGGGGACCCCGGCGTCCTGACACACGCGCCCACGGGCGGGGGGACCCGGCGTCCTGACACACGCGCTCACACAGGCAGGGGGGACCCGGCGTCCTGACACACGCACGCACACAGGCAGGGGGAACCGGGCGTCCTGACACACGCGCTCACACAGGCAGGGGGGACCCCGGCGTCCTGACACACGCACGCACACAGGCAGGGGGGACCCGGCGTCCTGACACACGCGCTCACACAGGCAGGGGGACCCGGCGTCCTGACACACGCGCTCACACAGGCAGGGGGGACCCCGGCGTCCTGACACACGCGCCCACGGGCGGGGGGACCCGGCGTCCTGACACACGCGCTCACACAGGCAGGGGGGACCCGGCGTCCTGACACACGCACGCACACAGGCAGGGGGAACCGGGCGTCCTGACACACGCGCTCACACAGGCAGGGGGGACCCCGGCGTCCTGACACACGCGCTCACACAGGCAGGGGGGACCCGTCGTCCTGACACACGCGCTCACACAGGCAGGGGGGACCCCGGCGTCCTGACACACGCGCTCACACAGGCAGGGGGGACCCGGCGTCCTGACACACGCACGCACACAGGCAGGGGGGACCCCGGCGTCCTGACACACGCGCTCACACAGGCAGGGGGGACCCCGGCGTCCTGACACACGCGCTCACACAGGCAGGGGGAACCGGGCGTCCTGACACACGCGCTCACACAGGCAGGGGGGACCCGGCATCCTGACACACGCACGCACACAGGCAGGGGGGACCCCGGCGTCCTGACACACGCCCTCACACAGGCAGGGGGGACCCCGGCGTCCTGACACACGCGCTCACACAGGCAGGGGGGACCCCGGCGTCCTGACACACGCACGCACACAGGCAGGGGGAACCGGGCGTCCTGACACACGCGCTCACACAGGCAGGGGGGACCCGGCGTCCTGACACACGCACGCACACAGGCAGGGGGAACCGGGCGTCCTGACACACGTGCTCACACAGGCAGGGGAACCGGGCGTCCTGACACACGCGCTCACACAGGCAGGGGGGACCCGGCGTCCTGACACACGCGCTCACACAGGCAGGGGGTCCCGGCGTCCTGACACACGCGCTCACACAGGCAGGGGGAACCGGGCGTCCTGACACACGCGCTCACACAGGCAGGGGGGACCCCGGCGTCCTGACACACGCACGCACACAGGCAGGGGGGACCCCGGCGTCCTGACACACGCGCTCACAGAGGCAGGGGGACCCGGCGTCCTGACACACGCGCTCACACAGGCAGGGGGAACCGGGCGTCCTGACACACGCGCTCACACAGGCAGGGGGACCCCGGCGTCCTGACACACGCACGCACACAGGCAGGGGGAACTGGGCGTCCTGACACACGCGCTCACACAGGCAGGGGGGACCCCGGCGTCCTGACACACGCACGCACACAGGCAGGGGGGAGCCCGGCGTCCTGACACACGCACGCACACAGGCAGGGGGGACCCGGCGTCCTGACACACGCGCTCACACAGGCAGGGGGACCCGGCGTCCTGACACACGCGCTCACACAGGCAGGGGGAACCGGGCGTCCTGACACACGCGCTCACACAGGCAGGGGGGACCCGGCGTCCTGACACACGCGCTCACACAGGCAGGGGGGACCCCGGCGGGCTGGCACGCGCGCTCACACAGGCAGGGGGGACCCCGGCGGGTTGGCACACGCGCGCCCAAGGGCAGGGGGGACCCGGCGTCCTGACACACGCACGCACACAGGCAGGGGGGACCCCGGCGGGCTGGCATGCGCGCGCCCAAGGGCAGGGGGGACCCGGCGTCCTGACACACGCACGCACACAGGCAGGGGGGACCCGGCGTCCTGACACACGCACGCACACAGGCACGGGGGACCCGGCGTCCTGACACACGCGCTCACACAGGCAGGGGGGACCCCGGCGTCCTGACACACGCGCTCACACAGGCAGGGGGGACCCCGGCGGGCTGGCGCGCGCGCGCGCCCAAGGGCAGGGGGGACCCGGCGTCCTGACACACGCACGCACACAGGCAGGGGGGACCCGGCGTCCTGACACACGCACGCACACAGGCAGGGGGACCCGGCGTCCTGACACACGCGCCCACGGGCGGGGGGACCCGGCGTCCTGACACACGCGCTCACACAGGCAGGGGGGACCCGGCGTCCTGACACACGCGCTCACACAGGCAGGGGGAACCGGGCGTCCTGACACACGCGCTCACACAGGCAGGGGGACCCGGCGTCCTGACACACGCGCTCACACAGGCAGGGGGGACCCCGGCGTCCTGACACACGCACGCACACAGGCACGGGGAACCGGGCGTCCTGACACACGCGCTCACACAGGCAGGGGAACCGGGCGTCCTGACACACGAGCTCACACAGGCAGGGGGACCCCGGCGTCCTGACACACGCGCTCACACAGGCAGGCGGACGCCGGCGTCCTGACACACGCGCTCACACAGGCAGGGGGGACCCCGGCGTCCTGACACACGCGCTCACACAGGCAGGGGGGACCCCGGCGTCCTGACACACGCACGCACACAGGCAGGGGGACCCCGGCGTCCTGACACGTGCTCACACAGGCAGGGGGGACCCCGGCGTCCTGACACACGCACGCACACAGGCAGGGGGGACCCGGCGTCCTGACACACGCACTCACAGAGGCAGGGAGACCCGGCGTCCTGACACACGCGCTCACACAGGCAGGGGGAACCGGGCGTCCTGACACACGCGCTCACACAGGCAGGGGGACCCGGCGTCCTGACACACGCGCTCACACAGGCAGGGGGAACCGGGCGTCCTGACACACGCGCTCACACAGGCAGGGGGGACCCCGGCGTCCTGACACACGCGCTCACACAGGCAGGGGGGACCCCGGCGGGCTGGCACGCGCGCGCGCCCAAGGGCAGGGGGACCCGGCGTCCTGACACACGCACGCACACAGGCAGGGGGAACCGGGCGTCCTGACACACGCCCGCACACAGGCAGGGGGGACCCGGGCGTCCTGACACACGCACGCACACAGGCAGGGGGGACCCCGGCGTCCTGACACACGCGCTCACACAGGCAGGGGGGACCCCGGCGTCCTGACACACGCACGCACACAGGCAGGGGGGACCCGGCGTCCTGACACACGCGCTCACACAGGCAGGGGGACCCGGCGTCCTGACACACGAGCTCACACAGGCAGGGGGGACCCGGCGTCCTGACACACGCGCTCACACAGGCAGGGGGAACCGGGCATCCTGACACACGCGCTCACACAGGCAGGGGGACCCGGCGTCCTGACACACGCACGCACACAGGCAGGGGGAACCGGGCGTCCTGACACACGCGCTCACACAGGCAGGGGAACCGGGCGTCCTGACACACGCGCTCACACAGGCAGGGGGGACCCCGGCGTCCTGACACACGCACGCACACAGGCAGGGGGGACCCGGCGTCCTGACACACGCGCTCACACAGGCAGGGGGACCCGGCGTCCTGACACACGCGCTCACACAGGCAGGGGGGACCCGGCGTCCTGACACACGCGCTCACAGAGGCAGGGGTACCCGGCGTCCTGACACACGCGCTCACACAGGCAGGGGGGACCCGGCGTCCTGACACACGCGCTCACACAGGCAGGGGGAACCGGGCGTCCTGACACACGCGCTCACACAGGCAGGGGGGACCCCGGCGTCCTGACACACGCACGCACACAGGCAGGGGGGACCCCGGCGTCCTGACACGTGCTCACACAGGCAGGGGGGACCCCGGCGTCCTGACACACGCACGCACACAGGCAGGGGGGACCCCGGCGTCCTGACACACGCACGCACACAGGCAGGGGGGACCCGGCGTCCTGACACACGCGCTCACAGAGGCAGGGAGACCCGGCGTCCTGACACACGCGCTCACACAGGCAGGGGGAACCGGGCGTCCTGACACACGCGCTCACACAGGCAGGGGGACCCGGCGTCCTGACACACGCGCTCACACAGGCAGGGGGAACCGGGCGTCCTGACACACGCGCTCACACAGGCAGGGGGAACCGGGCGTCCTGACACACGCGCTCACACAGGCAGGGGGGACCCGGGCGTCCTGACACACGCCCGCACACAGGCAGGGGGGACCCGGGCGTCCTGACACACGCACGCACACAGGCAGGGGGGACCCCGGCGTCCTGACACACGCGCTCACACAGGCAGGGGGGACCCCGGCGTCCTGACACACGCACGCACACAGGCAGGGGGGACCCGGCGTCCTGACACACGCGCTCACACAGGCAGGGGGACCCGGCGTCCTGACACACGAGCTCACACAGGCAGGGGGGACCCGGCGTCCTGACACACGCGCTCACACAGGCAGGGGGAACCGGGCATCCTGACACACGCGCTCACACAGGCAGGGGGGACCCGGCGTCCTGACACACGCACGCACACAGGCAGGGGGAACCGGGCGTCCTGACACACGCGCTCACACAGGCAGGGGGAACCGGGCGTCCTGACACACGCGCTCACACAGGCAGGGGGGACCCCGGCGTCCTGACACACGCACGCACACAGGCAGGGGGGACCCGGCGTCCTGACACACGCGCTCACACAGGCAGGGGGACCCGGCGTCCTGACACACGCGCTCACACAGGCAGGGGGGACCCGGCGTCCTGACACACGCGCTCACACAGGCAGGGGGACCCGGCGTCCTGACACACGCGCTCACACAGCCAGGGGGGACCCCGGCGTCCTGACACACGCGCCCACGGGCGGGGGGACCCGGCGTCCTGACACACGCGCTCACACAGGCAGGGGGGACCCGGCGTCCTGACACACGCACACACACAGGCAGGGGGAACCGGGCGTCCTGACACACGCGCTCACACAGGCAGGGGGGACCCCGGCGTCCTGACACACGCGCTCACACTGGCAGGGGGGACCCGGCGTCCTGACACACGCGCTCACACAGGCAGGGGGGACCCCGGCGTCCTGACACACGCGCTCACACAGGCAGGGGGGACCCGGCGTCCTGACACACGCACGCACACAGGCAGGGGGGACCCCGGCGTCCTGACACACGCGCTCACACAGGCAGGGGGGACCCCGGCGTCCTGACACACGCGCTCACACAGGCAGGGGGAACCGGGCGTCCTGACACACGCGCTCACACAGGCAGGGGGGACCCGGCATCCTGACACACGCACGCACACAGGCAGGGGGGACCCCGGCGTCCTGACACACGCCCTCACACAGGCAGGGGGGACCCCGGCGTCCTGACACACGCGCTCACACAGGCAGGGGGGACCCCGGCGTCCTGACACACGCACGCACACAGGCAGGGGGAACCGGGCGTCCTGACAC
Organism: Natator depressus; assembly: GCF_965152275.1. NCBI lineage: Eukaryota > Metazoa > Chordata > Testudines > Cheloniidae > Natator > Natator depressus. The sequence continues at coordinate 864,197 of NC_134261.1, read as the reverse complement.
ACGCGCTCACACAGGCAGGGGGGACCCGGCGTCCTGACACACGCACGCACACAGGCAGGGGGAACCGGGCGTCCTGACACACGCGCTCACACAGGCAGGGGGAACCGGGCGTCCTGACACACGCGCTCACACAGGCAGGGGGGACCCGGCGTCCTGACACACGCGCTCACACAGGCAGGGGGACCCGGCGTCCTGACACACGCGCTCACACAGGCAGGGGGAACCGGGCGTCCTGACACACGCGCTCACACAGGCAGGGGGGACCCCGGCGTCCTGACACACGCACGCACACAGGCAGGGGGGACCCCGGCGTCCTGACACACGCACGCACACAGGCAGGGGGGACCCCGGCGTCCTGACACACGCACGCACACAGGCAGGGGGGACCCCGGCGTCCTGACACACGCGCTCACAGAGGCAGGGGGACCCGGCGTCCTGACACACGCGCTCACACAGGCAGGGGGAACCGGGCGTCCTGACACACGCGCTCACACAGGCAGGGGGGACCCCGGCGTCCTGACACACGCACGCACACAGGCAGGGGGAACTGGGCGTCCTGACACACGCGCTCACACAGGCAGGGGGGACCCCGGCGTCCTGACACACGCACGCACACAGGCAGGGGGGACCCCGGCGTCCTGACACACGCACGCACACAGGCAGGGGGGACCCGGCGTCCTGACACACGCGCTCACACAGGCAGGGGGACCCGGCGTCCTGACACACGCGCTCACACAGGCAGGGGGAACCGGGCGTCCTGACACACGCGCTCACACAGGCAGGGGGGACCCGGCGTCCTGACACACGCGCTCACACAGGCAGGGGGGACCCCGGCGGGCTGGCACGCGCGCTCACACAGGCAGGGGGGACCCCGGCGGGTTGGCACACGCGCGCCCAAGGGCAGGGGGGACCCGGCGTCCTGACACACGAACGCACACAGGCAGGGGGAACCGGGCGTCCTGACACACGCGCTCACACAGGCAGGGGGAACCGGGCATCCTGACACACGCGCTCACACAGGCAGGGGGGACCCGGCGTCCTGACACACGCACGCACACAGGCAGGGGGAACCGGGCGTCCTGACACACGCGCTCACACAGGCAGGGGGAACCGGGCGTCCTGACACACGCGCTCACACAGGCAGGGGGGACCCCGGCGTCCTGACACACGCACGCACACAGGCAGGGGGGACCCGGCGTCCTGACACACGCGCTCACACAGGCAGGGGGACCCGGCGTCCTGACACACGCGCTCACACAGGCAGGGGGGACCCGGCGTCCTGACACACGCGCTCACAGAGGCAGGGGTACCCGGCGTCCTGACACACGCGCTCACAGAGGCAGGGGGGACCCGGCGTCCTGACACACGCGCTCACAGAGGCAGGGGGAACCGGGCGTCCTGACACACGCGCTCACACAGGCAGGGGGGACCCCGGCGTCCTGACACACGCACGCACACAGGCAGGGGGGACCCCGGCGTCCTGACACGTGCTCACACAGGCAGGGGGGACCCCGGCGTCCTGACACACGCACGCACACAGGGAGGGGGGACCCCGGCGTCCTGACACACGCACGCACACAGGCAGGGGGGACCCGGCGTCCTGACACACGCGCTCACAGAGGCAGGGAGACCCGGCGTCCTGACACACGCGCTCACACAGGCAGGGGGAACCGGGCGTCCTGACACACGCGCTCACACAGGCAGGGGGACCCGGCGTCCTGACACACGCGCTCACACAGGCAGGGGGAACCGGGCGTCCTGACACACGCGCTCACACAGGCAGGGGGAACCGGGCGTCCTGACACACGCGCTCACACAGGCAGGGGGGACCCGGGCGTCCTGACACACGCCCGCACACAGGCAGGGGGGACCCGGGCGTCCTGACACACGCACGCACACAGGCAGGGGGGACCCCGGCGTCCTGACACACGCGCTCACACAGGCAGGGGGGACCCCGGCGTCCTGACACACGCACGCACACAGGCAGGGGGGACCCGGCGTCCTGACACACGCGCTCACACAGGCAGGGGGACCCGGCGTCCTGACACACGAGCTCACACAGGCAGGGGGGACCCGGCGTCCTGACACACGCGCTCACACAGGCAGGGGGAACCGGGCATCCTGACACACGCGCTCACACAGGCAGGGGGGACCCGGCGTCCTGACACACGCACGCACACAGGCAGGGGGAACCGGGCGTCCTGACACACGCGCTCACACAGGCAGGGGGAACCGGGCGTCCTGACACACGCGCTCACACAGGCAGGGGGGACCCCGGCGTCCTGACACACGCACGCACACAGGCAGGGGGGACCCGGCGTCCTGACACACGCGCTCACACAGGCAGGGGGACCCGGCGTCCTGACACACGCGCTCACGCAGGCAGGGGGGACCCGGCGTCCTGACACACGCGCTCACACAGGCAGGGGGGACCCGGCGTCCTGACACACGCGCTCACACAGGCAGGGGGACCCGGCGTCCTGACACACGCGCTCACACAGGCAGGGGGGACCCCGGCGTCCTGACACACGCGCCCACGGGCGGGGGGACCCGGCGTCCTGACACACGCGCTCACACAGGCAGGGGGGACCCGGCGTCCTGACACACGCACGCACACAGGCAGGGGGAACCGGGCGTCCTGACACACGCGCTCACACAGGCAGGGGGGACCCCGGCGTCCTGACACACGCGCTCACACAGGCAGGGGGGACCCGGCGTCCTGACACACGCACGCACACAGGCAGGGGGGACCCCGGCGTCCTGACACACGCGCTCACACAGGCAGGGGGGACCCCGGCGTCCTGACACACGCGCTCACACAGGCAGGGGGAACCGGGCGTCCTGACACACGCGCTCACACAGGCAGGGGGGACCCGGCATCCTGACACACGCACGCACACAGGCAGGGGGGACCCCGGCGTCCTGACACACGCCCTCACACAGGCAGGGGGGACCCCGGCGTCCTGACACACGCGCTCACACAGGCAGGGGGGACCCCGGCGTCCTGACACACGCACGCACACAGGCAGGGGGAACCGGGCGTCCTGACACACGCGCTCACACAGGCAGGGGGGACCCGGCGTCCTGACACACGCACGCACACAGGCAGGGGGAACCGGGCGTCCTGACACACGCGCTCACACAGGCAGGGGGAACCGGGCGTCCTGACACACGCGCTCACACAGGCAGGGGGGACCCGGCGTCCTGACACACGCGCTCACACAGGCAGGGGGACCCGGCGTCCTGACACACGCGCTCACACAGGCAGGGGGAACCGGGCGTCCTGACACACGCGCTCACACAGGCAGGGGGGACCCCGGCGTCCTGACACACGCACGCACACAGGCAGGGGGGACCCCGGCGTCCTGACACACGCACGCACACAGGCAGGGGGGACCCCGGCGTCCTGACACACGCACGCACACAGGCAGGGGGGACCCGGCGTCCTGACACACGCGCTCACAGAGGCAGGGGGACCCGGCGTCCTGACACACGCGCTCACACAGGCAGGGGGAACCGGGCGTCCTGACACACGCGCTCACACAGGCAGGGGGGACCCCGGCGTCCTGACACACGCACGCACACAGGCAGGGGGAACTGGGCGTCCTGACACACGCGCTCACACAGGCAGGGGGGACCCCGGCGTCCTGACACACGCACGCACACAGGCAGGGGGGAGCCCGGCGTCCTGACACACGCACGCACACAGGCAGGGGGGACCCGGCGTCCTGACACACGCGCTCACACAGGCAGGGGGACCCGGCGTCCTGACACACGCGCTCACACAGGCAGGGGGAACCGGGCGTCCTGACACACGCGCTCACACAGGCAGGGGGGACCCGGCGTCCTGACACACGCGCTCACACAGGCAGGGGGGACCCCGGTGGGCTGGCACGCGCGCTCACACAGGCAGGGGGGACCCCGGCGGGTTGGCACACGCGCGCCCAAGGGCAGGGGGGACCCGGCGTCCTGACACACGAGCTCACACAGGCAGGGGGGACCCGGCGTCCTGACACACGCGCTCACACAGGCAGGGGGAACCGGGCATCCTGACACACGCGCTCACACAGGCAGGGGGGACCCGGCGTCCTGACACACGCACGCACACAGGCAGGGGGAACCGGGCGTCCTGACACACGCGCTCACACAGGCAGGGGGAACAGGGCGTCCTGACACACGCGCTCACACAGGCAGGGGGGACCCCGGCGTCCTGACACACGCACGCACACAGGCAGGGGGGACCCGGCGTCCTGACACACGCGCTCACACAGGCAGGGGGACCCGGCGTCCTGACACACGCGCTCACGCAGGCAGGGGGGACCCGGCGTCCTGACACACGCGCTCACACAGGCAGGGGGGACCCGGCGTCCTGACACACGCGCTCACACAGGCAGGGGGACCCGGCGTCCTGACACACGCGCTCACACAGGCAGGGGGGACCCCGGCGTCCTGACACACGCGCCCACGGGCGGGGGGACCCGGCGTCCTGACACACGCGCTCACACAGGCAGGGGGGACCCGGCGTCCTGACACACGCACGCACACAGGCAGGGGGAACCGGGCGTCCTGACACACGCGCTCACACAGGCAGGGGGGACCCCGGCGTCCTGACACACGCGCTCACACAGGCAGGGGGGACCCGGCGTCCTGACACACGCACGCACACAGGCAGGGGGGACCCCGGCGTCCTGACACACGCGCTCACACAGGCAGGGGGGACCCCGGCGTCCTGACACACGCGCTCACACAGGCAGGGGGAACCGGGCGTCCTGACACACGCGCTCACACAGGCAGGGGGGACCCGGCATCCTGACACACGCACGCACACAGGCAGGGGGGACCCCGGCGTCCTGACACACGCCCTCACACAGGCAGGGGGGACCCCGGCGTCCTGACACACGCGCTCACACAGGCAGGGGGGACCCCGGCGTCCTGACACACGCACGCACACAGGCAGGGGGAACCGGGCGTCCTGACACACGCGCTCACACAGGCAGGGGGGACCCGGCGTCCTGACACACGCACGCACACAGGCAGGGGGAACCGGGCGTCCTGACACACGCGCTCACACAGGCAGGGGGAACCGGGCGTCCTGACACACGCGCTCACACAGGCAGGGGGGACCCGGCGTCCTGACACACGCGCTCACACAGGCAGGGGGACCCGGCGTCCTGACACACGCGCTCACACAGGCAGGGGGAACCGGGCGTCCTGACACACGCGCTCACACAGGCAGGGGGGACCCCGGCGTCCTGACACACGCACGCACACAGGCAGGGGGGACCCCGGCGTCCTGACACACGCACGCACACAGGCAGGGGGGACCCCGGCGTCCTGACACACGCACGCACACAGGCAGGGGGGACCCGGCGTCCTGACACACGCGCTCACAGAGGCAGGGGGACCCGGCGTCCTGACACACGCGCTCACACAGGCAGGGGGAACCGGGCGTCCTGACACACGCGCTCACACAGGCAGGGGGGACCCCGGCGTCCTGACACACGCACGCACACAGGCAGGGGGAACTGGGCGTCCTGACACACGCGCTCACACAGGCAGGGGGGACCCCGGCGTCCTGACACACGCACGCACACAGGCAGGGGGGAGCCCGGCGTCCTGACACACGCACGCACACAGGCAGGGGGGACCCGGCGTCCTGACACACGCGCTCACACAGGCAGGGGGACCCGGCGTCCTGACACACGCGCTCACACAGGCAGGGGGAACCGGGCGTCCTGACACACGCGCTCACACAGGCAGGGGGGACCCGGCGTCCTGACACACGCGCTCACACAGGCAGGGGGGACCCCGGTGGGCTGGCACGCGCGCTCACACAGGCAGGGGGGACCCCGGCGGGTTGGCACACGCGCGCCCAAGGGCAGGGGGGACCCGGCGTCCTGACACACGAACGCACACAGGCAGGGGGAACCGGGCGTCCTGACACACGCGCTCACACAGGCAGGGGGAACCGGGCGTCCTGACACACGCGCTCACACAGGCAGGGGGGACCCCGGCGTCCTGACACACGCACGCACACAGGCAGGGGGGACCCGGCGTCCTGACACACGCGCTCACACAGGCAGGGGGACCCGGCGTCCTGACACACGCGCTCACACAGGCAGAGGGGACCCGGCGTCCTGACACACGCGCTCACACAGGCAGGGGGGACCCGGCGTCCTGACACATGCACGCACACAGGCAGGGGGAACCGGGCGTCCTGACACACGCGCTCACAAAGGCAGGGGGGACCCGGCGTCCTGACACACGCGCTCACACAGGCAGGGGGAACCGGGCTTCCTGACACACGCGCTCACACAGGCAGGGGGGACCCCGGCGTCCTGACACACGCGCTCACACAGGCAGGGGGAACCGGGCGTCCTGACACACGCGCTCACACAGGCAGGGGGGACCCGGCGTCCTGACACACGCGCTCACACAGGCAGGGGGGACCCGGCGTCCTGACACACGCACTCACACAGGCAGGGGGACCCGGCGTCCTGACACACACGCTCACACAGGCAGGGGGGACCCCGGCGTCCTGACACACGCGCCCACGGGCGGGGGGACCCGGCGTCCTGACACACGCGCTCACACAGGCAGGGGGGACCCGGCGTCCTGACACACGCGCTCACACAGGCAGGGGGAACCGGGCGTCCTGACACACGCGCTCACACAGGCAGGGGGACCCGGCGTCCTGACACACGCGCTCACACAGGCAGGGGGGACCCCGGCGTCCTGACACACGCGCCCACGGGCGGGGGGACCCGGCGTCCTGACACACGCGCTCACACAGGCAGGGGGGACCCGGCGTCCTGACACATGCACGCACACAGGCAGGGGGAACCGGGCGTCCTGACACACGCGCTCACACAGGCAGGGGGGACCCCGGCGTCCTGACACACGCGCTCACACAGGCAGGGGGGACCCGGCGTCCTGACACACGCGCTCACACAGGCAGGGGGGACCCCGGCGTCCTGACACACGCGCTCACACAGGCAGGGGGGACCCGGCGTCCTGACACACGCACGCACACAGGCAGGGGGGACCCCGGCGTCCTGACACACGCGCTCACACAGGCAGGGGGGACCCCGGCGTCCTGACACACGCGCTCACACAGGCAGGGGGAACCGGGCGTCCTGACACACGCGCTCACACAGGCAGGGGGGACCCGGCGTCCTGACACACGCACGCACACAGGCAGGGGGGACCCCGGCGTCCTGACACACGCCCTCACACAGGCAGGGGGGACCCCGGCGTCCTGACACACGCGCTCACACAGGCAGGGGGGACCCCGGCGTCCTGACACACGCGCTCACACAGGCAGGGGGAACCGGGCGTCCTGACACACGCGCTCACACAGGCAGGGGGGACCCGGCGTCCTGACACACGCGCGCACACAGGCAGGGGGGACCCCGGCGTCCTGACACACGCGCTCACACAGGCAGGCGGACGCCGGCGTCCTGACACACGCGCTCACACAGGCAGGGGGGACCCCGGCGTCCTGACACACGCACGCACACAGGCAGGGGGGACCCCGGCGTCCTGACACACGCGCTCACACAGGCAGGGGGGACCCCGGCGTCCTGACACACGCACGCACACAGGCAGGGGGGACCCCAGCGTCCTGACACATGCGCTCACACAGGCAGGGGGGACCCCGGCGTCCTGACACACGCACGCACACAGGCAGGGGGAACCGGGCGTCCTGACACACGCGCTCACACAGGCAGGGGGGACCCCGGCGTCCTGACACACGGACGCACACAGGCAGGGGGAACCGGGCGTCCTGACACACGCGCTCACACAGGCAGGGGGGACCCCGGCGTCCTGACACACGCGCTCACACAGGGAGGCGGACGCCGGCATCCTGACACACGCGCTCACACAGGCAGGGGGGACCCCGGCGTCCTGACACACGCGCTCACACAGGCAGGGGGGACCCCGGCGGGCTGGCACGCTCGCGCCCAAGGGTAGGGCGGATGCCAGCGTCCTGACACACGCACGCACACAGGCAGGGCGGACCCTGGCGTCCTGACACACGCACGCACACAAGCAGGGCGGACCCTGGCGTCCTGACACACGTGCTCACACAGGCAGGGGGGACCCCGGCGGGCTGGCACGCGCGCGCCCAAGGGCAGGGCGGATGCCAGCGTCCTGACACACGCACACACACAGGCAGGGGGAACCGGGCGTCATGACACACGCACGCACACAGGCACGGAGGACCCCGGCGTCCTGACACACGCACGCACACAGGCAGGGGGAACCGGGCGTCCTGACACACGCACGCACACAGGCAGGGGGGACCCCGGCGTCCTGACACACTCGCCCACAGGCAGGGGGGACCCGGGCGTCCTGACACACGCGCTCACACAGGCAGGGGGGACCCCGGCGTCCTGACATGCACACCCCGGAGATGCCCCCTGGGAGGATGCAGGGTTAGTAGGGGTAAATCTCAGACCCTGCCCTCCCTGGGGTGGCCCCCAGCAGCTCTCCCCACCCCCGCCGGATGGGGGCAGCTATGGGCTGAGGGGGATCACTGCCCCCCCCGTGGCACAGCCTGGTGGGAGTGGACACTGCCCCCCAGCGCCCCCGCCCCCTGGCCAAACACCCGGCCTCGGCGCGCTCTGCACTGGGAGCATTCGCCATGGGTGAGTGCAGCTCAGAGCAGCCCCTAGGCTGCTCCAACTGGGGCATCCCCCCGCGCAGCTGCGGGGGCGGGGCCAGCGCCGAGGGAGGCTGCAGCGAGGGATGGGGGCGCCCCCCCGGGGCGCAGCCCGGTTACCAGAAGCAGGGCCTGTTCCTGCAGTAGCTGCTGCTGGAGGATTTCCAGCTGCCTCTGCTCCTCCTCTAACTTGTGCCTGATATACTCCTGGAGAGGGACGGACAGACAGACAGAGACAGGTCACAGCGCAGGGAGCGAGAAGAGGAGGGGGAGCGGGCCCAGACCCCCCCGGGGAGACCTGCCAGCTGGGGGCCAGGGCAGACTCGAACCCATGGCCAAGCGGTCTAGTGCACTGACCCCGGGGGGGGGGGGAGGGGGGAGAGGGGCTCCAAGTTCACAAGATCAGAAGTAGGAATAGAATAGAACCCAGGAGTCCCGGCTGCCAGCCCCCCTCCCCTGCTCTAAGCCACCGGACCCCACTCCCTGCCAGAGCGAGAACCCAGGAGTCCTGGCTCCCAGCCCCCCTGCTCTAACCCCCCAGCCCCCGCTCCCCTCCCAGAGCCGGGGAGAGAACCCAGGAGTCCCGGCTTCCAGCCCCCCCTGCTCTAACCCCCCAGCCCCCACTCTCCGCCAGAGCCAGAAAGAGAACCCAGGAGTCCTGGCTCCCAGCCCCCCTGCTGTAACCCACCAGCCCCCCACCCCCCTCTCAAAGCCAGAAAGAGAACCCGGAGTCCTGGCTGCCAGCCCCCCTGCTCTAACCCACCAGCCCCCACTCCCCTCTCAAAGCCAGAAAGAGAACCCAGGAGTCCTGGCTGCCAGCCCCCCTGCTCTAACCCACCAGCCCCCCACCCCCCTCTCAAAGCCAGAAAGAGAACCCGGAGTCCTGGCTGCCAGCCCCCCTGCTCTAACCCACCAGCCCCCACTCCCCTGCTGAAGCCTCCGTCTCCTGCTAGGTCCCTCGCTGAGGCCCTGCCTGGCTCGGACGAGGGGAATGTGGGGTGCCAGGCAGCTGGAGTCCCTGGGGTGCTGATCTCCCCAGGGCGCAGCGGCGGCTGCAGGGAGTCCCCAGGGCCGCAGCCCCCTGGCCCCGCCCCCCAACCCCCGTCGGGGGGAGCTGGCTGAGCAAGGCCGGGGGGTGCGGGCGGTACCTGCTCGCGCTCCGCCTGCCTGCGCTCCTCCTCCCGCCGCAGCACCTGCATGTCCTCCAGCCGCCGCTGCTGCTCCTTCTCCTGCAGCTTCCGCTGCGCCCGCTCCCGCCGCTGCTGCTGTGGAGGGAGGAGCCAGCGGGGCAGGTGGGACCGGCCGTGTGCGGGGCCCAGGGGTCCTGGTTCCCAGCCCCCCTGCTCTGACCCCTCCTGGATCCAGGGAGAGAACCCAGGAGTCTTGGCTCCCAGCCCCCTCCTCTGACCCACCAGCCCCCACTGCCCTCTCGGAGCCGGGGAGAGGACCCGGGAGTCCTGGTTCCCAGCCCCCCGGCTCTGACCCCTCCCGCAGGCGGGGAGAGAACCTGGGAGTCCTGGCTCCCAGCCCCCCGGCTCTGACCCCTCCCGGAGCCGGGGAGAGAACCTGGGAGTCCTGGTTCCCAGCCCCCCTGCTCTGACCCCTCCCGGAGCCAGGGAGAGAACCCAGGTGTCCTGGTTCCCAGCCCCCCTGCTCTGACCCACCAGTGCCCACTCCCTTCCCGGAGCCGGGGAGAGGACCCGGGAGTCCTGGTTCCCAGCCCCCCTGCTCTGACCCCTCCTGGATCCAGGGAGAGAACCCAGGAGTCCTGGCTCCCAGCCCCCTCCTCTGACCCACCAGCCCCCACTGCCCTCTTGGAACCGGGGAGAGGACCCGGGAGTCCTGGTTCCCAGCCCCCCGGCTCTGACCCCTCCCGCAGCCAGGGAGAGAACCTGGGAGTCCTGGTTCCCAGCCCCCCGGCTGTGACCCCTCCCGGAGCCGGGGAGAGAACCTGGGAGTCCTGGTTCCCAGCCCCCCTGCTCTGACCCCTCCCGGAGCCAGGGAGAGAACCCAGGCGTCCTGGTTCCCAGCCCCCTCCTCTGACCCACCAGCCCCCACTGCCCTCTCGGAGCCGGGCAGAGGACCCGGGAGTCCTGGTTCCCAGCCCCCCGGCTCTGACCCCTCCCGCAGCCGGGGAGAGAACCTGGGAGTCCTGGCTCCCAGCCCCCCGGCTCTGACCCCTCCCGGAGCCGGGGAGAGAACCTGGGAGTCCTGGTTCCCAGCCCCCCTGCTCTGACCCACCAGTGCCCACTCCCTTCCCGGAGCCGGGGAGAGGACCCGGGAGTCCTGGCTCCCAGCCCCCCTGCTCTGACCCCTCCCGGAGCCGGGGAGAGGACCCAGGAGTCCCGGCTCCCAGCTCCCACGCTCGGACTGGAGCCCCTCCCCTCCCAGGGCAGTGGCTGGGCCCGGGGAGGCGGGAGCCGGGCTTCCGGGCGCGCTCACCTCCTCCACGCGCCGGCGCTCCTCCTTCTGCTCCTCGATGCGGCGCTGGCGCTCGTGCAGCAGCTGCTTGATGTGGGCCTCGGAGTCGCGGTGCTGGGCCGCCAGCTGCTGCTGGTGCTTCAGCGCCGCCTCCGAGTGGCTTCGACTCGCCCGGCACGTTCATGATGGAGCTGGGGGGCGGGGGCGTCAGGGCGGGGGCGGGGCGCCGGGGCCCCGCGCCCAGCGCCTGGGCCCCGCCCCCAGCGCCTCGGCCCCGCCCCAGAGCCTGGGCCCCAACCCGCCTCGCAGCCCCCAGTGCCTGGGCCCCGCCCCCAGCGCCTCGGCCCTGCCCCCAGCGCCTGGGCCCCGCCCCCAGCGCCTGGGCCCCAACCCGCCTCGCGGCCCCCAGCGCCTGGGCCCCGCCCCCAGCGCCTCGGCCCCGCCCCCAGAGCCTGGGCCCCGCCCCCAGCGCCTGGGCCCCAACCCGCCTCGCGGCCCCCAGTGCCTGGGCCCCGCCCCCAGTGCCTGGGCCCCGCCCCCAGCGCCTCGGCCCCGCCCCCAGCGCCTGGGCCCCAACCCGCCTTGCGGCCCCCAGCGCCTGGGCCCCGCCCCCAGCGCCTCGGCCCCGCCCCCAGAGCCTGGGCCCCGCCCCCAGCACCTGGGCCCCAACCCGCCTCGCGGCCCCCAGTGCCTGGGCCCCGCCCCCAGCGCCTGGGCCCCGCCCCCAGCGCCTGGGCCCCGCCCCCAGAGTCTCGGCTCCGCCCCACGGCCCCCAGCACCTGGGCCCCGCCCCCAGCGCCTGGGCCCTGCCCCCGAGCCTCGGCCCCGCCCCGCGGCCCCCAGCGCCTGGGCCCTGCCCCCAGAGCCTCGGCCCCGCCCCACGGCCCCCAGTGTCTGGGCCCCGCCCCCAGAGCCTCGCCCCGCCCCGCCCCGCGGCCCCCAGCGTCTGGGCCCCAACCTGCCTTGCGGCCCCCAGCGCCTGGGCCCGCCCCCAACGCCTCGGCCCTGCCCCGCGGCCCCCAGCGCCTGGGCCCCGCCCCCAGCGCCTGGGCCCCGCCCCGCCCCGCAGCCCCCAGCGCCTGGGCCCTGCCCCCAGAGCCTCGGCCCCGCCCCGCGGCCCCCAGCGCCTGGGCCCCGCCCCCAGCGCCTGGGCCCCGCCCCGCCCCGCAGCCCCCAGCGCCTGGGCCCTGCCCCCAGAGCCTCGGCCCCGCCCCGCAGCCCCCAGCGCCTGGGCCCCGCCCCCCAGCACCTGGGCCACCTGACCCCAGCCCCGCCCCCCAGCACCTTGGCCCCGCCCCCGCCCCATGGCCCAGTCCCCAGCACCTCAGCCCCGCCCCATGGCCCCCAGCGCCTCGGCCACAGCCACACAGCCCCGCCCCCAGCACCTTGGCCCCGCCCCATGGCCCCCACAGAGGGCCCCGCCCACACACTCCACAGCACCGTGGTCCCGCCTTGGTGCCCCACAGCTGCGCCCCAGAACCTCCCCCACAGACTCTGTCACCAGCCCCACCCACCTGGCCCCATCCCATGCATCCCTGGCAGCCATCAGCCTCTCACATGCACCCACAAGAGCCCCTCCCCCATACCCAGCCCGTGTGGCCCCACCCCATAGCCCTGAGTTCAGGCCCCCTAGCCCTGCCCACACAGCCCCACCCCAACAACCCAGCCACGCTGCCCCTGGTCCTAGGCCACAGGCGCCTCCTGCCCCCCCCGGAATCTGCCCTGCCCCCTCGTTCCATACCTGGGCTCCCCTTCCTCCCCGTGGCTGTCATCCTCCTCCTCACTGCCGCTGTACTCGTACTCCGTCTCATCTGGGGGCGAAAGACCCGGTTACACAGCGATGGGCCGGGTGGGGCCAGCCCCCACTCCCCGAGCCAGCCAGTGCCTGCCCCATTCCCCGCCCCCCCGAGCCAGCCAGTCCCCGCCCTGGGGCCGGAAGGGAGCCGGCGCCCCCTAGAGGGGACAGTCCCCGTGTCCCATTCCCCACCCCCCTGAGCCAGCCAGATGGGGCTGGCGCCCCCGAGAGGGGACAGGCCCCATCCCGCCCCACTCACCCTTCTCTCCTCTCTTCTTCCGGGAGCGGTCGATGTGGTCCTTGAGCTGGATGCGGACCTGGCGCTCCGTGGGCTGGTCGCGGATGAAGGGGAATTTCAGCAGCTGCTCCGTGGGCGGGCGGCTCATGTAGGCTTTGATCAGACAGGTGTCGATGAAGTCGATGAATTTCTTGGACCTGGGGGAAGGGGGTGGACATGGGGTGAGCCTCACGATCCATGGCTGAGGCCAGATGGGCCCGTGACGCTCGTCCGCAGCCCCAGTCGGAGCCCGGGCAGGATCATCCGGGTCCCGGCTACACCCGCTGGGGATCTGGGCCCAGTGACTCCAGCTGGGGGGGGATCTGGGCCCAGTGACTCCAGCTGGGGGGGGATCTGGGCCCAGGGACTCTCATGGGGGGCAGCCCGGACCCAGGGACTCCCAGCTGGGAGGGTCTGGGCCCAGGGACTCCCAGCTGGGGGGGTCTGGGCCCAGGGACTCCCAGCCGGGGGGGATCTGGGCCCAGGGACTCTCATGGGGGGCAGCCCGGACCCAGGGACTCCCAGCTGGGGGGGATCTGGGCCCAGGGACTCCGATGGGGGGCAGCCCAGACCCAGGGACCCCAGCTGGGGGGGATCTGGGCCCAGGGACTCTGATGGGGGGCAGCCCGGGCCCAGGGACCCCAGCTGGGCTCTGGCTAGGCAGTGCGGGCGGCCAGGACAAGGCGCTGGGCTTGCTGGGGAACGTACCATTTCTTGGACTTGAGCTTGGGCGGTGGATTGCGGGGGATGAGGAAGAGCGCTCGCATGGGGTGCATGTCACACAGAGCTGGGGGAGAGAGAGACAGTCAAACATGGGCTGCACCCCCCCGCCAGCCACAGCGTCCCCTCAGAGTGTCCTGCCCAGTCTGGGCCCCCTGCTCACAATGGCCATGGCCCCACGCAGATCCTTATACCCCCTAGCCCTACTGGGGATCGACCCAGGAGTCCTGGCTCCCGGCCCCCCTGCTGTAACCACCAGTCCCCACTTGTGACGAAGCGGGACTGTTCTTAATGTTTCCTCTGAATAGTGTGGGGGTCCTCAGTTTCCCCCATGCAGTTCTTAAGTATCTAGGGGCTGGGGTAAGGGTGTATGATCATTGCAGAGCCCTAGAGGGCAGGTGTGTGCAGGGGTCTGGACACAGAGAAGGGCCGACACCCTGTTTCCTGGCCACTGATGGCCTGGCCCTTCCCCCCTGCAAGGTGAGAGCTAAAGGGTTGGAGAACAAAGGGATCCGGTGACCTCCTGGCCCGGGAAAGGGACAAAGCCCAGAGGAGGAGGGGCTGGAGGGGGTTTCAGTTTGGGGCTGGCTGGGACATGGAGTGAAGGGCAGACGGGGTTGTCTGGCTCCCTGCCCCCAAAATGGACCCAGCTGAGGGGTCCGGTTCTCTGCACCTACAAGCTCTGTGTCAGACCATGTTCCTGTCGTCTAATAAACCTCTGTGTTACTGACTGGCTGCAGAGTTGGGGGGCAGGACCCTCTTGCCCCCCCAGGACCCCGCCTGAGCGGACTCGCTGGGAGAAGCGCCCGGAGGGGCAGAGGAGGCTGGAGGCTCCGGGGTCAGACCCAGGAAGGTGGAGCCGGGGGAGCTGTGTGTCCCGCAGACACGCTGCTCCTAGAGAGGAGACTGCCCCGGAGTCCTGCCTGGCTTCATGGGGAGCAGGTCCAGAGCATCGCCCGGGGACGCCGTGACACCACTTCCCTCCCAGAGCTGGGGAGAGCACCCAGGGGAGCTTCTGACTCCCCACAGGTTACAAGACCCCCAAGGGGGGGTGTGCATGGCTGACCCGGGCCGCAACTTCCCCTCTGGGCAGGGCAGAGCCCGGCACTTACGTGGTGCCCCCTCGGCCATCTCGATAGCAGTGATGCCCAGGGACCAGATGTCGCTCTGCAGAGAGAAAGGAGGGACGGGTTGGAAGTGGGGATCTCCCTGCACCACCATGGCTCCGAGCCCAGGGCCCATGCTGCAGCTGGGGAGGGGGTGGGGAGTAGCCCAGGGGACCAGGCTGTGGGGGAGCCAGAGGCCAGAGTTGGGGGTACCCAGAGGCATCAGAGTGTCTGTAGGGATCAGGGGAAGGGGGGAGAACGTGGGGGGATCAAAGTGAGGGGGAGTCTAGGGAGATTGGGATGGGGGAGATTGGGTGTGATTGTGTATGGTGGGGAGCGGGCTGGGACGACTGGGGTACGGAGAATCCAGAGGGGGTCAACACTGTGGGAGAAACCAGGGGGATCAAAGTGGGGGAGGACCCAGGAGGATGGGGGTGGGGAGTCCCAGAGGGACTGGGATGTGGGGAACCTGGGGGATCAGAGTGGGGGGAGGACACTGAGGGGGTTGGGGGTCCCGTGAGACCCGCCCCTACGCTGTATGTCCCCTGCAGCACGCCCTGGCGAAGGGCAGGGGTGTAGGGACGGGCGACAGGACTCTCCAGCGCTACAAGGATTCAGTAGGTCCTGGGGTTCACCCTCTAGCTCTGACCTCTTGGGGGCCAGGCGGGCGAGCCAGCGGAGGGCCCCCCAGTCCAGCACGCTGCCCAGAAAGAGGACAGGCGTGCCCCAGGGCCGAGCGGGGCGAGATCTGTCACTTCACAGCCCTGTCCCCGCGGGGAGCAGGGCCGGATTAGTAGGGGTGGGGAGAGGGCGGCGCTGACCCGAATGGGGCTGGTTCCCCCAAAAGTCAGGCCCAAGGGCCGGGAGCAGAACCCAGATGTCCTGGATCCCAAGGCCAGGCTGCCCCTCCTCCCTGCAGGGCAGGGATCCCTGCCGAGCCCCCAATCCATGGGGCCTGCCCTACCCTGTAGTCGTAGGTGGCGTCAGGGTTCTCGTCACAGGCGATCACCTCTGGGGCCATCCAGTAGGGGGTGCCGATGAAGGTGTTCCTGCGCCCCACTGTCCGGTCCAGCTGGGCGCTCACCCCGAAATCCACTGGGGAGCAAGGAGACGCAGCCATCAGCACGCGGAACCCCCACCCCCTCGCCTATCAGCAACCCCGGCCTGTGGCCCCAACCCCAGAGAGGCAGTGGCATGGCCACCCTTCCTTCCCCAGCCAGAAGCTCCCCGCCTCAGAGCAATGGGCTCAGGCTCTCTGCAGACTCAGGCAGGGAGAAGTGGCCCATTATAAACCAGGCCAAGGAGATAATCTATTCCATGGGTGGCTGGTGGAACTCCCTGCCACAGGATGTTGCTGGTCCTCCAGGGATTTGAAGCAGGACTGACACTTATGTGGGCCGTCAGACCAGTCAGAGAAAGGAAATAGATGGGACTCTAACCTCGTCACGTGAGCCGGGTGGGAGCGCCCCGAGCTGTCGGGGGAGAAGGAATTTCCTCTAGGGAGAGAAGATGGCAGGTCGCCCACTCACGGGGGCGTGGCAGCTGCTGGAGACCAGAGTGCGCGGCAGGGCCGGGGACGGAACCCAGGAGTCCGGGACGAGTGGCCCTTCAGCAGGAATGGGGCTTCTGGGCGCTGCCCCCCACTTACCCAGCTTCACCTCGGCGTTCTCCGTCAGCAGCACGTTCTGCCCTTTTATGTCCCGGTGGATCACCTTGTGGGCGTGGAGGTGAGCCAGGCCCTAGGGGAGCAGGGAAAGGTCGGCTGGGATTGTCACAGGAACCCAGGAGTTCTGGCTCCCAGCCCCCCTGCTCTAACCCACCAGACTCCGCTCCCCTCCCAGAGCTGGGGAGAGAACCCAGGAGTCCTGGCTCCCAGCCCCCTGCTCTAACCCACCAGCCGCCCCTCCGTTCCCAGAGCCGGGGAGAGAACCCAGGAGTCCTGGCTGCCAGCGTCCTGGCCGGTGGGGCGCAGAGGGCAGGGCCCGGCAGCGCGGCCCGGCGTACCCGCAGGATCTCCCGGCAGATGTACGCGATGCAGTCCTCCTTCAGCGCGTTGCCCTTGGTGTTCTTGACCAGGTCTGTGACGGAACCGGCCCCACAGAACTCCATCACCAGCTGGGGGGAGCACAGAGTTACCAGCCTGGACCCCCAGACGCCGCAGAGAGCCACTGAGCAGGGACAGCCCCACGGACGGGGCCGGGTGCGAACAGAGGGGACAGATGGCCACAGGATCTCAGTGTGGCACAGACCGCGACCAAGCTTGGAGCCCTGCTGCGCCAGGCGCTGCATGGACCTCCCCCACGTCCAGAGTGAGATCAGGGCCCCGCTGCGCCAGGCGCTGCACGGACCCCCCCCCCACGTCCAGAGTGAGATTAGGGCCCTGCTGCGCCAGGCGCTGCACAGACACCCCCCCCCACCTCCAGAGTGAGATCAGGGCCCCGCTGCGCCAGGCGCTGCACAGACACCCCCCCCACGTCCAGAGTGAGATCAGGGCCCTGCTGCGCCAGGCGCTGCATGGACCCACCCCCACGTCCAGAGTGAGATCGGGGCCCCGCTGCGCCAGGCGCTGCATTGACCCACCCCCACGTCCAGAGTGAGATCGGGGCCCCGCTGCGCCAGGCGCTGCATGGACCCACCCCCACGTCCAGAGTGAGATCGGGGCCCCGCTGCGCCAGGCGCTGCATTGACCCACCCCCACGTCCAGAGTGAGATCGGGGCCCCGCTGCGCCAGGCGCTGCATGGACCCACCCCCACGTCCAGAGTGAGATCGGGGCCCCGCTGCGCCAGGCGCTGCATGGACCCACCCCCACGTCCAGAGTGAGATCGGGGCCCTGCTGCGCCAGGCGCTGCACAGAGCCAGGCAGCTCGTCTAATTGTTCTCTGAGCCCGGGTGCCACCGGGCAAGTGCTGTGTGTGCCAGACATGGCCGAGCAGCGGGCCCCATCCATGCGTCTCCCCGGCGGCGCGTGCTCTCAGGCCCTGGCAGCCATGTGAGCCCGCCCCACCCCGCCGGCCCCACGCACCCACAGCTGGTCGTCATTCCCGGGTGGGCTCTTCTTGATGAAGGCGCCGTAGTAGGTGGCGATGTTGCGGTGGTGGGAGTATTTCTTCAGCATGTTGATCTCCTGCTTGATTTCCTCCTCCTCGTCCTGGCGGGGCGGAAAGGACCCGGGTTACAGGCAGCCCTCCCTGCTGGGCTCCCGCCCCCCCAGCTCTGCCGGTGCCCCTCACTGCCGACCCGCAGCCCCTGCTAGCCCTGGGCTCCCCCCAGCTCTGCCGGTGCCCCTCACTCCCGACCCGCAGCCCCTGCTAGCCCTGGGCTCCCCCCAGCTCTGCCTCTGCCCCTCACTGCCGACCCGCAGCCCCTGCTAGCCCTGGGCTCCCCCCAGCTCTGCCGGTGCCCCTCACTGCCGACCCACAGCCCCTGCTAGCCCTGGGCTCCCCCCAGCTCTGCCGGTGCCCCTCACTCCCGACCCACAGCCCCTGCTAGCCCTGGGCTCCCCCCAGCTCTGCCGGTGCCCCTCACTGCCGACCCGCAGCCCCTGCTAGCCCTGGGCTCCCCCCAGCTCTGCCTCTGCCCCTCACTGCCGACCCGCAGCCCCTGCTAGCCCTGGGCTCCCCCCAGCTCTGCCGGTGCCCCTCACTGCCGACCCACAGCCCCTGCTAGCCCTGGGCTCCCCCCAGCCCTGCCGGTGCCCCTCACTCCCAACCCGCAGCCCCTGCTAGCCCTGGGCTCCCCCCAGCTCTGCCGCTGCCCCTCACTGCCGACCCGCAGCCCCTGCTAGCCCTGGGCTCCCCCCAGCTCTGCCAGTGCCCCTCACTGCCGACCCGCAGCCCCTGCTAGCCCTGGGCTCCCCCCAGCTCTGCCAGTACCCCTCACTCCCGACCCGCAGCCCCTGCTAGCCCTGGGCTCCACCCACCTCTGCCGTTGCCCCTCACTGCCGACCCGCAGCCCCTGCTAGCCCTGGGCTCCCCCCAGCTCTGCCGGTGCCCCTCACTGCCGACCCGCAGACCCTGCTAGCCCTGGGCTCCCCCCAGCTCTGCCGGTGCCCCTCACTGCCGACCCGCAGCCCCTGCTAGCCCTGGGCTCCCCCCAGCTCTGCCGCTGCCCCTCACTGCCGACCCGCAGCCCCTGCTAGCCCTGGGCTCCCCCCAGCTCTGCCGGTGCCCCTCACTCCCGACCCGCAGCCCCTGCTAGCCCTGGGCTCCCCCCAGCTCTGCCGGTGCCCCTCACTCCCGACCCGCAGCCCCTGCTAGCCCTGGGCTCCCCCCAGCTCTGCCGGTGCCCCTCACTCCCGACCCGCAGCCCCTGCTGGGCTCCCGCCCCCCCCAGCTCTGCCGCTGCCCCTCACTCCCGACCCGCAGCCCCTGCTAGCCCTGGGCTCCCCCCAGCTCTGCCGCTGCCCCTCACTGCCGACCCGCAGCCCCTGCTAGCCCTGGGCTCCCCCCAGCTCTGCCTCTGCCCCTCACTGCCGACCCGCAGCCCCTGCTAGCCCTGGGCTCCCCCCAGCTCTGCCGGTGCCCCTCACTCCCGACCCGCAGCCCCTGCTAGCCCTGGGCTCCCCCCAGCTCTGCCTCTGCCCCTCACTGCCGACCCGCAGCCCCTGCTAGCCCTGGGCTCCCCCCAGCTCTGCTGGTGCCCCTCACTGCCGACCCGCAGCCCCTGCTGGGCTCCCGCCCCCCCCAGCTCTGCCGCTGCCCCTCACTCCCGACCCGCAGCCCCTGCTAGCCCTGGGCTCCCCCCAGCTCTGCCGCTGCCCCTCACTGCCGACCCGCAGCCCCTGCTAGCCCTGGGCTCCCCCCAGCTCTGCCTCTGCCCCTCACTGCCGACCCGCAGCCCCTGCTAGCCCTGGGCTCCCCCCAGCTCTGCCGGTGCCCCTCACTCCCGACCCGCAGCCCCTGCTAGCCCTGGGCTCCCCCCAGCTCTGCCTCTGCCCCTCACTGCCGACCCGCAGCCCCTGCTAGCCCTGGGCTCCCCCCAGCTCTGCCGGTGCCCCTCACTGCCGACCCGCAGCCCCTGCTAGCCCTGGGCTCCCCCCAGCTCTGCCAGTGCCCCTCACTGCCGACCCGCAGCCCCTGCTAGCCCTGGGCTCCCCCCAGCTCTGCCAGTACCCCTCACTCCCGACCCGCAGCCCCTGCTAGCCCTGGGCTCCCCCCAGCTCTGCCGGTGCCCCTCACTGCCGACCCGCAGCCCCTGCTGGGCTCCCGCCCCCCCCAGCTCTGCCGCTGCCCCTCACTCCCGACCCGCAGCCCCTGCTAGCCCTGGGCTCCCCCCAGCTCTGCCGCTGCCCCTCACTGCCGACCCGCAGCCCCTGCTAGCCCTGGGCTCCCCCCAGCTCTGCCGGTGCCCCTCACTGCCGACCCGCAGCCCCTGCTAGCCCTGGGCTCCCCCCAGCTCTGCCGCTGCCCCTCACTCCCGACCCGCAGCCCCTGCTAGCCCTGGGCTCCCCCCAGCTCTGTCGGTGCCCCTCACTCCCGACCCGCAGCCCCTGCTAGCCCTGGGCTCCCCCCAGCTCTGCCTCTGTCCCTCACTGCCGACCCGCAGCCCCTGCTAGCCCTGGGCTCCCCCCAGCTCTGCCGCTGCCCCTCACTGCCGACCCGCAGCCCCTGCTAGCCCTGGGCTCCCCCCAGCTCTGCCGCTGCCCCTCACTGCCGACCCGCAGCCCCTGCTAGCCCTGGGCTCCCCCCAGCTCTGCCTCTGCCCCTCACTGCCGACCCGCAGCCCCTGCTAGCCCTGGGCTCCCCCCAGCTCTGCCGCTGCCCCTCACTGCCGACCCGCAGCCCCTGCTAGCCCTGGGCTCCCCCCAGCTCTGCCTCTGCCCCTCACTGCCGACCCGCAGCCCCTGCTAGCCCTGGGCTCCCCCCAGCTCTGCCGCTGCCCCTCACTGCCGACCCGCAGCCCCTGCTAGCCCTGGGCTCCCCCCAGCTCTGCCTCTGCCCCTCACTGCCGACCCGCAGCCCCTGCTAGCCCTGGGCTCCCCCCAGCTCTGCCGGTGCCCCTCACTCCCGACCCGCAGCCCCTGCTAGCCCTGGGCTCCCCCCAGCTCTGCCGGTGCCCCTCACTGCCGACCCGCAGCCCCTGCTGGGCTCCCGCCCCCCCCAGCTCTGCCGCTGCCCCTCACTCCCGACCCGCAGCCCCTGCTAGCCCTGGGCTCCCCCCAGCTCTGCCGCTGCCCCTCACTGCCGACCCGCAGCCCCTGCTAGCCCTGGGCTCCCCCCAGCTCTGCCTCTGCCCCTCACTGCCGACCCGCAGCCCCTGCTAGCCCTGGGCTCCCCCCAGCTCTGCCGGTGCCCCTCACTCCCGACCCGCAGCCCCTGCTAGCCCTGGGCTCCCCCAGCTCTGCCGGTGCCCCTCACTGCCGACCCGCAGCCCCTGCTGGGCTCCCGCCCCCCCCAGCTCTGCCGCTGCCCCTCACTCCCGACCCGCAGCCCCTGCTAGCCCTGGGCTCCCCCCAGCTCTGCCGGTGCCCCTCACTCCCGACCCGCAGCCCCTGCTAGCCCTGGGCTCCCCCCAGCTCTGTCGGTGCCCCTCACTCCCGACCCGCAGCCCCTGCTAGCCCTGGGCTCCCCCCAGCTCTGCCTCTGTCCCTCACTGCCGACCCGCAGCCCCTGCTAGCCCTGGGCTCCCCCCAGCTCTGCCTCTGTCCCTCACTGCCGACCCGCAGCCCCTGCTAGCCCTGGGCTCCCCCCAGCTCTGCCGCTGCCCCTCACTGCCGACCCGCAGCCCCTGCTAGCCCTGGGCTCCCCCCAGCTCTGCCGCTGCCCCTCACTGCCGACCCGCAGCCCCTGCTAGCCCTGGGCTCCCCCCAGCTCTGCCGGTGCCCCTCACTGCCGACCCGCAGCCCCTGCTAGCCCTGGGCTCCCCCCAGCTCTGCCGCTGCCCCTCACTGCTGACCCGCAGCCCCTGCTAGCCCTGGGCTCCCCCCAGCTCTGCCGGTGCCCCTCACTCCCGATCCGCAGCCCCTGCTAGCCCTGGGCTCCCCCCAGCTCTGCCTCTGCCCCTCACTGCCGACCCACAGCCCCTGCTAGCCCTGGGCTCCCCCCAGCTCTGCCGGTGCCCCTCACTCCCGACCCGCAGCCCCTGCTAGCCCTGGGCTCCCCCCAGCTCTGCCGGTGCCCCTCACTCCCGACCCGCAGCCCCTGCTAGCCCTGGGCTCCCCCCAGCTCTGCCGGTGCCCCTCACTGCCGACCCGCAACCCCTGCTGGGCTCCCGCCCCCCCCAGCTCTGCCGCTGCCCCTCACTCCCGACCCGCAGCCCCTGCTAGCCCTGGGCTCCCCCCAGCTCTGCCGCTGCCCCTCACTGCCGACCCGCAGCCCCTGCTAGCCCTGGGCTCCCCCCAGCTCTGCCTCTGCCCCTCACTGCCGACCCGCAGCCCCTGCTAGCCCTGGGCTCCCCCCAGCTCTGCCGGTGCCCCTCACTCCCGACCCGCAGCCCCTGCTAGCCCTGGGCTCCCCCCAGCTCTGCCGCTGCCCCTCACTGCCGACCCGCAGCCCCTGCTGGGCTCCCGCCCCCCCCAGCTCTGCCGCTGCCCCTCACTCCCGACCCGCAGCCCCTGCTAGCCCTGGGCTCCCCCCAGCTCTGCCGCTGCCCCTCACTGCTGACCCGCAGCCCCTGCTAGCCCTGGGCTCCCCCCAGCTCTGCCTCTGCCCCTCACTGCCGACCCGCAGCCCCTGCTAGCCCTGGGCTCCCCCCAGCTCTGCCTCTGCCCCTCACTCCCGACCCGCAGCCCCTGCTAGCCCTGGGCTCCCCCCAGCTCTGCCGGTGCCCCTCACTCCCGACCCGCAGCCCCTGCTAGCCCTGGGCTCCCCCCAGCTCTGCCAGTGCCCCTCACTGCCGACCCGCAGCCCCTGCTAGCCCTGGGCTCCCCCCAGCTCTGCCAGTACCCCTCACTCCCGACCCGCAGCCCCTGCTAGCCCTGGGCTCCCCCCAGCTCTGCCAGTGCCCCTCACTGCCGACCCGCAGCCCCTGCTAGCCCTGGGTCCCCCCAGCTCTGCCAGTACCCCTCACTCCCGACCCGCAGCCCCTGCTAGCCCTGGGCTCCACCCAGCTCTGCCATTGCCCCTCACTGCCGACCCGCAGCCCCTGCTAGCCCTGGGCTCCCCCCAGCTCTGCCGGTGCCCCTCACTGCCGACCCGCAGCCCCTGCTGGGCTCCCGCCCCCCCCAGCTCTGCCGCTGCCCCTCACTCCCGACCCGCAGCCCCTGCTAGCCCTGGGCTCCCCCCAGCTCTGCCGCTGCCCCTCACTGCCGACCCGCAGCCCCTGCTAGCCCTGGGCTCCCCCCAGCTCTGCCGGTGCCCCTCACTGCCGACCCGCAGCCCCTGCTAGCCCTGGGCTCCCCCCAGCTCTGCCGCTGCCCCTCACTGCCGACCCGCAGCCCCTGCTAGCCCTGGGCTCCCCCCAGCTCTGCCGGTGCCCCTCACTCCCGACCCGCAGCCCCTGCTAGCCCTGGGCTCCCCCCAGCTCTGTCGGTGCCCCTCACTCCCGACCCGCAGCCCCTGCTAGCCCTGGGCTCCCCCCAGCTCTGCCTCTGTCCCTCACTGCCGACCCGCAGCCCCTGCTAGCCCTGGGCTCCGCCCAGCTCTGCCGGTGCCCCTCACTGCCGACCCGCAGCCCCTGCTAGCCCTGGGCTCCCCCCAGCTCTGCCGCTGCCCCTCACTGCCGACCCGCAGCCCCTGCTAGCCCTGGGCTCCCCCCAGCTCTGCCGCTGCCCCTCACTGCCGACCCGCAGCCCCTGCTAGCCCTGGGCTCCCCCCAGCTCTGCCTCTGTCCCTCACTGCCGACCCGCAGCCCCTGCTAGCCCTGGGCTCCCCCCAGCTCTGCCGCTGCCCCTCACTGCCGACCCGCAGCCCCTGCTAGCCCTGGGCTCCCCCCAGCTCTGCCGCTGCCCCTCACTGCCGACCCGCAGCCCCTGCTAGCCCTGGGCTCCCCCCAGCTCTGCCGCTGCCCCTCACTCCCAACCCGCAGCCCCTGCTAGCCCTGGGCTCCCCCCAGCTCTGCCGGTGCCCCTCACTCCCGACCCGCAGCCCCTGCTAGCCCTGGGCTCCCCCCAGCTCTGCCGGTGCCCCTCACTCCCGACCCGCAGCCCCTGCTAGCCCTGGGCTCCCCCCAGCTCTGCCTCTGCCCCTCACTGCCGACCCGCAGCCCCTGCTAGCCCTGGGCTCCCCCCCAGCTCTGCCGGTACCCCTCACTCCCGACCCGCAGCCCCTGCTAGCCCTGGGCTCCCCCCAGCTCTGCCGGTACCCCTCACTCCCGACCCGCAGCCCCTGCCAGCCCAGCCCTGCCAGTTCCCCCTCGACTGGGGGAGGTGCATGTGCCCGGGTGCAGAGGAGGGATGCCAGGCTGCTCAGGGGATGGAGGCTGGCAGAGCTAGGCTGGGATATAAGCCCCCAGGGGCAGAGGAGCGCCGGGCGCCCCAGAGCAGGGGGGCGAACGGGCCAGGGATCGCCGGAGAGGAGGAGACGGGTTTCACTCAGCAGAGCCCGGCCTGCCGTGGCAGCAGGGGGCAGACACAGACGGGCGGCTGAGCCCAGCCCCCGCAGCAGGCCGGGGAATGGGAGGGATGCAGAGCGAAAGGGGGGAGACTGGGCGCCCCCAGGAAAGGGGCAGCCGTTGCAGGGCTGACGTAGGCGTGCCCCACCCCCCATCCTTCTTACCTCGGTGACGTCCATGACTTTGATGGCGGCCAGCTGCCCTGTCTTGACATGGCGGCCCTGGGGAGGCAAAGGCAGAGAGAGGGGGTCAGCCCATGAGCGCTGGGGGCAGCGGGGGTAGGGGGGGGCTCCTCTGTCCAGCCCCGCTCCATGGGCACAGCGCTCGGACCCAGCTCTGTGTGGCTGGTCGGTGGAACTGACCGCCACTGGATCTTCGTGGCTGTGAACAGTGGGCATGTCCGGGGTTCCAGTGCCAGGCTTTGGGGCAGAGCTGACCCATGACTAACAGGGAGAAATTCCTCCACCCTCCTGTCACGGCGTCCCCGGGCGATGCTCTGGAGCTGCTCCCTGCGAAGCCAGGCAGGACTCTGGGGCAGTCTCCTCTCGGGGAGCAGCCTGTCTGCAGGACACACAGCTCCCCCGGCTTCCCCCTTCCTGGGTCTGACCTCGGAGCCTTCAGCCTCCTCTGTCCCTCCAGGCGCTTCCCCCAGTGAGTCCCCCCAGGCGGGGTCCTGTGGGGGCCAGAGGGTCCTGCCCCCCAACTCCGCAGTCAGACGGGACTCTCAGCCAGCCAGTAACACAGGTTTATTAGACGACAGGGACATGGTCTGACACAGAGCTTGTAGATGCAGAGAACTGGACCCCTCAGCTGGGTCCATTTTGGGGGCAGTGAGCCAGACAACCCCGTCTGCCCTTCACTCCATGTCCCAGCCAGCCCCAAACTGAAACTCCCTCCAGCCCCTCCTCCTCTGGGCTTTGTCCCTTTCCCGGGCCGGGAGGTCACCGGATCCCTTTGTTCTCCAACCCTTTAGCTCTCACCTTGCAGGGGGGAAGGGCCCAGGCCATCAGTGGCCAGGAAACAGGGTGTCGGCCATTCTCTGTGTGCAGACCCCTGCCCACACCTGCCCTCTAGGGCTCTGCAACCATCATACACCCTTACCCCACCCCCTAGATACTTAAGAACTGCATGGGGGAAACTGAGGCACTCCCACACTATTCAGAGGAAACATTAAGAACAGTCCTGTTTCGTCACACCCCCGCACACCATGGGACTGGGGTACATATGTGATTAACTAGCCCCCTGGAGCCCGCTGGTTGAAGATTGGGCCCCCATTCTGCCAGGCACTGCCCAGACCGGCTACCTGCCCCCCAGCTGAGATCAGGGCTCCGTTGTGCTGGGGTCCACGCACCTAACAGACACGGTCCCTGCTCCGCATGCAACGGCGGGGGAGTGTAGCAGCCGTATGGTCAGCAGGGGGCGCCACCCCCTCAGTCAGGGTGCAACACACGGTCCCAGCAGAGTCGCCCTGCACCACTCCCCAGAGAGAAGGGAACCGTCCTACACCCAGAGCAAGGCAGCGCCAGCCCCCTGTTCTACTCCCCAGCCCCCACTCCCACGTTCTCTCCCCGGCTCTGGGAGGGCAGGGGGGCTGATGGGTTAGAGCAGGGGGGGCTGGGAGCCAGGACTCCTGGGGTTCTCTCCCTGGCTCGGGGAGGGGAGTGGGGGCTGGTGGGTTACAGGATGGGGGGGCTGGGAGCTGGGACTCCTGGGTTCTCTCCCCGGCTCCGGGCAGGCAGTGGGGGCTAGTGGATAGAGCGACCCAGCGAAACACATGGGCCATGGGGTCAGTGTGTGACCAGAGACGCTGGCGGAGGCCCAATGGCTCATCAGTGGACTCCTGCCTCCCAGCTCAGGCCAGGCCGGGGCTCACTCCCCGCCGTGCCCTCTGCCGAGCTCGTGACCCAGAGCCAGAAACGCAGCATGTACCCCCCCCCCCCCGCTGCAGATGGCTACGCCATCCCCTCCCCCGCCATAGGACCAATCCTGCCCAGCCTGTTGGCACGTACATCTCCCCCCGTGAGACGCCAGGGGGCTGAGCCGGGCCGCGCTGGGCCCACGTCCCACGCCCTGCCGACTTAGATCATAGCCGCATTAGGGGCCCCATTGTGCCAGGCGCTGCACAGAGTCCCTGGGGGACCTTGGCCAAGCCCCCCAGCCTCTCCGGGCCGCAGTGCAATGGGGAAATCAGCCCTGCGTCCCGGGGGGCTGGGAGGGTGAGGCCAGACCCGGCGAATTCAGGCAATGGGGCAGAGTCAGCGCTACCGACAGGTGAGGCAGGAGGCTGACAAGGAAGAAACAGCAGCAGCCAGTTTCACACAGATGGAAAGACACCCCCCGTGGTATGGTAGCAGCCTGTGGAACTCCCTGCCACAAGATCCAGGCTTCGCAGAGGAACGGGTTAGATTGCAGCAGCAGTTTGGGAAAGGATCAGTGCTCCCCTGGATAAATTATTCCCAACCTCTCAAGGTATTTCAAAAAGGAGAGGTCTCCTTATCCGCACACCCCAGGGGGGAAACCGAGGCACTGAAGGGGATGGTGTCACGGAGTGTGGGGGAGTCCAGGCCCTGCACCCCTCTTCCTGGGATTCACTGAGACTCTCAGCCAGCCAGTAAAACAGAAGGTTTATTGGACAACAGGAACACAGTCCAAAACAGAGCTTGTGGGGACACCCAGGACCCCTCAGTCAAGTCCTTCTGGGGGAGCAGGGAGCTTAGACCCCAGCCCTGGGGTTCCCTGTGTTCCTCCACCCAGCCCCGAACTGAAACTAAACCCACCCAGCAGGTTCCCTGCTGCAGCCTCCGTCCACATTCCTGGGCAGAGGTGTTACCTCCCCCTCCCCCTCCTGGCTCAGGTGGCAGGCTCTCAGGTCTCCCGTCCCCAGGGCACATTCCCAGGTCAACACTCCCCCCTCCCTGCTGCGTCACATCGTCACATCTCTCCCCCCTTCGAGACTGAACTGAGCGGGGTCACTGTGACCAGTGACCTGGGGAAGTTCGGGGCCCCCTCTCCGGGACAGCGCATCCGCTATCAGGTTGGCACTTCCCTTCACATGGACCACGTCCATGTCGTAATCCTGCAGGAGCAGGCTCCACCTCAGGAGCTTGGCATTGGCTCCTTTCATCTGGTGCAGCCAGGTCAGGGGAGAGTGGTCGGTGTAGACGGTGAAGTGTCGCCCGAAGAGATAGGGCTCTAGTTTCTTGAGGGCCCACACCATGGCCAGGCACTCCTTCTCGATGGCCGCGTAGTGTCGCTCCCGGGGTAGCAACTTCTTGCTCAGGTACACGATGGGGTGTCTCTCCCCCTTTTCATCCTCCTGCATTAACACCGCCCCCAGTCCCGTGTCGGAGGCGTCGGTGAACACCACAAAGGGCTTGTCAAAGTCTGGGTTTGCTAGAACTGGGCCACTGACCAGAGCCTCCTTCAGCGCCCGGAAAGCCTCCTGGCACTGCTCGGTCCAGACCACCTTGTCTGGCTTCCCCTTCTTGCATAGCGCAGTGATGGGGGTGGCTATGGCGCTAAAGTGGGGCACAAATCTTCGGTAGTATCCTGCCATCCCCATAAAGGCTTGGACCTGCTTTTTGGTGTGGGGAGCGGGCCAGTCTCTGATCACCTCCACCTTGGCCGGTTCCGGCTTTAGGCGGCCGCTCCCCACCCGATGGCCCAGGTAAGATACTTCAGCCATCCCCACCTTGCACTTCTCCGCTTTGACAGTCAGCCCAGCCCCCTGGAGTCGGTCCAGCACTTGTCTAACCTGGGACACGTGGTCCTCCCAGGTCTGGCTAAAGACACAGATGTCGTCAATATACGCCACGGCAAAACTCTCCATCCCCCTCAGGAGCTGGTCCACCAGGCGCTGGAAGGTGGCCGGCGCTCCCTTGAGGCCGAAAGGCAGGGTCAGAAACTCATAGAGCCCCAGAGGGGTGATAAAGGCCGATTTCAGCCGGGCATCTGCATCCAGCGGCACTTGCCAGTAGCCCTTTGTAAGGTCCATGGTGGTAAGGTACCGAGCTCCTCCCAGCTTGTCTAGGAGCTCGTCCGGCCTGGGCATGGGGTAGGCATCCGATACAGTGATGGCATTGAGCTTCCGATAGTCCACACAGAACCGGACTGACCCATCCTTTTTGGGGACCAGCACCACCGGCGAGGCCCAAGGGCTGGCCGATGGCTGGATCACCCCCAAAGCCAGCATGTCCCGGACCTCTCTTTCCAGGTCCTGAGCAGTTTCCCCTGTGACTCGGAAGGGGGAGCATCTTATCGGCGGGTGCGACCCTGTCTGCACCCGGTGGACAGTCCGATTAGTGCGTCCAGGCTGGTTGGAAAACAGCTGTCGGTACGGATGCAGCACCCCCCTGACCTCAGCTTGCTGGGCAGGGGTGAGCTGATCCGAGAGGGGGATTGTTTCCAGGGGGGAACCAGCTCTGGTCCCAGGGAATAGATCTACTAAAGGGTCATCTCCCTGCTCCTCCCACTGACCACACACAGCTAACACCACATTCCCCCTGGCATAATATGGCTTCATCATATTCACATGGTACACCCGGCGGTGGTGGGCCCGGTTCGACAGCTCCACCACATAGTTTACCTCATTGAGCTGCTTGACGACCTTGAACGGGCCCTCCCAGGCGGCCTGTAGTTTGTTCTTTCTCACGGGGATGAGAACCATCACCTGATCCCCGGTGGCGTAGGCACGGGCCCGCGCTGTGCGGTCATACCAGACCTTCTGCTTCCTCTGGGCTCTGGCCAGATTCTCCCTGGCCAGGCCCATGAGTTCAGCCAGTCTCTCTCGGAAGGTCAGGACATACTCCACCACTGACTCTCCATCGGGAGTGGCCTTCCCCTCCCACTCGTCTCTCATCAGGTCCAGGGGGCCCCTCACCCTCCTTCCATATAACAGTTCGAAAGGCGAAAATCCGGTAGACTCCTGGGGCACCTCCCTGTACGCGAACAGCAGGTGAGGTAAGTACTTGTCCCAATCCTGCGGGTGCTGGTTCATAAAGGTTTTCAGCATCATCTTTAGCGTCCCGTTAAACCTCTCCACCAGCCCATTGGACTGGGGGTGATACGCTGAGGCCCAGTCATGCCGGACCCCACATTTCTCCCACAAGCACCGGAGCAGGGCCGACATGAAGTTGGAGCCTTGGTCTGTCAAGACTTCCCTGGGGAACCCCACTCGGCTGAAAATGGTCAGGAGCGCATCTGCCACGGTGTCTGCTTCAATGGAAGCTAAGGGCACTGCCTCGGGGTAGCGGGTGGCGAAATCTACCACCACCAGAATGTATTTCTTCCCCGACCGGGTCGTCTTGCTGAGAGGCCCCACGATGTCCATGGCCACCTTCTGGAAAGGCTCCTCTATGATGGGCAAAGGTCTCAACGCCGCTTTCCCCTTGTCCCGGGCCTTCCCCACCCTTTGACAGGGGTCACAGGATCGGCAATACTGCCGGACGGTGGTAAAGACCCCGGGCCAGTAAAAGTTCTGTAGCAACCTCTGCCGGGTGCGCCGGATTCCCTGGTGCCCTGCGAGGGGGATGTCATGGGCCAGGGACAGGAGCTTGCGGCGGTACTTCTGGGGGACCACCAGCTGCCTCCTGATCCCACAGGACTCCCCTTCCCCTGGGGGAGCCCATTCTCGGTACAGGAACCCCTTCTCCCACAGGAACCTCTCCTGGCAGCCTCTCCTCATGGTCCGTCCCTCACTGAGGTCGGCCAGGTCCCTGAGCTTCTGCAAGGAGGGATCTTTCCTCAACTCGGCCTGGAACTCAGCGGCTGGGGAAGGGATGGGGCCCGGTTCCCCCTCCGTGGCCAGGTCTGAGGCCGCAGCCTCTCTGAGCCGTGCCCCTCGGCGCTCCCTCCCCACCCGAGTAGGGTCTCGCGCCTCCAGTGTGGTACCCTCCCCAGGGTCAGGTCGCAGTGCCCCTCGCCGGCTCTGGCTACGGGTCACAACCAGGGCGGCCTGGGGGTCGCTTGGCCAGTCCTCTAGGTCTCCCCCCATCAAAACTTCAGTGGGCAAATGGTGGTGTACCCCCACATCCTTGGGGCCCTCCTTGGTCCCCCATTTCAGGTGTACCCTTGCCACGGGCACCTTAAATGGGGTCCCGCCCACCCCCCTCAGGGTCAGGTAGGTGTTGGGCACCACCCGATCTGGGGCCACCACCTCGGGCCGGGCCAGCGTCACCTCCGCGCCCGTATCCCAGTATCCATTGACCTTCCTCCCATCCACCTCCAGGGGAACAAGGCACTCTCTCCGGAGGGACAGCCCCGCACCCACCCTGTAAACCGAGCACCCTGAGTCCAGAGCCTCCAGCCCTCTGGCGGGGCTGGCTGGGGGTACTCTTCCCTCCTGAGCAGGTGGCAAACTGGTAGACCCCCTTTCCTGGGTCGCCTGCCCCTCGTCCAGCTGAGTCCCTACCCAGTTAACCCTGGGTAGGTTGGGTCTGCTCAGTTTGTCCCTGAGCCCGGGGCACTGGGCCCGTACGTGGCCTCTCTGGCCACAGTGATAGCAGCTCAGATCACGTTGGTCCCCTCGAACGGGTCGGAGGGGCCCGACACCAGGCGTTCCCCTTTGGAGGGGGTTCTCCCTATTTCCCCGCTGGGAGGCCCCATGGTGACTCTCTCTCTGCATCGGGGGGGGCCTGTTCTTTTGGGACTCCTCCCGGCTACCCCCTGACCGACTTTTCACAAACTCGTCGGCCAGCTGCCCTGCATGCTGGGGGTTCGCGAGCTTTTTGTCCACCAGCCACAGCCTCAGGTCGGAAGGGCACTGTTCATACAGGTGCTCCAGTACAAACAGGTCAAGCAGGTCCTCTTTAGTTTGGGCCCCCGCTGTCCACTTGCGGGCATATCCCTGCATCCTGTTGACCAGTTGTAGGTAGGTGACCTCAGGCGTTTTACGCTGACTCCGGAACCTTCTCCGGTACATCTCGGGGGTCAGCCCAAACTCACGGAGCAGGGCCTGTTTGAACAGTTCATAGTCCCCTGCCTCTGCCCCTGTCATCCGGCTGTAGACCTCCACGGCTTTGGGGTCCAGTAAGGGGGTGAGGAACTGGAGCCTGTCTGCAGGGTCAACCCTGTGCAGCTCGCAGGCATTCTCAAAGGCCGTCAGGAAGCTATCTATGTCCTCCCCCTCCTTCCGCTGGGCCAGGAAGCACTTATCAAAGCTCCTTGCAGTCTTGGGTCCCCCGGCACTCACCGCAGCCGGGGCCCCACTGCTCCTCAGCCTGGCCAGCTCCAGTTCATGCTGTCTTTGTTTCTCCTTCTCCTCCTGCTCATGTTGACGTTGTTTCTCCTTCTCCTCCTGCTCATGTTGACGTTGTTTCTCCTTCTCCTCCTGCTCATGTTGACGTTGTTTCTCCTCA
Organism: Natator depressus; assembly: GCF_965152275.1. Classification (NCBI taxonomy): domain Eukaryota; kingdom Metazoa; phylum Chordata; order Testudines; family Cheloniidae; genus Natator; species Natator depressus. Next base: position 832,368 of record NC_134261.1, on the reverse strand, counting down.
TGTTGACGTTGTTTTTCATGATCCTCCAGCTCCCTCATTTTCCTCTCCCTCTCCCATTCCAGCCGCATCCGCTCCAGGGATGGGGAGCTCCGCTGGGAGGATCCCCTGCTGGCTGCTGGGGTCAGGGGGCCCTCGGTATTCGCTGGGCTTCCCACAACCCCTCCCCCAGGCATAGGTAGGAAGGGTCTCGGGGTGTCCTGGGCAGCAGTCTGACCCCTCCCAGCCTGGTCAGGCCCCAGGGCCCACGCTGCGTCCGCCGGGCGGCTTCCCTCAGGGACAGGGATCGGGTCATCCAAGCGATCCCTCTCCTCCAACTGGGCAATCAGCTGTTCCTTGGTGGACCTCCCGACGTGCAGCCCCCTCTGCCTGCACAGCTCCACCAGGTCGCTCTTCAGGCGTTTAGCGTACATCTCCCGGCTGGCCACTCGCAGGCCGGGCAGCTGTCCACGGTTTCCAGGAAAAGCCCCTAGTGTGCCAGTCCTTCTTGAGGTCACCACCTCTTTGCCAGGGTCGAGCTGCAGACTCCTCCGCCCCTGGGACCGCTCGCTGCAATCCCCCGGGGGACCCTGTTACTGCAAAAGTCCTTCTCTCTGGTCACACACTCCCAGGGGTTAACCACCCCCTGAAACCGTCTCTCTCTGAATCTTCAGCACACCTGGTCCCCGTCAATCCCCCTTCGTTTTACTGTTCCCCAGTCACTTACTGCAGGAAGCGCCGTTCACGGGGTGCAGTAGATCCCACCGCTGCCACCAGTTGTCACGGAGTGTGGGGGAGTCCAGGCCCTGCACCCCTCTTCCTGGGATTCACTGAGACTCTCAGCCAGCCAGTAAAACAGAAGGTTTATTGGACAACAGGAACACAGTCCAAAACAGAGCTTGTGGGGACACCCAGGACCCCTCAGTCAAGTCCTTCTGGGGGAGCAGGGAGCTTAGACCCCAGCCCTGGGGTTCCCTGTGTTCCTCCACCCAGCCCCGAACTGAAACTAAACCCACCCAGCAGGTTCCCTGCTGCAGCCTCCGTCCACATTCCTGGGCAGAGGTGTTACCTCCCCCTCCCCCTCCTGGCTCAGGTGGCAGGCTCTCAGGTCTCCCGTCCCCAGGGCACATTCCCAGGTCAACACTCCCCCCTCCCTGCTGCGTCACATCGTCACAGATGGTCCTATCCTTTTGCTTGGGAATAGAATCCAGATGTCCTGAGGCCCACCCACTCGATCACAGTGAGCAGAGACAATTCGGCTGAGGGGACAGGCTGGCCCACCCTGAGGGCTTTCTGCTCCTGTGGGAGACCCAAGGCTGGGCTAGATGGGCCCAGGTGGGCAAAGCACCCCCAAATCAGGCAGGCAGTGGCAGGCCGAGTGGATGAGAACCTTGGTGCTTGGGCCCGCTGGTGCTGACTCCCTTCCAGGCCGGCTGGACTCACCTGGAGCTGGGACCCGCTCCAGCAGGGAAGGAGCCGCCGTGCCCGCACCGGGCTCTACCCACGCGGGGAGCCCCTCCGCCAGCTGACGGCTCAGGGCACGTTCCCAGCTCCAGCCCCAGGCCAAGCAAACCCAGGGCAGGGGCACAGGCTGGCAGTGGTGGGATGAGCCCACGGACATGCCAGGGCCCAGCAGGGGGATGGGAGGAGAGTCATGTGTGGGTGTTTCCGTAGGGAGTGGGCTGCAGGGGCTGGGAGCCAGGACTCCTGGGTTCTCTCCAGGTTCTGGGAGGAGTGTGCGGTCTGGTGGGTGAGAGCAGGGAGGCTGGGAGCCAGGACCCCTGGGTTCTCTCCAGGCTCTGGAAGGGGAGTGGGGGGTCAGAGCAGGGGGGGCTCGGAGCCAGGACTCCTGGGTTCTCTCCAGGCTCTGGGAGGGGCATGTGGGCTGGTGGTTAGAGAGGGGCTGGGAGCCAGGACTGCTGGGTGCTAGCACTGATCTACCGCCATATCAATCACGGATTAAGAAGAGCAGCTGGTCTCCGTCCCAGCCTGGCTTTGATCCAGCCTCAGGCCTGCTGGCTGGGTTAGGACTCCTCACAGCCGGCTCCGGGCAGGCTGGGGGCGAAGGGGTTAAAGCAGCGCAGGCCTGAGGGTCCCACGTGCAGGGGCTGGAGACCCCCTGGGTGGATTTCCTTGACCCCTGTGCTGCAGTGCTGCGGCTCCATCCCACGCGGGCCCCCGGAGCCCTCTGCCACGTGCCCGCATTGTGCAGTGTGCGGGGGGGGGCACCCGTCCGTCACCTAGCAACCGCCTCCTGCTCTTCTGGGCTGGGGACTGACGTGCGGGGGGCGTGGGAGGCAGCCCCCTGCCCCCGCAGGAGCTGCTTGCTGCCGCCGGGGAATATTGCATCTCCTTTCTCCAGGGAGCTGCCCCTGCTCCGGCAGGGGGGTACTCGAGCAGGGGCAGAGGACTCCCAGGGGTCCCAGCCCTGCACCCAGGAATCCCACGGCCTGTTCTGGGGCTGTGAGGGCCTTTCTGCAGCACGCTCTGCTCCAGCACAAGTGACTGGGCTCAATGCAGCTGCTTTGACTGCCACACCCCCTCCCCCCCACCCGGTTGTGGGCCCCTTCCTAACAGTGCGCACCCATCCCCCTAGCCTCTGGTCTGCCCCGCGGCAACCCAGCCAGGCTAATCCAGCTCCTTGCGATGAGCACAACTGGCTCGTGATCTGCTAATGAGGCAATCTGCAGCACTGGAGGGGAGCCGGGACTCAATTTGCTGACGCAAGGTGGCTGGGGCAAGGGCTGGCAGCTCTGGGGTTTGAACTGGGCCGAGGCCTTTCAGCCCCCGCAGCCAGGCGCCCGGGAGAAAGGGGCTTTGCCTGGACCGGCTGGGAAGGAGCAGCACTGGGACGGGATTACCACACCTGCTCTAGGGCCCGGGAGGAAGGAGGGGCTCGTGGTTAGGCGGCTGGCAGCCTGGGTGCCCCACACTCTGCCCCTGGGTGACTCAGGGCCAGATTTCCCAGGGTTTTAGTCCCTGCAGCTGCAGACAGGTGCTCAGCGCGGCCCACCACAGCCCCCGACTCCCATTGTCCCCTTCCTGCCTGCCCCATGGGGAGCCACTTGAGCTGCGTGGGCTGGCTCAGGGCACCACGCTCAGGGCAGGGATGGGATTGTCCCCAGCTCAGATTGGCAGGGACCTGGGGGCGGTTTTCCCCTTCCCCTGCAGCATGGGGCGCAGGTCACCTGCTGGATCGGGGGGCCTGGCTCATCTGATAGCCCCCTGCCCCCGCAGGGGGCTCAGGTGCTGGGGGCCCCTCGCTCCCTCCTGAGGTCCATGCCAGCTGATCTCCTGGGGGCTGAAATGCTTTGGTCTGACCCAGGCAGCTGGGCTCAGTGCAATTCCCTGGCCTGGGCTCAAGAGGATGGGGACTCTGTGCCCTTGTAAATGCCACGCTCAGGCTCAAAGGGGATACCAGCTCTTCCCTGGGGGAGCTGCGAGTCCTGGCACTGTACAGCTTGGCATGTGCTCGGCCGCACCGAGATGGCAGAGGAGTGGCGGGGTCCCTGGATCGGGCTCCCACGGGGAACCGGGGGGGTTATTTTTACGCAGCGCTGAGACCAGCCTGGCTTCCAGGAACAGGGGGTCGATCCAGAAAACGGAGCTGGGGTTTCCATGGGAACACCACATAGGGGCATTTCCAGCGCGGCACAGACACCAAACAGAGCAGGAAGGAAAGCGGTTGTCACCCCAAATTGAACAGTGGGCACCGGGGGCGCTGCTCTCGGCTGGGCAGCAGGGTCTGGGCAGCGCCTGGCACAACAGGGGCCCCTGATCTCGGCTGGGGAGGGTCTGGGCAGTGCTCACAAACCTCATACAAAAGGACCTTTTTAAAAATCTATCTTGTGATTTTTTTCTCAGCGTTTCAGGACCTGACTCCTGGATTTTGAACACACGTTCCCATACAACCCCCTGTCACGGAGTGTGGGGGAGTCCAGGCCCTGCACCCCTCTTCCTGGGATTCACTGAGACTCTCAGCCAGCCAGTAAAACAGAAGATTTATTGGACAACAGGAACACAGTCCAAAACAGAGCTTGTGGGTACACCCAGGACCCCTCAGTGAAGTCCTTCTGGGGGAGCAGGGAGCTTAGACCCCAGCCCTGGGGTTCCCTGTGTTCCTCCACCCAGCCCCAAACTGAAACTAAACCCACCGAGCAGGTTCCCTGCTGCATCCTCCGTCCACATTCCTGGGCAGAGGTGTTACCTCCCCCTCCCCCTCCTGGCTCAGGTGACAGGCTCTCAGGTCTCCCGTCCCCAGGGCACATTCCCAGGTCAACACTCCCCCCTCCCTGCTGCGTCACATCGTCACACCCCCCAACGTGCCAAACCCAATTATCATGAGCCAGGCTCCCAAAAGCCGTGAGAGTCGCTTAAAAATAAATCTTCAAAAAACCCAAACAAGTTTTGATTCTTTTCATTTGCCTCCTGAGGAGCTGGGAGACCTTTGCTCTGCAGCCGCAGGGCTCGGAACGGACAGATCTGGTTTTAATGAAAAGCAGAGATTCTCCCACCAGCCTCGGCCCCCAAGGAGTAGGAACGTTAAGAAATTAAAACACCAGAATCTCTCTCTCTCTCTCACACTCACACACACACACACACACACACACACGAGCCCCATCCTTTGGTTCTCCCACTCCCCCTGTAGCCACAGCAGCCTCCACACCTGGCTGTGGATGGGCCGATCCTTAACCGGGTGGCCCGGCTGCTCCGGTGCGGGGGCGGAGAAGCTGGGCCCTCGCCGACCGTCTCATACAGCCTGTCCCACGCTGCCTGGGCCGGAGAGGACGCAGGGCCTGCCTCTGCAGACTGGCACAAAGCCCTGATCTGACCAGACGGAGCAGAGAGGGGACACCCCTTGGCTGTATCAGCCTGCCAAAGCTGAGAAGGAATCAGCCCTTGGGGAGATTTTGGGGCAGATCCCAGGCAGAGCCAGGCCGGGGAGACAGGCTCCAGCTTCACTAGGAGAAAAGTGGGGGCTGTTTTGGGTTTCTTTTAAACCAGGTGGCAAACTCCTATTGTGAGGAAGTGGGGATTTTTGTAGTGTTTTACAAGAACAGTGTGTGCGCGCCTCAGTTTCCCGGTGTGCCGCATGTTTAAGAAGGTGGTGGGAGAGGGGTTGTTGTTGCACAGGACCAGCTGTGACTTCGCCTGGCAGCTGGGACCCCCGGACAACGGCCTGGAGATGGGGAACCCCAACAACTGGTGACCTGGTGACTAAGAGGCCCATCCCAGCTTGGCCGACAGCCGGTTCTGGCCAGTGGGAGGACAGAGGGCTGTGGAGAGACCCCGCTGACCTGACCAACCAGTTCCAGCCAGAGAGGAACAAAGGACGAAGAGAGAGGGCCCCAGCGACCTGTTTACCTGGGACGGAGGAGCTGTTGGGGCAGGTGATATGGGATGATCGGCTGGAAGGAGGGGGCTGCTGCGCTGGAGAGAGGGAGCCCCCAGAGCCCCCCTGGATGCGGGACAGACCTAGATGTGCTGTGCTGAGGGAGGCCAGGCCTGAGGCCCGGAGAGTTTCCTGGGCTGGGTTCAGATGCTCACTAACCCCCCCTGTTTTACGCTGGCTGGGAGTCGCTCCAGCCTAGAGAACAGGGGCATTATTCCCTCTGGGAATGGAGGGCCTGGGGGTCCCGAGCGAGGGGACTCTCTGAGGGGGCCCATGGCAGAGACAGGCAGGCTAAGGCTCCAAGAGGTGCGGCTCCAGGAGGTGGAGGGGCTGGACCGCCAAGAGAGTGGACCCTCGAGAAGGGCTGTCGCGCTGAAGGGGGTTCCCCCCACGGACCACACGGGGCCAAGAGTGGGCACGACTGGGAGTGCACAAGGCAGCTGGAGCGTGGCCACACGGTACCTGCCACTCAACCGGCTCCCTTTCCTCCTAGCGTGGGCACACCCCCGAGACACAACGCACACACACTAAACACGCTGGGTTCAAATCATCCCCTGCCCAAGGACGGCTACTTGGAGTGCCTGTCTCTCGCCGGCCAGCCCAGACGGGACCCGATCCGGGGAGTGAAATCCTCCAGCCTGTGTCCCGCAGGGGGTCGGACTACATGATCGGGGAACGGAGAGACATTGCCTGCCGGGAAGGCTGCTGGGGAGGTCAGCAGGCAGAAGCGGACCCGCATGCCGGCTGGAGGGTGGGAGACTGCGGAGAGGCTGGGGTGCCTGGAGGCAGGCCGGAAAGGGGGCAGAGGAGCTTTCAGGCCTGTACCGGGAACTGGAGCGACTGGAGAAGCGCGGTGCGCCAGCAGGACCCCTCTGCTGGGAACCAGCGCAGATAGGAACTGACCTACAACGCTGGAGATATTTCACATCGGTTCACCTTGAAGTCGGATCTCATCAGCCTGCAATTAGCCCTGCCGGCTCCTCTCGAGGGAAGGGCAGGCTGCCAAGGGCAGTGGTAAACGCCTCATCACATTTCTCACCACAAACGCTGCACTAAAGGGCAGTGAGGGCTAGTGGTCAGAGCAGGGGGAGGCTGGGAGCTAGGACGCCTGGGTTCTCTCCCCGGCTCTGGGAGGGGAGTGGGGGCTGGTCGGTTGGAGCAGAGGGGCTGGGAGCCTGGACTCCTGGGTTCTCTCCTGGTTCTGGGAGGGGAGTGGGGGCTAGTGGTTAGAGCAGGGGCGGAGGAAGCTGGAGATCGTACCAGTGCCAAATGCAGAAGTAAAATAACCTCTGTACTCCTACCCGAGCTCCATTTACATCTGATTCACAGGTGTTCTAATAACTGACTGATCAACCTTTCATGACGCAAGATGTGGCTTCCACCCATCTCTGACGAGGCTAGGATGCTTGCGACATTCACTCAGCACCCATTAACCCCTGCGCAGCCATTCAGCCGTGGAACCTTAATGGGAAGCAGGCCTGGTTTGCCAGCCAGCGGTTCTCCCAGGGTACGCTGAGCGCGGGGGCTGGCCTCGTTCAGTGTGAGCAGTCACATCAGGCTCAGATTTAGCAATCACCGGGACCACCAGCGAGGAGATGGCCCCGCAGATCAAACCAGAACAGCTGGCAACTTCCCCTGGAATAGCATGACTCCAGCAGCTGGGGCTTTAAGGGAGTTGGCAACACTGCTCTTGGTCTCCCTCGTACCAGGCCCTGCGGCAGAGACTATTGGAAAATGGGGGTGCCCCCCCCCACACTAAGTCTCACATCTGCGGTGAAACAGTTGAAAATTTCCATTTGGAATTGTCATTCCGGTGCCTCAGGGGAGGCATAGTTCAGACGCTGCATGCCCCTTGTCCACCTCCATGGGCCCGGCTCTCTGCCTGGACTACATCTCCCAGGATGCACCGTGGTCGCTCTTTCTGCGGAGCCACCGCTGTGCCTCACGGAAGATTATTCCAACCAAGCTGCCGGGCCCACAGGGGCAGCCAAACTACAACTCCCACGAGGCACAGGGGCCATGTGGGTAACAAACCCGAATTCCCACCGAGAAACCGCTCCCCCAGTCCCGCGCCTAGGTGCTTCTCAAGCCTGGCATGCCAGGTGCCGGCCGTCTACCCACCACTCCCCAGGGAAATGACACACATGGGCGTGGGCCACCCGGATTTGGCATTCACGGCCCACAATCAGTGCTCCGGAGAGGAGAAGGGTGGGGAACAGTCACAGCGCCAGTCTGGGACTGGGGAGACTGGGTTTGAGTCCCTGCTCTGCCAGACTTCCTGTATGACCCTGAACGAGTCATTTAGCTGCTCCGTGACTCAGTTTCCCCACCTGGGTTCGTGGCCGTGAATCCACTGAAGATGGGGAGGCACTTGGATATTGCAGCCATAGAACCGGAGTGAAAGAGCAGGAAGTAAGTCACCTCCTCGCTGCCGTTCCCTCGGACCGCGCCCAGACAGATGGATCTAGGTTCCCAGAGACGGGATCCATCTCCTCCAGCCAAGCTGCTGGGCTCCCTCCCCGTCCCCTCCCATTCACCGGGGAAATTAAGTCCCTCCCCCATCATCCTCGCATGCAAATAGCCGGCGGGACAGCAGAGACTCAGATGGCAATTCAGTACCCTAACGAGCAGAGCCGCGGGGCTGGAGCCACGCAATCATACAGCGTGGAACTGAGTCCGAACCGGCGTGTCCGGGGTATCACCACACCCAGCGCGCGCCAGGCGGCACGCAGCTTGGGCCCTGCACGGGTCACTGCCCGTATTTATTACAGGAGTGTCTGCGCACATCCAGCCAGTGGGACAGCGAGGGGGAGATCCTGCCAGCCGAGGCCCCCGCTCTCTCCTCGAAGGCCGAGCACACCTGCCGCCTCCAGCCTCAGGGGTGCTGCTAATTGGCTCGAGACGAGGGAGAGTTTCTGTGCCAGCTGCACTCGGTCCTGGCGCTCGGCTCGCTGGGCCCACCGACCGGTGGCTGGTACAGCGCCAGGCCTGTGGAGGTGGGGGGATGAGTGAGTGAGAATGTCAACTCTGTGGGGCGGGGAGTGACGCTTCGGGCTGTGTTTGTACAGCGCCCTGCACCACGGGGCCCTGGCCACGGCTGGGGTACGCCGACACTACTGTAATACACCCAATAACGTACAGCGCCCTGCACCACGGGGCCCTGGCCACGGCTGGGGTACGCCGACACTACTGTAATACACCTAATAATGCAGAGCCCCTAGCGCCATGCGGCCCGGGGCCCTGGCTGGGGTACCCCGACACGACCGTAATCGATGTACTAAATAACACACCCCGCCAAGCACAAGGTCAGGGCTCCGAGGCAATACCGCCCTAAGACCAGCACTGTTCTGACCACGGAAGCACACGGGGAGCAGACCCAGGGCTCTGTCCTCATGGCCACGGGACGCCGTGGAGTTCCAGACAACGTGCGCTGTGACTGTGTCTCCGGATGCTCATTGGTTGGCTCTGGATGGTGCCTGGGGACGGGGCGGATGAATGGCAAAGCGGGACAGCGTGGGCCGGCCACGAACTCACCTTGTAGACCTGTCCGTACGTCCCATTCCCGACCACCTCCACCAGTTCGAATATGCCGGCAGGGTCCTGGGGGGGTAACAGAAACAATGTCAGGGTGACTGTGCCACAAACATTCCTGCTGCACTAGCCCACCCTCGGACCCTCCCGGTGCCGGCTTGCCCCATCCTCCCCCCACCTCAACTCCAGTCCCTGCCCCCTGTGCTGGCCTGCTCCGGAGAGCCCCTCTCCTCCCCCGGCCCCAGCCCACCCTCCAATTCCCAGGTAGCACTGGGCAGGGTCTCTGCCGCGTATCACACTGCCGAGCTATTAATATATGCCACGCGATCCCCCGGGCACACAGCACGTGCCAAGTGCTAACCAGTATGGGAGGGGGAGGGACAAGCCCGTGAGAGCTGGGTGTCACTCCAGACCAGAGGCACCGCATCTGTACAGCTGGCCAGGTAGTTCCTGGTTCAGAGACACAGTCAGGACCAGCCAGCCAGGTTACCAGTGCTGAGCGGGGGTCCTGGCTCCCCACCCCTCTCTCTGCCCTCTTCCCACGTGGATGTAACTTGTATCGTGACAGTACCTACAAAGCCCAGACCAAGACGGACGGAGGTCAGGGCCCCGACAGCGCCGCGCAGACCCCTCCCGGGCCGAGAACAGAGCCCCCACAGACTCTGGTGGTGCTCAGACCCCTCCCTCCCTGACTCAGATTGGGGTCCCCATCACACCGGGTACCACACAGACCCCCTAGGCTGAGATCAGGGCCCTCCATTGTTCTGGGTGCTACAGTGACCCCCCCCACCGGACCAATGCTTCCCCCCTCGTTCTGCCTGTTCTCCACTGGCTCAGACACCAACCCTTCAGTTTCCGTCTCCAGGCCCTTCGCCGCCTGTCCCCACCCACCCCTATCCTCTCTCGAGATGCCGAGCCCCACCTCCGATCGGAGCCACCGGCCTCCATTGCCCATTGGCGATGTTGAGCCCCTTAGTGCCTTCTCCCACAGCTGCCTTAAACACCGAGCCCCCACAGCCGCCTCCTTCGCCACACTGCCTCCAAAACCCCCGCCCACGGTTAGCTGCTGGTGCACGGAGCCCCTGCCTGGCCCCACCGGGTCCTGGCACGCTGGCTCTTAGACTTTGGGGGAGGATGGAGTGTACAGGGGAGGGTTTTACCTCCATGCTGCTGTGTTCATAGCCCAGGAGGCTGGTCGGAGAACGCGTATTGTGTCACGAGGATGAGCCCTGAGCCCTTATCTGATTCCAAAAACACAGGAAGCACTTTGGGGCTGCGCCAAAGCCGGAGAGCGAGGCCATATGAGCCAGCCTCTCTTACACACAGCCCTCTGGCTGCAGCATCAGCTCCCCCCGAGCACCTGCGGTCCCCTCTGATTCCCGGAGCGGCAGCGTGGGGCTGAGCAACTGACCAAGTTAATGCAAACCAGCCGGCAAAGAACACCCAACCCTACGCCCCGCTCTGGGGTGGGCATTTTACAGAGGATGGGGGGGAAGTCAGAGAGGGGCTACGGCTGGAGAAAATGCTGTGCAGTGAGAATGAAGCTGTCCCGGAGTCCCCGGGCGATGCTCTGGACCTGCTCCCTACGAAGCCAGTCAGGACTCTGGGGAAGTCTCCTCTCTAGGAGCAGCCTGTCTGCGGGACACACAGCTCACCCGGCTTCCCCCTTCCTGGGCCTGACCTCGGAGCATTCAGCCTCCTCTGCCCCTCCGGGCGCTTCTCCCAGCGAGTCCGCCCAGGTGGGGTCCTGTGGGGGCCAGAGGGTCCTGCCCCCCAACTCCGCAGTCAGACGGGACTCTCAGCCAGCCAGTAACACAGAAGGTTTATTAGACGACAGGAACATGGTCTAACACAGAGCTTGCAGGTGCAGAGAACGGGAATCCTCAGCTGGGTCCATTTTGGGGGCAGTGAGCCAGACAACCCCATCTGCCCTTCACTCCATGTCCCCAGCCAGCCCCAAACTGAAACTCCCTCCAGCCCCTCCTCCTCTGGGCTTTGTCCCTTTCCCGGGCCAAGAGGGCACCGGATCCCTTTGTTCTCCAACCCTTTAGCTCTCACCTTGCAGGGGGGAAGGGCCCAGGCCATCAGTTGCCAGAAAACAGGGTGTCGGCCATTCTCTGTGTCCAGACCCCTGCACACCCCTGCCCTCTAGGGCTCTGTAATGATCATACTCCCTTACCCCACCCCCTAGATACTTAAGAACTGCATGGGGGAAACTGAGGCACCCCCACACTATTCAGAGGAAACATTAAGAACAGTCCCACTTCGTCACAGAAGCTAAAACCGATTGAGTCCTTAACAAAAAGATCAAGTGGTGACTTGTCTGCAGCATCTCAGTCCCTCCATGGGGAGAAAACCCCTGGTGCTGCAGGGCTCTTTGACATAGCAGAGAGAGGCAGATCAGGACCCAGCGGGGAAAACAAGGCACCAGGTTTTCACAGACAGGGTGATGAGCCATTAGACCCTCCTCCCCAGGACAGCGGTGGATCCATCTCTTCCTCACTTCCCACCCGGCCCAGAGCCTTCCTGGAAGGTGCTTTAGAGACTGGGCTCAATACAGGGAGAAGAGGATGAGAACCTCTGTTCTGGGTTATCCGGATGGTCTATTAGACGGGTGTCTCGGTGGAGGAATCATCGCCTGGGTACAATGAACGGCTCCAGAAGACTAACAGAACGCAGGGCTCTTGCTGCGCGACTCGCTTTCCTCTTCTTAATTGATTTACTGAAGATCCTCATTAAACTAATTTCTCACAAGGGCACAGGAAGGCGGCTGAAGGTTTTACACATTCAGCAGGGCAGGGAACAGACAAGAAAGTCACCTAACAAGACACAAGCTGCAGGGAAGCGCCAAGCACAATGTCACATTGCAGGAGCATCTATTAGTGATCAGCTGTTCGCTCTGGGTTGGTACAGGCCCGGACGGGGCCATCCGCACAATAAACACCCCCTCTGGGGCTGGAACGGGAGCGTTCCCCCAGGGATCTGCAGATCCTGAGGGGAATTCTCGGGCGTCACCCACAGGAGGTCAGGCGAGCCGGTCCTGGCTGTAGGCTCCGTGAACCCGGCCCCAGGATCTCCTAGAATAAGCAGAAATCTCAGCTCACCAGCATTTTGCAAGCATCATGGTGGAGCGAACTGGGACCCTAGAGAGAGAAAGGGCAGCCATGTGGTTCAGACACGGGGCTAGGGGGTCAGGACTCCCCCACAGTCTGTTCCTGGCTCTGCCTCGAACTCCCTGCCTAAGCTTGGGCGAGTCTCTGGACCTCAGTGGCCTGTAAAACGGGAAGGAATAATAATGCTGCCTCTCTCGATTACTTAGACAGTAAGAGTAAGAGCCGTGTTAGTCTGTATTCGCAAAAAGAAAAGGAGGACTTGTGGCACCTTAGAGACTAACCAATTTATTTGAGCATGAGCTTTCGTGAGCTACAGCTCACTTCATCAGTATGCATCCGATGAAGTGAGCTGTAGCTCACGAAAGCTTATGCTCAAATAAATTGGTTAGTCTCTAAGGTGCCACAAGTCCTCCTTTTCTTTAGACAGTAAGATCTTCAGGGCAAGGACAGTCCCTTGCTACAGGGACAGGATCCCCCCCCCACCTCAGCTGGGGGGCTCCGAGAGACACTCGGAGTGACAGGATCCCCCCCCATCTCAGCTGGGGGGCTCCACGAGGCACTCGGAGTGACAGGATCCCCCCCATCTCAGCTGGGTGGGCTCTGCGAGGCACTCGGAGTGACAGGATTCTACCCCCCATCTCAGCTGGGGGGCTCCGCGAGGCACTCGGAGTGACAGGATTCTACCCCCCATCTCAGCTGGGGGGCTCCACGAGGCACTCGGAGTGACAGGATCCCCCCCATCTCAGCTGGGTGGGCTCTGCGAGGCACTCGGAGTGACAGGATTCTACCCCCCATCTCAGCTGGGGGGCTCCGCGAGGCACTCGGAGTGACAGGATTCTACCCCCCATCTCAGCTGGGGGGCTCCGCGAGGCACTCGGAGTGACAGGATTCCCCCCATCTCAGCTGGGTGGGCTCTGCGAGGCACAACAGGGTCTCCCTGATCTCAGCTGGGAGTCCATGCAGCTTATGGCATGATGAGGTCCCTCCGATCTTGGCCCGGGCCTCTGAGCATCCCCAGGACACAGATCATTGAGGAGGCCTGAGGTAGCTGCACAAATGGAGACAGATGCCGAAACCAGCCCCAAGAGCCCCGAAGAGCCCATTGGATCATCCTGTCACTGGCCCTCCACCAGCTACTTCCGCAGGGAGGCCAGTCCCTCGGGCTGCACTAATGTATCTCCCAGAAAGGGTCCAGGCCGCGAGATGGAGACCCCCCCCCCGCCCCGTGGAGTTTGGTCCCACGCTTGGCCCCACACTGCCAACACCCGCACCTCGGGACAATTCTGCTCCGGTTCTGAATTCCGGGGCTCCTGGGGTGCTCAGGGGATGGGCCACCCGGCCTCAGCAGAGGAGACAAAGCTCTGGGCTGGCTCAGAGGGGAGGCAGCTACTCCCTGTGAATACATGCGCGGCTGTCCTGGGAGCTCTGGATGCGTGTGCCCCCGCTAGGCCTCGGCGATAACACATCCTGGGCAGAAACGGGTCTGCACCTGTGCAGTGCCCAGAGAGACGACAGAGCGCCGGCTGCCAGTCGAGGGGCTCTGGATCCCGCCCAGGGCGGAGAGGGGCAGGTCTCTGGAGGAGCCCGGGGGCTGAAATTACAGATGCTGCCAAGGAGGCGTGAGCCATAAACTCCTCCGTTCTCATCCTGCTAGGCTGGGAGCTCGTGGGGGCTGCCCCTGTGTGTGTCCATGCAGTACCCTTCCCGCTGGAGGGAGGGGTCCACGCTGCGCTTAGTACCACAGGCCCCCCGCCCCCCATCTCAGCCCAGGGGTCTGTGCAGCGCCTGGCACAATGGGACCTTTGAACCAACTTTTCAGACAGCCCCTCCCTGCTCTGCTCCCTGCACTCAGCCTCCCTCGCAGCACAGAAACAGCACCCTTCCACGGCGGGGAAAATGACTTCGTGAAAGAGCCCGGGACGCACACCAGGAGACCTGGCTCCCAGCCCCCCGCTCTAACCCACCAGACCCCGCTCCCCTCCCAGAGCTGGGGAGAGAACCCAGGACTCCTGGCTCCCAGCCCCCCCGCTCTAACCCACCAGCCCCCGCTACCCTCCCACAGCCGGGGAGAGAACCCAGGCATCCTGGCTCCCCGCCCCCCAGCCCCAGGAACAGCTCAGTCTGTTGGAGATGGCGCAGTGCTCTCAGGGCCCAGCATTCACTGTCGCTCCCTCCTGGCCCTTACGCCACCCAAACAAGCTGGCAGCTGACATGAGTGGTGCAAGGGGGAACACAAAAGAGCCCTGTGAGCAGCTGAGCCCCGCCCAGCTGGACCCCGAGCCCTGGCACACAAAGGAATTAACAGAGAAGCCAGGCTGGAATCGGTCACAAGGGGCCTGGGACAGAGGCCAGCTAGCAGGGCTTTCTGCTCCCCTCTCCTGCCCGGACACCAGGGTCCGTGCTCGCAGCCTTGGGGTGGCGCTACCCACTGGGGCAGGTCAGCGTACGCCAGCCCCACCATCGCTAACGCACTCCAGGCTGAGCTGCCTCGGCAGCAATGCCTTCTGGGCAAGCGACCCACAATGTGGCGGTGCACCAGATTACCCTGTGGGGATGACGCCCGGCCGCTGGGGGGACTGTGGGAATTCTCTGCCCGGTGGCGAGCTGCAATTCCCCAGCATGCTGAGGCACAGAGATAGCACGGCCTAGCGGGTAGGCCACTGGGCTGGGAGTCAGGGGACTGCGCTTCTGGTCCCTGCTGGCGCTGGGAGACCTCAGGCAAGTCCCTTCCCTGCTCCGGGCCCCTGCGATTTCCCCTCCGTCCCAGCCTTTGCGTAGACTTGAAGCTTGGGACAGGGACTGCCTCGCACAACGGGGGGCCTTGATCTCTGTCGGGATCGGCCCTCTGTCTGGCACGACGGGCCCTGATTTAGGTCAGGGGGTCTGTGCAGCATCCAGCACAACAGGGTCCCTAAATCTGAGTCAGGAATCTGTCCAGTGCCTGGCACAACGGGCCCCAATTTCAAATGGGGGGGTCTGTGCCATGCTCAGCACCACAGGGGCCGTGGCGTGAGTCTGTGCAGGCCGGGGACAACAGGGGCTCCGATGCTGGCTGGGCTCCGTGCAGTGGTCTGCATGGCTGGGGGTCAGGCACTCCTAGAGAATCAGCAGCGTTAGCAGACAGAGAGTCCATGCAATCCACCCAGGACAATCAGCTGTGTGGGGCTGGGACCTGGGGCAGACGGGAGCGTGGGAGAGGAGTGCAGGGGTGAGCCAGGCAGTGGGTGGGAGGGAGAGCTGGGAATCCAAGGAACCGGTGTTTATCTTGGAGAATGGGATTGGAGTTGGGTATTCTCTTCAGGACACCACGTTCCTGCCCCTGGATTGCCCTTCTGGGGGCCCAGCAAAAGCCTCCTTCCCGCCCCCTTCCTGGCAGGGCAACCCAGGTCACACCTCCAGAGTCAACAGGACTTTGTACTCGGAGCGCTTGCCAGCTTCCCGACCCACCCTCATTCCCGCCTCAGAGAGAGAACAGCCTGCGTTTAGAGAGGAGAGCTGGCAAGGGAAGGAATCCAAGTGTACAGACTCCCTGCTCCCCACCCCCACAACCCATGCCCCTCGTAGAGCTGGGGAGAGAACCCAGGAGTCCTGGCTCCCAGCCCCCCCGGCTCTAACTCACCAAGATGGGGGTGGCACCATGCCGGGCACTGCACAGACACCCAGCACCTGAGATCAGGTGCCCCTCATCACACCGGGCGCTGCCCACAGAGCCAGGTGCTGCCCCAGAGAGCTTCCCGTCTAGCAGCCGCAGAAAGGCCCATGGTCCCTGCTGGATCAAAGCGTTCAACGAGGCCCAGGGAGACGCAGCCCACGCGTCCTTGCCCCCCTCCAAGAACATCGCCCCCACTGTGTGCCTGCCCCAGCACCACGCAGGGCATGCCAGCCTCCAGAGGGGGCCCTGGGCATCTCAAACCCACTGGCGACAGCGCTCCCAGCGCGCTCTAGGGAGCGAGCTGAAACGAGGGGGGCTGACTATGGGGAGCCACTCCTCAGGCTGGTGGGGGGGTCCCCAGCTCAGACTGGAGCTCAGTCCCCTGAGAAGTCCCCCAGTTCATCTCAGTGACACTCCACCTACACCCCGGGCAGCGTGACACAGCCCAGCGCCTGGCAGGTGACCCCCAGTTACACGCAGAAAGCCAACACTGAGCACGAGAAGGACAGACGGGCGGCAAGGGGCTTGTAACTAAGAGCACTGGGCGGGGAGGCAGGAGATCTGGGTTCAAATCCTGGCTCTGCTGCAGACTCCCTGCAAGCACGGTTTCCTTGCGCTGTCTAGGATACTGGCTATGCTGTAGTGTGGACGTGTGTAAGCCCAAGCCCCCCTCCCAGCCCCACACAAAGCCCTCAGAGTGTTTGTACAACGCACAGCCCCCTGCAGCTACCGGCACACACAGACGTCTGAAGGAGGACGAGAACCTTTCGAGCCCAGCTGGGTTTGTTGGCCCTCACTCTCCACGTAATTCGAAAGACCCGTGGAAGTCCCCAGTATGAGGTGGTGAAAGGACATGGCTCCCACTCGTGCCAGCCAAAGGCCTGTTTTGGGGGGGCATCTCCATCTCTTGGGGGCGTCCGACCCAGGCTGGAGCTTTTCTGGGAGCTTTAGTTCGGCTAAATACAGGGGCAAGTGGGCGGGATTCTCTGACCCAAGGGGTCAGGCTAGATGGCACTCCAGTAGATTTTTGTCAGACTCTCTCTATAGGAGCCCCGTAATCAATGTATGGTTCCCACCGCAGCCTCACACTCTTCAGTGTATTGATCGTCACAGCTGGCATGGCAGGGATCCTCGCTGGTCAGATGGGGAAACCAAGGCACGGAGCAGCTGAGTGACTGGCCCAGTGTCACACAAGAAGTCTGTGGCAGAGCAGGAACCTGAGCTTGGCTCTGCCACCTCTAGGCTCGTGCCCCACCCATGAATTAGCCTACGGAACTCCTTGCCATGAGCGCTGTATTCAAGGGCCCTCAGACATTTCTACAGACAACGGGGACCCCCGGGGTTGGGAGAGGAAGAGATTCAAAACACAACTAAGAGCATGGCTGGGGGAAGGCACAGGGGATGCAGGCAAGCCCTGGCTGGTCTGTTCAGAGGACCCAGGCTTCTCAGCCACCTCCCTTCGCAAAGCCATCCACCCACCCCCTGGCCCCACAGGCTGCTGGCACAATGCAGAGCGGAGACCCTGGGGAAGCCGGGGCATGGGCAATGCTGGGGTGGAATGGCCCATCCTGGAACACCACAACCCCTTCCCTGCCCCGCGGCGTTCTCCCCAGACAACGTACCTCCCGTTGGCACAGAGCTGGCCCGGAGTCTGCATCTCAGGCAGGTTCAAACATGACCCAGTCAGCCCTACTCCCTGCCAGCTGGCCATATGGCACTCATTCTCAGTGGCAGCCAGGCAGCAGCTGGAGTCTCGGGTTTGAGGAAGGGGCCCAGGAGCCAGGACTCCTGGGTTCTCTCCCCAGGTCTGGGAGGGAAGTGTGGTCTGGTGGGTTAGAGCAGAGAGGCTGGGAGCCAGGACTCCTGGGTTTTCTCCCCAGCTCTGGGAGGGGAGTGGGCTTGGGAGACAGCAAGGCTGGCTTTGTAGTTAACGGACCGGATGGGACTCAGAGACCTGAGTTCATTTCCCAGCTCTGCCACAAGCTCCCTGTGTGACCTTGGCCACTTCACTTCGCTTCTGCGCCTCAGTTCCCAGCTGTAAGAGGGAGGGGGGGAACCATCTTTCCTGCTCTCCTCAGGGCTGGGAGCGTCTTGCGATGGGTCTGTTCAGGGCTTGGCCCTTCAGAGAGGCCCTCAGATTGGCGTGGGGGGGTCTGTGTGACCCCCAGCCACTTGGCCCTGCACCACCCAGGGCATCTCTTCCACAGCTGCATGTGTGTCAGTGCTGGTCACTCCTGGACCTGCATGGCAAGCACAGCAAGACCACCCAGCATCCACAGCTGTAGACCACCCAAGCGCAGAGGTATGGGGGGCAGTAAGATGGGGAACCCCCAATCCCTTCAAACTACAGTCTGGTGCCCACCAGCGGCGAGGCGTCAGAAACCGGCAGCTGCTGGCAAAGCAGGCCAGGGAAGTGTCATGGAGTCCCCGGGCGATGCTCTGGACCTGCTCCCCGCGAAGCCAGGCAGGACTCTGGGGAAGTCTCCTCTCGGGGAGCAGCCTGTCTGCAGGACACACAGCTCCCCCGGCTCCACCTTCCTGGGTTTGACCTCGGAGCCTTCAGCTTCCTCTGCCCCTCCGTGTGCTTCCCACAGCGAGTCCGCCCAGGCGGGGTCCGGGGGGGGGCAAGAGGGTCCTGCCCCCCAACTCCGCAGTCAGGCAGGACTCTCAGCCAGCCAGTAACACAGAAGGTTTATTAGACGACAGGAACATGGTCTGACACAGAGCTTGTAGGTGCAGAGAACAGGACTCCTCAGTCGGGTCCATTTTGGGGGGCAGTGAGCCAGACAACCCCGTCTGCCCTTCACTCCATGTCCCCAGCCAGCCCCAAACTGAAACTCCCTCCAGCCCCTCCACCTCTGGGCTTTGTCCCTTTCCCGGGCCAGGAGGTCACCGGATTCCTTTGTTCTCCAACCCTTTAGCTCTCACCTCGCAGGGGGGAAGGGCCAGGCCATCAGTGGCCAGGAAACAGGGTGTCGGCCCTTCTCTGTGTCCAGACCCCTGCACACACCTGCCCCCTAGGGCTCTGCAACCATCATACACCCTTATCCCACCCCCTAGAGACTTAAGAACTGCCTAGGGGAAACTGAGGCACCCCCACCCTATTCAGAGGAAACATTAAGAACAGTCCCACTTCATCACAGGACGCTTCTGTCCGGAGCAAGCATTTCTGATCTTCCCCCTACATATCGAGATAGGAACCTGCAGCTGCGCCCCCCATGTTCCTCACGGCAAAGCCCACCCTGAGGGGAACTGCACAAAAAGCAAGTTCCCCCCCACGGTAGGTTTCAGCTGGGAGTTATCGATCACTGTAGCACCCTGGAGGTCCCAGCCTAGATCAGAAGCTGCCACACAGACACCACCCCAAGACCAAGATCGGGGTCCCCCCCATGCCAGGTACTGTACAAACATATTGTAAGAGACAGCCCCCCCCACCCCATGATCTTTAAGGCTGTGTGAAAATTGAGGTCCAAAATTTCCTTGAGCAACTTTTTATACACCCCACAAGTTTCTGCAAACTGGAGTGAGCTGTGTCAAATCGGCCTCCAGGTGCAGGGGGTCGCAAAACCCCCGTTTCTACAGTGCCTGCACTGACAGCCCCAAACCGCAACTTCAGCGCACACCAGATTCAGCTTTTGAACCCAACTATTAAAATCAATCACGACTTTGTTCCAGCCTCAAGCCTCTTACAATCTAGGGGCCCGGTCCACTATGCAGCTGGGGGCCCGGTCTACTACGCAGCCGGGCGTCCTAAGTCCCAGCCTGAACCATGAAGCCTTCCTCCTCCAGCGACTTTTTCAGCCTGGGATCACGCACGGGGGAATATCCAGCGGCCTTGGGCCCTCTGAGCCAAGGTTAACAGGCCAAATGATTCCTCATTGCCCATGAGTCCCCATGCAGCAGTGATCCCCCCCCCCCACGAGCCATGCAGCCTCCCCCAAAGACTAACGATATCTCGCGCTTTCCATTCACAGATCTCACAGCACTTCACGCTGGGGATTATTACACTCACTGGACAGACAGGGGAAACTGAGGCATGAGGCGGTGAAGGGACTCGCCCAAGGTTGCTCAGTGGCAGATCTGGGAACAGAAGCTGGGTCTCTCGTGTCCCAGCCCACTGCTGGACCCACTAGATCACGCTGACCCACATCTGCAGCACTACTCTCCCTTCACCCGGGTCACCAGCCACATGGCCCTCAGTGAGCCTCAGAGCTCAGCAAATTCAGCTGTCCCTGGAGAGCCAATACGCATTGCTAAAATACCCAGCTCCAGCCATGTGCAGGCTGTCTCCCCCCCCACCCACAAGCCCCCACCACGGGGCTATTCCTTCTCCTCCCAGACAACAATGAGGTCACCTTATTTCCAGCCGAGAAACATCACTTAAATGTGTGAGGTGCTGCGGGTTGCCTGCCTTTGCTAATTAGACAGCAGGCCTCGCTGCAGAGAGCTCCCTGTGCCGCAAAGAAAAAGGACGGGGAGAAGCTGGACAGGCCCAGGGCAGGGCTTCGGAAAGGCCTCGATCCCGCTTTAAGGAGATCGCAAAGCAGTTTTGCTGAGCTCCAGAATGATGAATAAGGTTTCCCCCTTTAGCGCTTCAGCATCGGTTAATCTCAGTTAATTTCAGACTATAATAGGATTCAAAAAAGAACTAGATACATTCCTGGAGGATGGTCCAGCAATGGCTATTAGCCAGGCTGGGCAGGGCTGGAGTCCCTAGCCCCAGTTTGCCAGAAGTTGGGGATGGGTGACAGGAGACGGATCACTGGATGATTCATTCCCTCTGGGGCACCTGGCATTGGCCACTGTCGGAAGACAGGACACTGGGCTAGATGGACGTTTGCTCCGACTCAGTATGGCCGCTCTCATGTTATGTTCAGTCAGCCCCATGGCGCTGCTTTCTCCCACAGCCCACGGCAGAGCGGGGAGTTACCCAGCACGTCCCACCCTCAGCAGTAAATCACAACAAGGCAGCTCCGCGGCCACCACACAAGGTGTTGATTTGCATTTCACGGCAGGTGTGGGGAAAAGGGGAATCAGGAGTCGTGCAGCTACATGAAGCCTTGTGCCGGAAGGTGGGCTTGGTCAGACACCAGATTACAAAAGGAGGTTGGGGCTCCCCAAAGCCTGCGTGAAATCCATCCCAGCCACCTGGGATTTTCAGCTCTGCTCCAGACTGTCTGCGTGATCTGGGGGCAGTTCTCCAGCCTGTGATCACAACGGTCCCTGCTGGCCTGAATCTACAGAAAACCCTGGGGGAGTCCCTGCGTCTCCAGGCCTCAGTTCCCCTATCTCCGCCTTGTCTGATTAGACCATGACTCCCAGGGCTGGCACTGCTTTACTCTGGCTGTGTAGCGCCCGGCACAATAGAGGCCACCAGCTGGGGGGCGGTGTTGTACCTGGGGCAATTACACCAGGAGTCTGGGCAGCTCTCCCCACAAACCTCCACTGAGGCAGGGACCTTTCCTCCAGACCTGTCCAGCGCCCCAGCTCAGCACTCTCAGACTCCCAGCATGAACCATCCTGCAACGAGCCTTTCGCAGCCGGGGATCCAGCGGGGAAGCCCCACAGGACTTCGCTCTCCAGCCAGGGAGTAGGCCCCCACCGCACGAGACACTGCAGCATGTGCCTCTGGGCCAAAAGCACCCCGAGGGGAGCAGCCCATGCCCCCTCCCCGAATCCAGCGCTAGGCCAGCTCCAAAAAGGGAGAGGTTTGCTCCGCAGCTGACTTGGGGCAGGCTGGGGCACATCCAGCCCAGGCAGAGAGCGGAGAAGCACCCCACCCCGTTCGCACCAGAGAGGCAGGTCAGCCGGCTGGGGACCTCTGCTGCTGCTGCTGCTGAACGCAAGGACCATCGCCACGGGCTCGGCATGTTACCCGCCGGGCCCAGCCTGCGGCCCCTCCGCCAGCCCCCAACGCACCCCCACCCCCAGCTCGCAACCCCGGGCCCAAACCGCCAACGGCAGAATTGCCAAAGGAGCCAGAGCACTGCCAACTGAGCTCCTCACAATGCCCTGAGGCAGAAGAGTCCAGGGTGCAATTCCCAGCTCAGCCACATGCCTGGGGAATGCTGTAATGCCCTGAACGTACAGTGCCTGGCACAGTGGGATCCTGGGCCCTGACGTGCCAGGTACTGTACATTAGGGGTATTACAGCAGTCCCCAGGCACCCCGTCAGGGCCCAGGACCCCCAAGTGCCAGGCACTGTACGTTAGGGGTATTATGGCAGCCCCCAGGACCCTTCTGTGCCAGGTGCTGTACGTTCAGGGCATTACGGCAGTCTCCAGGTGCTCCGTCAAGGCCCAGGACCCCACTGTGCTAGGAGCTGCACACAGACCAAAGGGTTGGGAACAGAACCAGGTGTCCTGAGCCCAGTGCCCTGGCCCGGGGAGCAGACTGCCTCTCTAGCAGCAGCATCTGCTGTGCCCGCTGGGCTGGGATAGCACCCCTGGAGGTGGGGTCTGTACAGCCTGTGGAAGCAGGCAGGCACCCACATTCCCTCCAGACCCACAGCTCAGCACGCAGCCGGCCTGCTTTGAACCTGTGACCTAGAGGCGGAAGATGGTCTCAGCACCTGCTGGCCACTCCAGCCTCAGGCGTTTCATTTGCAGCAGAGTCTGCTCCCTGCTGAAGACCCTGCTGTGGCTCTCCAGCGATTGTTCAATGAAGCGCGGTCCAGACAACGAGACCAGCTCTGCCTTCGACCTGCTGGGGGACTTGGGCAAGTCCCTTGTCGACACGCAACTGTTTCCCTTCCCAGCATATCTCCTCAGATTGTCAGCTGTTTGGCACAGGGATGTCTCTTGCTATGGACCTGTGTAGCGCCCAGCAGAGGCGAGGACCCTCCGACCTTGGTTGGGGGTGGGGGAGGGCAGTGATGGGCAGTGTTCCCCCCCAATCTCGGTGTGTGGGGGGGTGAGGGCGGTGCCAGGCAGCGCTCCCCCCCATCTCGGGGTGTGTGTGTGTGCGCGTGCGTGAGTGAGTGTGTGTGTGCGTGCATCGCTTCCCACCCGATCTCAGTCAGGGAGGGGGAGGTGGCAGGCAGTGCTCTGCCCCAATCTCGGTCAGGGAGCGGGGGCCTCTGGGCAGTGCTCAGCACAGCCAAGGGCCCCCCTAATCTCGGCCAGGACAAGGAGAATACAAAAGCTATTTCTAAAGTGGATTTTTCGGTGGCTGTGAGCCTTTGTATCAGCAGGGAGCCAGGCATGCGTTGCGGCTCGTCAGGAACATGTGGACCGTTAGACATTAAAAGCCCTTATTAGCTCCGTCTCTTCCTTTATTTCGCATCCACGAGCTAGAGCCGCACGATGCGAGTTCAAGGACAGAAGCCACAAGAGCACGAACGTCTGAAGTGAGCTGTAGCTCACGAAAGCTTATGCTCAAACAAATTGGTTAGTCTCTAAGGTGCCACAAGTACTCCTTTTCTTTTTATCAGATCCAAAGACACACACTGCAGTCAACAAGTTCTACCTCGCAACCGGCGCTGCGCTGAACACCTCAGGCGCACGGCCTGGATTCGAGTGCCGACGCCGAGCGAAAGACGCACTCGGAGTGACACGAAGCCAGCAGCTGCAGCACCCGGCCTTTGTGTCAGACTCAGCAGCAGCTCCCGTTTGGTCACTGCATCTCTCCAGGCCTCAGTTTCCCCACGGTAATGCAGGCAGCCTGTGCTGGAGGACCTGGGAATTGAACTCAGATCTCCCAGGTACCAGCCCAGCGAGTAGAGCCAGCACTCCACAGTCAGCCCTGCAGAGGACTAGCTAGCACAAAGCGGGCTGGAGCCATAACTGCAGGGGAGACCATGGGCTGGTTCTGGCCAGTGGGAGGACAATGGGCTGCGAAGAGAGGACCCCCCGGTGACCTGACCAGCCGGTCCCAGCCAGAGGGGCCAGAGGACAGAGGAGGGGAGAGGGGGCCCAGGCGACCCTGTTTACCTGGAGAGAAGACAATGGACAGAGGCGGGGCTTGGGGGAGGTGATAGGAGATGCCCAGCTGGGAAGCAGGGGGGCTCGGGGCTGGAGGGAGGGAGCAGGCAGAGTGCCCCTGGATGCAGGAGAGACTTGAATGTGCTGTGTTGAGGGAGGCCAGGCCTGAGGCCCTGACAGTTTCCTATGCTGGGGTCAAACGTTCAATAAACCCTCCTGTTTTATTCTGGCTGAGAGTCACTCCAGTCTAGAGATCAGCGGGCATTATTCCCTCTGGGAGTGGAGGGCCTGGGGGTCTCCCCAAGGGGCCCACGGCAGAGACAGGCGTGCTAAGGCTCAGAGAGGGGTGGTTCCAGGATTGGGGGGGGGGCTTAACCCACGAGAGAGAGTGGACCACCGAGAAGGGCTGTCTCAATGAAGGGGTTCCCCCCACAGACCGCACGGGGCCAAGAGTGGCCATGACCTGTGAGTCCGTGACAGCTAGAAAGACCACCGCATCTGAAAAGGAGTCGGGGGTCACGGTGGAGAGTTAGCTGGACAGGAGCTCCCAATGCGATGCAATGTGGACCGGGCCCCTAGATTGTAAGAGGCTTGAGGCTGGAACAAAGCTGTGATTGATTTTAATAGTTGGGTTCAAAAGCTGAATCTGGGGTGTGCTGAAGTTGCGGTTTGGGACTGTCAGTGCAGGCACTGTAGAAAAGGGGGTTTTGTGACCCCCTGCGCCTGGAGGCCGATTTGACACATCTCACTCCAGTTTGCAGAAACTTGTGGGGTGTATAAAAAGTTGCTCAAGGAAATTTTGGACCTCAATTTTCATACAGCCTTAAAGATCATGGGGTGGGGGTGGGGGCTGTCTCTTACAATACGTTTGTACAGTACCTGGCATGGGGGGGACCCCGATCTCGGTCTTGGGGTGGTGTCTGTGTGGCAGCTTCTGATGCAAAGGCTAACGCCACCCTCGGATGCACACGCAGGGGAATCTCACAAAGGAACAAGGCACCCTGGGATACTGTTGTCGTGTTTGGGCGTCTGCAGTTCAGGAAGGAAGGGAAAGCCTGCCTTATAACGAGAAATGGCAGGAGCGCAATCCAAGGGGCTAAGGGGTGGCTTGATCAGCACCTACGCGGGGCACAAATGTTTAACACCGGGCTCTTCAGTCTAGCAGCGAATGGTCTAAACCGACCCAAGGGCTGGAAATCGAAGCGAGACAAACGCAGGCTGGAAAGCAGGCGCGACATGTTAACAGTGAGGGGGATTAAGCACTAGGGCTGCAGTGGCAATTTTCCCATCAAGATGAACATATGAACGGCCATACTGGCTCAGACCGATGGTTCGTCTAGCCCAGCGAAGCGGCCCGGGCCAGATGCTTCAGAGAGAGCGAACGGAACAGGGCGATTACTGAGTGATCCAGCCCGTCAGCCAGTCCCAGCTTCTGGCCATCAGTGCATGGGGCAGAAGGGGTGGGAAGTTTTTCTAAAAGATCTGCTCAGTTCACACAGGGATCCATTCAGGGCCTGCACTGTACAGGAGGTCAGACCAGATGGTCCCTTTATGACTCTAGCCCCACTCAGAGAAGGCCTTTCCACACGGTCCCCAGCACCATGTCTGCACTAAGGCTCTGAACACTGCCAGCCCCCGCTCAGCAGCAACCGTGGGAAGACTTCTTGATGCAGATGGGGCAGTCATTCCAGTTAGGGCAGCCAGACAGCTCCCAGCTCGGACTGGGTCATGGGTATTAGCGCCCCCCCCCCCCATTTCAATCTGAAGCAGCAAAGCCCAACACACTGCCTTCTCCACACATGGATGCAGACAGATGCACCACCTGGCTGGCTGGGTTTGGGGTTAGATTTTGGCTTACGTCTCACGCTGCACTTTTGAACACTGTGTGCCTTCCAGCCAAATATCCCTGGCAAATGACCAATCACCGCTCAGACCAGGTAAGTCAGAACCCAAGTAGTGAAATTAAGACCCCGTCCCCACTGGCAGGGGGTAAGCGTGGCCTTTTGGGAAATCCTGAGAAGTCAGCCATGAGCTCCCAGCGAGTGGCAATGATATCGTGTCCAGCGCTCGCATCCACACTTTAAAAACGATGATGATGAAACATGGAAGAGGGTTTAGACAAGAGCTATAAGGAGGATTGACAAGCTGGCAACCACGCCTCACAAAGCAGCTCAAAGTATTCATCTTACCAAAGACATTAATCACGGTCTGTAAGTACCTACATGGGGAGTAAACAGCTGGAAGCTAAAACCATGCAAATTCCCATTAGAAATAAGGCATATGCTTCCCACAGCGTGAGTGATTAACCATTGAAACAAGGTCCCCAGGGCAGGGGTGGATTTCCCATCTCCTTCTGCCTTCCCATCCAGACTGGAGCCTCTCTGGAAGATGCTTTAGCCCAGCACTATTCTTACGCTCAATACAGTGGGAGCTGGGTGAAATTCTCTTGCCTGTAGGGTACTAGATTATCTAACAGTCTCTCCTGGCTTTCCTCTATGAATCGGGGCAAACCAGACGGGACGAGCAGATTCTGTCCTTAGGTTGCCATTTAGCAAAGGCTGATGCATACCAGGGTTTACTCCAGAAATGCACCATGCCCAGCCCCTGCACTTCCAATCAGATAAGAAATGCGTCACTTCCTGTCCTAAAACACTGGGCCCTGTTGAACAATTGTTGCATTCCACCCTACTGGCACCGCAGTTTCTATCAGCATAAGAATCGCCAGAACCAGGGTCCATTCAGCCCAGAGCCTTGTAACAGCTGTTGGAGACAAGAAACCCTGCAGCCACGGGATAACCTGCCTCTGTTACACAGAGGATGAGTCGTGCTTGTGCCCTGAAGAACGAGAGTCTAACTCTTGTTTTCTTTTTAATCCTTACTATTACCCACATAAAACGTCTGATCATTTGTTTAAATCTCGCTAAACTCTTGGCCTCTTGTGGCACTGAGTTCCACGTGCTTTTTAAATGCAGTGTACAGCATATTTCCTTTGGTCAGTTTTAAATGCGCTGACTTCCATTTTCATTCCATGAAGAATCTACCACTGCTGTAGGGAGTTTGGGCCAACGGTTAATCACCCACACTGTACAAAACCTGTGCCTTATTTCTCGCGTGAATTTGTCTGGCTTTATCTGCCAGCCGTTGGTTTGTGTGCTGCCTTTCTGGCAGATTAAAGAGCACCTTGGTACCGGATATTTTCTCCCTGTGATCAGCGGAGTCCATGACTGGGTGCTACCACCTGAATAAGGCAGGGAGATGTTGGGGATCCTCTGGGAAGGACAGAAAGACTGCAGCCAGCTGGGAAGAAGTTCTATCCACCCACCAGCAATGACATCTGCACAGAGCCAGCGTTACGAAACCTCTCTCGTTTGTCTGTGAGATAGACGGTGGTTTGAAAAGAGATGTAATCACATTCCAAAGCGTTCCGGAGCTGTTCTGCTGAGGGAGGCGAGAATTCACAGCACAGGTCGACCTGCAGCAGGCACCTCGGGTTCGTTCCCATTAAACACAATTATAAACTAGGGTTCCTGTAAAAAGGGAAATGCTTTGCCAGGGACTTCGGGCCAGCAACTGATTTTATACTGGTACCAGCACCATGGTTATGGGGAAGATCTAATTATACTGGTATAAAGGCAGGTGTTGCCTTGGCTAGAGCACTGGGAGAGCTTCTATTCACAGCTCTGACGCTGATCTGTTAGGTGACCTTTGATAAGGCACATCCCCATTTTACAGATGGGGAAACTGAGGCAGGGAGTGGGTATAATGATCGACGGACGAAAAGCATTAGCCATCATTATTATAGGTGATTACACTGGTATAACTACATCGATCTCGGGGCTTCTCTACACGAGACAGTACACCGATAGCTCTTCTGCGCAGACACTATCTACCCCGCCAGGAGGGGCTCTCCCGCTGGCGTACGCAATCCCTCAAGGTCGGGGAATGAATGCTCCAATGCAGAAGCTCTGCTCTGTACTCTGCATGAAACCCCTGGCATGCCAGGCTAATCATTATTCACCAGCTCACCTCAATCCTGAGCAGAGCCGCCACGTTGCATTGCCAAGGTTTTGTGGCGATGGCCTAAAGAACTCCTGCTCGTTAGCACTGCAGAGCCGGGGATGTCAGAATCACCATTCCCACACAAGGGCGCTGGCAGCGTGGGGGGCTTGATTGAGGGTGATTTACCACCAGCCCAGCACAGCAGAGGAGAATACTCCAAGACAGGGCGGTTATTCAACATTTGAAAATCGGATTTGGGATCTAGCAGGTTGATGTGGGCCAGGACAGTGACCCCATGATCCATGCCCAAGTGCTACCATGCATGAACCACTGCAGCAACAGCTCCCCACTCTGCCCCCTGAGCCAGCTACCAACATGTGCCCTCCCTGCACTGCCTACTGCTGCACCGGTTAGGAATGCAGAGGCTGGGCACCATCGGTGAAATAGGAGAGACGGGGGAGGAGAGAACAGGGTAACGCAGCAGCATGCGTGGGGAAGAGCTAGTGAGATCATTGCAGAGATGGGGGGACGGGGTAACCACAACAACACCAGTGGGGAGGAGAGCAAAGGGGGAAAACAAGGAGTCAGGGTAGCAGCAGTGACGCTGGGGGGCGGGGGGGGGAACACAGGGAATCAGGGTCACTGCAGCGATGCTGGGAACCGGGGATCAGGGTGACTGCAGCGACGAAGGGGGGAAGCGGTGGAGGAACGGGGAGTCAGACTCATTGCAGTGACACGGGAGGGACACAATGAGTCAGAGTAAATGCAATGACCACAGCCGCTGCAGAGACACCGGGGCGGATAGCAAGGGGGAACGGGGAGCGCGGGTCACACCCATCTAATCACTTCCCCATCTGCCTAACCCCACCCCAACAGCTCCTGGGGGGGGGGGGGAATCCCTTGAGTCACAACCCCCAACCCAGAGACAAGGGGGAGGGTCCAGCAGAGATGGGGGGGGTGTCCTCCCAGGTCCCACAAACACGACTCATTTAGCCCAACCCGAACCCTCCCCTCACAATAGGGCCCAGAATAGGGGAGGTGCCCCCTTGTCCCAACACAAGGCCCAGCCCAAGGGGGGGCTCTTCCCCCCTCCCCCCACATCAGAACCCCCCCATAGGGCCCAGCCCAAGGGGGGGCTCTTCCCCCCTCCCCCCACATGAGAACCCCCCCATAGGGCCCAGCCCAAGAGGGGGGGCCTCTTCCCCCCTCCCCCCACATCAGAACCCCCCCCATATGGCCCAGCCCAAGGGGGGGCTCTTCCCCCCTCCCCCCACATGAGAACCCCCCCATAGGGCCCAGCCCAAGGGGGGGCTCTTCCCCCTCCCCCCACATCAGGCCCCCAGCCCCCCAATAGTCCCCTTCCCCTTCACCTGTAACCCCCCCGCCCACACACAGACGTCACGCCAGCCTGACCTTTGACCCTCCCCCTCACTGGCCCGCTGACCCTCGACCCCGTTGCCAAGGCCGCCGTGACCTTTGCCCTCTGCCCCCCTTACCCTGAGGGCGGAGAGGTCGATGTCATCCAGGCTGCGGGCGGGGGCCGGGTCGGCCATGTCCGGGGCGGGCTGGGCCTGGCCGGCTCCTCACTGCGGCCCCATTGGACCCACCCGGCGCCGGGCTCCGCGCACCGACTGACAGCGGCGCCCCCGGGCGGCGAGCGGAGCCGCACTGCGCAGGCGCCGGCAGGTGGGCGGTTGGGCGCGCGCGGCGCGCCTGCGCCGAGCCCCGGGCGGGCGGCGCGTGAGGCGGAAGACGGTTGCCGACCACGCAGGCGCCGTCTGCGGGGGGGGGAGGGTCACGGGTCGGCGCATGCGCGGGGCGGACAGTGAGGCGCAAGAGCAAGATCGAGCGCCGTGGCGCCCTCGCCCCGCGCGCATGCGTGGGAGAGGGGGCGCGAGGGGAAAGCGGGGCAAGGCGCGTGTGCGTAACCGCGAGTCAAGGCGGCTCTGTCCCCCGGCCCGCGTCCCTCCCCCACGTGACATTTTTACGCATGCGCTGGGTGGGAGACGCGGGGGCGGGGGGAGGTGGAGCACGTGCGGGGCGGGGCTGTGAGCGCTCAGAGGGCGAACAGGGCGCGAGGCGGGGGGAGGGTGTTCCCGCCTTTTTCACCCGCTGGGGGGCGGGGCCTGTACTTGGTGGGGGAGGGGCCTGTACTTGGTGGGGAGGGGCATATTTCTGAGGGGGAGGGGCCTGTACTTGGTGGGGGAGGGGCCTGTACTTGGTGGGGAGGGGCATATTTCTGAGGGGGAGGGGCCTGTACTTGGTGGGGGAGGGGCCTGTACTTGGTGGGGGAGGGGCCTGTACTTGGTGGGGGAGGGGCCTGAACTCGGTGGGGGAGGGGCCTGTACTTGATGAGAGGGGCGTGTTTCTGAGGGGGCGGTGCCTGTACTTGGTGGGAGAGGGGCCTGAACTCGGTGGGGGAGGGGCCTGTTTCTGAGGGGGCAGGGCCTGTACTTGATGAGAGGGACCTGTTTCTGAGGGGGAGGGGCCTGTACCTGGTGGGGGAGGGGTGTGCTTCTGAGGGGGCGGGGCCTGTACTTGGTGGGGGAGGGGCCTGTTTCTGAGGGGGCGGGGCCTGTACTTGGGGGGGCGTGTTTCTGAGGGGGAGGGGTCTCTGCTCAGAGCAGGGAGGGGCAGCCTGAGGGGGAGGAACCTGTATCTGAGGGGGGGGCCTGTTCTTCAGGAGGTGGGGCTTGATTCCCGGGTGGGGGAGGGGTGGTCTGAAAGGGAGGGGCCTGTTCTGGGGTGGGGGGGGCTGGCTGGCAGGAAGGGGGTGTCCCCCCACAAGGCTGAGGCCCTCACAATCTCCCCCCAGCCCCAGCCCACTGGTGGCTCTGGCAAGGATGCGTCTGGGCCTGGCCCAGCTCACCCCGCCCCACAGCCCCGGGCAGCCAGGGGTCAGGGTGCCGCCCAGCTGGGGGGGCTGCGGTGCCGGTGCTGCGGGGGTGGCCTCTGCACCTCTCGTACGAGCCTCGCGGCTGCTGCCTCCCTTCGAATCCCCGCAGCCTGCCCCACAGAGCCGCCCCCAGGGCTCAAAGAGCCACCGCTCCCCCCGGGGAACATGCCCCTCTGGGGGGCGCCAGCTCCCATCTAGCCCCAGGGCAGGGAATGGGGCACGGGGCCTGTCCCCTCTGGGGGGCGCCGGCTGGCTCCGGGGGGGCGGGGAATGGGGCACGGGGCCTGTCCGCTCTGGCTCAGTTAGCTAGGCGTTGGGGTGGGCTAGCGAGTGGGGCAGGGGGCCACCCCACACCGGGGGGGGCGGGTTGGGGATGGGGGGGAATAAGCAGGCTTAT
The DNA here is from genome assembly GCF_965152275.1 of Natator depressus. Taxonomy (NCBI): domain Eukaryota; kingdom Metazoa; phylum Chordata; order Testudines; family Cheloniidae; genus Natator; species Natator depressus. Next base: position 801,490 of record NC_134261.1, on the reverse strand, counting down.
TGACAACACATGTAACATTTTCAGGCTAATTAGGAAACACGTCCCGGCGTGACCTCGAAGGCCAGCGCGGAGCAGCCTGGGACTGGCCTGTCTCCCCTTCGCAGCCGCTCCCCGGAGGGGGTGAGTGGCCCCTGCGGAGCCCCACTTCCCTGGGGGGTCCTGGATCTTGAAGGATCACACAGCAGCCAGGGCTTGAGCGTGGGTCTGCTCTGGGCAGCTGTGCAGCGCCCTCCGGTGCCAGGCGCTGGCTGCGGGGCGGGAGCACCCCCTGTGGGGCCAACTACTACGGCACCCTCCCCCCCCCCCCCGTGCTGCCTGGGGGCCCTGGGGCCAGCATTGGCTGCCCGGGCAGAGCACCCCCTGCTGAGCCCCGGCCTGCAGCACAGCACGGACCCCCCCACTGAGATCAGCCCCCATTGTGCTGGGCATGGCCCAGACCCCCAACTCAGCTCAGGGCCCCCAGCGTGCCGGGGACGGCACGGACCCCCAACTGAGATCAGCCCCCAGTGTGCTGGGGACGGCACGGGCCCCCAACTCAGCTCAGGGCCCCCAGTGTGCCTGGGGCGTGGCACGGATCCCCAACTGAGATCAGCCCCCAGTGTGCCGGGGACGGCATGGGCTCCCCACTGAGATCAGGGCCCCCAGTGTGCCGGGGACGGGACGGCACGGGCCCCCCCCCACTGAGATCAGCCCCCAGTGTGCCGGGGACGGCACGGGCCCCCCCCCACTGAGATCAGCCCCCAGTGTGCCGGGGACGGCACGGGCCCCCCACTGAGATCAGGGCCCCCAGCGTGCCGGGTGCGGCACGGGCCCCCCACTGAGATCAGCCCCCAGTGTGCCAGGGACGGCATGGGCCCCCCACTGAGATCAGCCCCCAGTGTGCCGGGGACGGCACGGGCCCCCAACTCAGCTCAGGGCCCCCAGTGTGCCGGGGGCATGGCACGGACCCCCCACTGAGATCAGCCCCCAGTGTGCCAGGTGTGGCACGGACCCCCAACTGTGATCAGCCCCCAGTATGCCGGGGACGGCACGGGCCCCCCACTGAGATCAGCCCCCAGTGTGCCGGGGACGGCACAGACCCCCAACTCAGCTCAGGGCCGCCAGCGTGCCGGACACGGCACGGGCCCCCCCACTGAGATCAGCCCCCATTGTGCCGGGGACGGCACGGACCCCCCACTGAGATCAGGGCCCCCAGCGTGCCGGGGACGTCACGGGCCCCCCACTGAGATCAGGGCCCCCAGCGTGCCGGGGACGGCACGGGCCCCCCACTGAGATCAGGGCCCCCAGCGTGCCGGGCACGGCACGGCATGGCACGGCACGGCACGGGCCCCCCAACTGAGATCAGCCCCCAGTGTGCCGGGCATGGCACGGACCCCCAACTGAGATCAGGGCCCCCAGTGTGCCGGGGACGGCACGGGCCCCCCACTGAGATCAGCCCCCAGTGTGCCAGGGACGGCATGGGCCCCCCACTGAGATCAGCCCCCAGTGTGCCGGGGATGGCACGGACCCCCAACTGAGATCAGGGCCCCCAGTGTGCCGGGGACAGCACGGGCCCCCCACTGAGATCAGCCCCCAGTGTGCCGGGGACGGCACGGGCCCCCCACTGAGATCAGCCCCCAGTGTGCCGGGGACGGCACGGGCCCCCAACTCAGCTCAGGGCCCCCAGTGTGCCGGGGGCGTGGCACGGACCCCCCACTGAGATCAGCCCCCAGTGTGCCAGGGACGGCACGGGCCCCACACTGAGATCAGCCCCCAGTGTGCCAGGTGTGGCACGGACCCCCAACTGTGATCAGCCCCCAGTATGCCGGGGACGGCACAGGCCCCCCACTGAGATCAGCCCCCAGTGTGCCGGGGACGGCACGGGCCCCCCACTGAGATCAGCCCCCAGTGTGCCGGGGACGGCACAGACCCCCAACTCAGCTCAGGGCCGCCAGCGTGCCGGACACGGCACGGGCCCCCCACTGAGATCAGCCCCCATTGTGCCGGGGACGTCACGGGCCCCTCACTAAGATCAGGGCCCCCAGCGTGCCGGGGACGGCATGGGCCCCCCACTGAGATCAGGGCCCCCAGCGTGCTGGGGACGGCACGGGCCCCCCCCACTGAGATCAGGGCCCCCAGCGTGCCGGGGACGGCACGGGCCCCCCCCCCTGAGATCAGGGCCCCCAGTGTGCCGGGGATGGCACGGGCCCCCCCCCCTGAGATCAGGGCCCCCAGTGTGCCGGGGACAGCACGGACCCCCAACTGAGATCAGGCCCCACTGTGGCAGGTGCCAGCCCGACACAGTGTGAGAGAGAGGGGTCCCCCTCCTAGAAAAGCGCACAGTCTAATGAGACAAAGCCCCCCACCGCTGGGGACATGGTTCTCTGAATGCTGTGGCCCTGGGGATTCAGCTGCAGTTTGGGGGGAACCCCCAAAGCCCCCGGCCCCAAAAACGAACCCTCGCCCCCAGGAAGCAAAGCGTTCCCCTAGCAGCCTGTGCGCTGCGGGAGCGGTGGTGGCAGCGGTGGGTTCTCAGGGGCGGCGCCTGAACCCCCTTTCCCAGACTCCCTGGCCTGGCAGATGCTCATGCCAAGCCGCAGGGCCCCTGGACCACGGCAGGCTCAGCCGTCCCCAGAGGCGGAGAGCTGGGCCAGGCACCTTCTCTCTCCCGGCCGTGGCCCCCTTCTCTGGACCTGGCCGGGCGCCCAGCACCGCGCTAGGCCGACGCCAGGTGCTGGCAGGGTCCTGCCCGGCGGTGGGGGCCCCCGGCCGGGCTCTTCTCCCTTGGGGCTGGGACAGCGCTCGGCAAACGAGGGGGCGGCTGCCAGGAACGGAGCCCTTTTATCTCGCCCTGACCGCTGGGCCAAGGGGGAAATCCGCCAGTGGGGGGCCCTCAGAAAGGGGAGCCCCCCAGGGTGTGTACACACACCTACACAAACACACAAATAGTGTGCGCGCACACACCCTGGGGTGCATAGACACCCACCCACCCCGCAGGAGTGTACACACACCCCCAGAGGCGGGGTTGTACATATTCACCCCCGACACCCCGCCCTCTCTGCGGCATGCCCCTCCTGCGGGCACGGGGCGGTCATGCCAGACTTCTCCGGCCCCGGTGCATGGGGTGCCATCCTTGTGGAGCCAGTCCCCGTGCGCCTCCCACTGGTCTCTCCCTGTCTCCGCCAGGCCAACGCCCCCCTGCCACCCGCGGGGCCGTCACCCGGGGGCCCAGCCTGGCAGCCGGCCCGGCGCGGAGTAAGGAGAGAGGCGGGCTGAGGCTTCAGCGCGTTTATGTAACAAACCATCTCGGAAAAGCAGGTTAGGAGCAGGGCGCGGAGCTGGTCCCGTTACCGGGGGAGGGGGACGCCCGGGAGCAAAGCCCCAGGGACCCCCCTCGCCCGCCCTGCAGCTCAGGGGCCGCCCTGCCGGTGAAACCTTTGACCTAGCAGCTCCAGAGCCCGGGGCGTGCGCGCGGCCCTCCCCTGCCCACCTCCGGCCTCCCAGCCCGGCTGTGCCTTCGTGGTTCGGCCCCCGAGGGCGGCGCTGGGGGGCCCGTGGGTTCGCGGGAGGAACCCGGCCAGCGGTAGTGTTCTGTGGGTCCGGGCGGGGCCAAGCACCGGCAGCCGAGGGCTCCCGTTGGCCAGGGTGGGGTGCCCAGTGGGCGAGGCTGGGGTGACACTCAGCAGTGAGTAGCAGCGGGGGGCGGGGGGGGGCGATGCGCCCCCCTCCTGCGGGAAGTCGGCCTCTGGAATGTAGTGACGGGGGACGCGCCCCCTCCCGGGGTGGGGCGCCAAAGGCAGAAAGGAGGGAGGCGAGGAGCGGGGCGGGCCGGGCGGCTGGTTGTAGGGCCGAGCCAGTGGCATGCCAAGCCGACGGGCGCCCTGCCCTCGGGGCGACCGACAGGAAGGGGTTGGGGGGCTGTGCAAACGGGCAGGGAGGGGGCTGGGCTGTAAAGGGACTCAGCAGTGTCGGTGTGGTCGGGGGCCTGGGCGGGCAGGGAATGGGTCCCAGCCCCCCTCACCGGGCACAGGGGGGGCTCTTGTCGCTGCCGGGGGTGCCCAGAGCAGGGGGTGGGCTGCGGGGCGACGCAGCTGCACTGCCAGGGCAGAGAGGGGGCCCAGCGCTCCGGCCCCACGGGCGGCTAGGTCCACACCTCCACGGGGATCACGCCCTCCTTGCTGTTGAGGGGGGGCAGGAGGGACTCCTCGGCCAGGAACCGGAGCGGGAACTGCACCAGGTGGCCCCGCACCTGGGCCAGGTGTTGGCGGGCCAGCTCCGGGCTGACGCAGGCCAGGTTCTGCACCCCCACGTACTCCCGCAGGGCCCGGAGCGACCGCACCGCGTCGGTGGGCAGGCACCGGAACACCTGCCGGGGGCCAGAGCCGTGGGTCAGAGCCGGGGGGGCTGGAATCCACCCCCACGGCGCCCCTCACTCCCGACCCGCAGCCCCCCGCTAGCCCTGCCGGTGCCCCTCACTCCCGACCCGCAGCCCCTGCTAGCCCTGCCGGTGCCCCTCACTCCCGACCCGCAGCCCCTGCTAGCCCAGCCCTGCCCCCCCAGCCCTGCCGGTGCCCCTCACTCCCGACCCACAACCCCCTGCGAGCCCAGCGCTGCCTCCCCCATCTCTGCCGGTGCCCCTCACTCCTGACCCACAGCCCCCTGCTAGCCCAGCCAGTGCCCCTCACTTCCGACCCACAGCCCCCTGCTAGCCCAGCCCTGCCCCCCCAGCTCTGCCAGTGCCCCTCACTCCCGACCCACAACCCCCTGCGAGCCCAGCGCTGCCTCCCCCATCTCTGCCGGTGCCCCTCACTCCTGACCCACAGCCCCCTGCTAGCCCAGCCAGTGCCCCTCACTTCCGACCCACAGCCCCCTGCTAGCCCAGCCCTGCCCCCCCAGCTCTGCCAGTGCCCCTCACTCCCGACCCACAGCCCCCTGCCAGCCCAGCTCTGCCGGTGCCCCTCACTCCCGACCCCCAGCCCCTGCCAGCCCAGCCCTGCCCCCCGACTCCCTGCTCACCTGATCATAGATGTTGGCGTTGGCCAGGCTGGTGGCTTTCCAGGCGCCGTGGAAGAAGTGGTCGCTGACCGGGTCCTGGATGTCGGGGCTGGCGGTGCTTGACGCCCCCAGAAGCGACCTGCGGAGAAGGGCCCAGCGCGGGGGTGAGGTGCCCGTGCCCAGGTAACAGCTCATGGCTGCCGCCCAGCGGTGGGGGATGGGATTGCACCCCGTCTTCCCAGCGCACCTCCCCCAGCCTCCCAGGGGAGGGGCGCGCACACAGCTGGGGGGCCAGCAGGCCCGCGGGCGGCGCATGCCCCCACCTGAAGCAGTCGAGGCGCAGGCTGAGTGCGAATTTCCCCGCCTCGTAGGGCTCCCCGCCCATGACCGAGGGGACCAGCTCCGTGTCCTCCACCAGCAGGGCCAGCTCGCTGTCCCGCGTCCCCAGCAGGCTGCGGTCGTTGATGTTGGCAGAACCTGGGGGGGCCAGGGATGGATCAGAGCCCTGCTGGGGCCCCTCCCTCCCGACCCACAGCCTCCCCCCCAGCCTTGCCGGTGCTCCCCCCTCCCGACCCGCAGCCCCCCCCCCTGCCCTGCCGGGGCCCCTCCCTCCCGACCCGCAGCCCCCTGCCAGCCCTGCCGGTGCCCCTCCCTCCCGACCCGCAGCCCCCTGCCAGCCCGGGGCTCCCCGCTCCCGACCCGCAGCCCCCTGCCAGCCCTGCCAGGGCCCCTCCCTCCCGACCCGCAGCCCCCCCCCAGCCTTGCCGGGGCTCCCTCCTCCCGACCCGCAGCCCCCCGCCAGCCCTGCCGGGGCCCCTCCCTCCCGACCCGCAGCCCCCCCCCCAGCCTTGCCGGGGCTCCCCCCTCCCGACCCGCAGCCCCCCCCCCAGCCCTGCCGGTGCCCCTGACTCCCGACCCGCAGCCCCCCTGCCAGCCCTGCCGGGGCCCCTCCCTCCCGACCCGCAGCCCCCTGCCAGCCTTGCCGGGGCCCCCCCCCCCGAGCCGCAGCCCCCCCCAGCCCTGCCGATGCCCCTCCCTCCCGACCCGCAGCCCCCTGCCACCCTTGCCGGGGCCCCCCCCCCGACCCGCAGCCCCCCCCCAGCCCTGCAGGTGCCCCTGACTCCCGACCCGCAGCCCCTGCCAGCCCAGCCCTGCTGATGCCCCTCAATCTTGACCCAGTGGGGGGGCGAGGACTCCTGGGTTCTCTGCCCGGCTCTGGGAGGCGAGTGGCCTTTCGTGGGTTAGAGGCGGAGAGAGGTGGGGGGCCAGGACTCCTGGGTTCGCGCCCGCACTCACCGATAAGGACCCGGCGGTCGTCGGCGATGAGCATCTTGCTGTGGATGTAGACCAGCTCGGTGATGAGGGTGCCGCTCAGCTCCCCGTGGGTGCGCAGCCCGCAGATGGAGATGTAGTTCTTCCACTCCTCCCCAACTGCCGGGGGGGGAGAATGGGGGTTACTCAGCCCCCCAGGGTACCAGGGCTGGGGGTCCTGAGCTCATGGGGGGCTGGGTTCCTTCCCAGAGCAGCATACTGACCTCCGACATAGCCCTCACCCCTGGGTTCTCTGGGAGGGGAGTGGGGGCTGGTGGGTTAGAACGGGGGGGCTGGGAGCCCGAACTCCTGGGTTCTGTCCCCGGCTCTGGGAGGGGAGCGGGGGCTGGTGGGTGAGAGCAGGGCAGGCTGGGAGCCAGGACTCCTGGGTTCTCTCCCCGGCTGTGTGAGGGGAGTGGGGGGTTAGAGCAGGGGGGGCTGGCAGGCAGGACGCCTGGGTTCTCTCCCCGGCTGTGTGAGGGGAGTGGGGGGTTAGAGCAGGGCGGGCTGGGAGCCAGGACTCCTGGGTTCTCTCCCCGGCTGTGTGAGGGGAGTGGGGGGTTAGAGCAGGGGGGGCTGGCAGGCAGGACGCCTGGGTTCTCTCCCCGGCTGTGTGAGGGGAGTGGGGGGTTAGAGCAGGGGGGGCGGCAGGCAGGACGCCTGGGTTCTCTCCCCGGCTGTGTGAGGGGAGTGGGGGGTCAGAGCAGGGGGGGCTGGCAGGCAGGACGCCTGGGTTCTCTCCCCAGCTGTGTGAGGGGAGTGGGGGGTTAGAGCAGGGGGGGCTGGCAGGCAGGATGCCTGGGCTCTCTCCCCGGCTCTGGGAGGGGAGTGGGGGGTCAGAGCGGAGCCCTCCTCTGCCCCCCCCAACACTCACTGGCGGCTTTCAGGCGGCTCAGGATGGAGGAGTCGCCCCGGCAGAGTGTCCTGGGGGAGAAGGAAAGAGGCAGCCAATGAGTGGGGCCCCTCTGCTCCTCCTGCCCCCCCCAGTTCACCCTGTCCTGGGCCCCCTCCCCACATTACACTCGTTCCGGGCTCCCCTTCCCCCAGCCCCGGTGGCTTCCCCAGCCTCCTCCTCCCCCCAGCCCCCCCTTGCGACCCCCCCACCCCCCCGTACCGGTAGGTGAAGTGCAGGATGGCCTGGATCGAGTTCCCCCCCCCCTCGGCGATGTCCCCCTCAAAGCCGGGCAGCAGGGGCAGCAGCACGAAGACCCGGAACCGCGTCTGCTCTCTGCGGGGGGGGGCACAGGGAGACGTTACCCCCCCACACCCACAGGGAGAGCCCCTCCCCTGGGGGGGCTGGGGTCCCAGAGTTAGCCCTGCCCCCCACGCACAACATGAGCTGCGTCCCCCTCCCCAGGGCCAGTCCTGGGGTCTCCCCCATCCCCACAGTCAGCTCTGCCCCCTCCCGGTGCCAATCCTGCCCCCCCAGCCCAGCACAATGGGACCCTGCCCCCTCACACACCGTGTGCCCCCCCAGGGGCTCCCCCCGGGGCGTGACAGACACCGGGGCTGGCCTCCTCCCCCCCCCCGTCCCCGCCGTGGGGTGACCTGTGGGCGTGCAGGATGCGGCTGACGATGGCGTCCCCCACAGCGTTGAGCACCGAGCGCTCGTCCGCACAGCTGATGAAGAACTGGTTCTGGGGGGAGATGGGGGGTGAGAGCCCGGAGAGAGAGACCCCCCCCAGCCCCCGGCCCCAGCCTGGCCCCCCCCGGCCCCCCGCCCGGCCCCACCTCGATGTAGATGTAGTGCTGGCTGCCCTGGATGAGGCTCAGGTAGGCGTTGTAGATGGAGCACTCGTGGGTCCCGGCCGACCAGCGATCCACCGAGCGCAGCACCTGGGGGGCAGCGGTGGGGGGCAGGGTGAGGGGAGCCCCCAGCCGCGCCTGCCGACCCCCTGCGGCCCCTGGCCGCCTGCCCTTCTTTGACCCTAGAACTGCATGTCCCCCGCCCCCCCGAACCCATAGAATGACCCCCTGAGATCCCTAATGCCCCGGGCCCATCGGGTGACCCCCTGGGACCTTTAACTCTCTGGGCCCATCGGGTGATTTCTGCCCCCGCCCCCCCACGCTCCCTGGGGCCATCGGGTGATTTCTGCCCCCCCACACGCTCCCTGGGCCCATCGGGTGATTTCTGCCCCCCCCCCACGCTCCCTGGGGCCATCGGGTGATTTCTGCCCCCCCCCCACACTCCCTGGGCCCATCGTGTGACTCCCCCCCCCCCCACTCCCTGGGCCCATCGGGTGATTCCCCCCCCCGCTCCCTGGGCCCATCGGGTGATTTCTGCCCCCCCCCCACGCTCCCTGGGCCCATCGGGTGATTTCTGCCCCCCCCCACGCTCCCTGGGCCCATCGGGTGATTTCTGCCCCCCCCCACGCTCCCTGGGGCCATCGGGTGATTTCTGCCCCCCCCCCACGCTCCCTGGAGCCATCGGGTGATTTCTGACCCCCCCCACGCTCCCTGGAGCCATCGGGTGATTCCCCCACACACACACACGCTCCCTGGGCCCATCGGGTGATTTCTGCCCCCCCCCCACGCTCCCTGGGCCCATCGTGTGATTTCTGCCCCCCCCCACGCTCCCTGGGCCCATCAGGTGATTTCTGCCCCCCCCCCACGCTCCCTGGGCCCATCGGGTGATTCCCCCACACACACACACGCTCCCTGGGCCCATCGGGTGATTTCTGCCCCCCCCCCACGCTCCCTGGGGCCATCGGGTGATTTCTGCCCCCCCCCACGCTCCCTGGAGCCATCGGGTGATTTCTGCCCCCCCCCACGCTCCCTGGAGCCATCGGGTGATTCCCCCACACACACACACGCTCCCTGGGCCCATCGGGTGATTTCTGCCCCCCCCCCACGCTCCCTGGGCCCATCGGGTGATTTCTGCCCCCCCCCACGCTCCCTGGGGCCATCGGGTGATTTCTGCCCCCCCCCACGCGCTCCCTGGGGCCATCGGGTGATTTCTGCCCCCCCCCACACGCTCCCTGGGGCCATCGGGTGATTTCTGCCCCCCCCACACGCTCCCTGGGGCCATCGGGTGATTCCCCCCCCACGCTCCCTGGGGCCATCGGGTGATTCCCCCCCCACACACACGCTCCCTGGGCCCATCGGGTGACTCCCTGTGGCCCCATAGGGTGACCTGCCCACGCTCCCTGGGCCCACTCAGCGCCCCCCGGCCCCCGGGGCACCCGCTGACCTGCACATTGGCGGGCCGGGCTCCGGCGAGGGCGAGGGGCAGGCGGTGGGCGGCGCCGAGCGACCTGGGCAGCAGCCAGGGGTACTCCGGGCCCCGGTACTTGTTCTTCACCGTCTGCAACGGGACAGGAGGTGGGCGGAGAGACCGCAGGTAGCCCCCCCCCCCGGGGGCACAGGCCTCGGCACCCGCCCCCGCCCCCCCCCCCCAAACTCGGGCCCCGTGGCAGGCTCCCGGCGGCCCCGGACCTTGGTGAAATTCCAGCGCTGGATGAAGTGGCGGGCGACGTCGCGGGCCGCTCTGCCGTGCACAGCCACCCCCACGTCCCGCCAGGGCATCCGGGGCATCTGGGTCCTGTCGATGAAATCTGACACCCGGGGGGAGCCGGTCAGCAGGAGGGCAGGGGCTGGCCGGGTGACCCTTGACCCCCCCCCCCCCCGAACCCGTGTCCAAAGAACGACCCCATTGAGCCCCTGGAACGCTCGCCAGCCCATCCTGAATTCAAGGGGCTTTTTGGGGCAACTCACCGGCTGGGCCTGGGTCACCTTGGCTGCAGAGTGGAGTCGGGGTCGGACCCCACCCACTGGGGGCAGGGGGCGCTGTGTTGCTAAGGGGCAGGGGGAGGTCCACTTAAGCTCCCTCGATGGACGGGCACAGTTAAGGGGGTGTAACGCTCTCAGGGGCACAGTTAAGGAGGCGTAACTCTCGGGCTCAGTTATGGAGGTGTAACGCTCTCAGGGGCACAGTTAAGGGGATGTAACGCTCTCACGGGCACAGAGGTTAGGGGGGTGTAAGGCTCTCAGGGGCACAGTTAAGGGGATGTAAGGCTCTCAGGGGCACAGGGGTTGGGGGGTGTAACGCTCTCAGGGGCACAGTTAAGGAGGCGTAACTCTCTTGGGCTCAGTTATGGAGGTGTAACGCTCTCAGGGGCACAGTTAAGGGGATGTAACGCTCTCACGGGCACAGAGGTTAGGGGGGTGTAACGCTCTCAGGGGCACAGTTAAGGGCGTGTAACGTTCTCAGGGGCTCATGTAATGCTCTCAGGGGCACAGTTAAGGAGGTGTAACGCTCTCAGGGGCACAGTTAAGGAGGTGTAACGCTCTCATACACACGCCAGGGGCAGAGTTAAAGGGGTATAGCCCCAAGTCAGCCCCAGGCACGCACTGGCTGCCACGCGCACTGCCCAGTCCAGCCCCCACACCCCGGCCCAATGCTGGAGGGACCCCCCCCACTTCCCCGCTCACCTTCGAAGGGCCGGTCGAGCTGCACCCAGTCCTTGGTGATGACGTTGCTGTAGTCCTTGCCCAGCCAGAGCTGCTCGTTGACAGCCAGGTCAACGGGGGGCTCTTCCCCCAGGGGGACCCCGCTCTGAGGGAGACAGAGCCCAGCGTGAGGAGTGGGGTCACTCCCCGGGGGGGGACGGGGTCGAGAGAGAGATGGGGGGAGGAACTCGGGGACCTGGGGCAGGCGGATCCCCAGGACAGGAGGGGGCCGCGCGGGGGGCTCTGACCTTGGGGTGGGGGGGCAGGTCGGTGAGCCGGTAGTGGTGGTCGTCCCAGCGCCCGTAGGCCAGGTCCAGCCCCCCGAGAAAGGCCACGCTCTGGTCCACCACCACCAGCTTCTCGTGGTGGGCCCACAGGAACACAACGGCGGAGACGTGGTCGGGGTGGCGCATCACCTGGGCCGGGGGGCAGAGAGCTCAGAGACCCTTCCCCGGGGCCGAGGGGCGAGCGCCCTGGGCCGCCGTCCCGGACGCCTGGGTCCCCTCCCCCCTCCCTGGGGCCCACCGGGGGCGAGCGCCCTGGGCCGCCGTCCCGGACGCCTGGGTCCCCTCTCCCCACCCCGGGGGCAAGCGCCCTGGGCCGCCGTCCCGCACGCCTGGGTCCCCTCCCCCCTCCCTGGGGCCCACCGGGGGCGAGCGCCCTGGGCCGCCGTCCCGGACGCCTGGGTCCCCTCCCCCCTCCCTGGGGCCCACCGGGGGCGAGCGCCCTGGGCCGCCGTCCCGGACGCCTGAGTCCCCTCTCCCCACCCCGGGGGCAAGCGCCCTGCGCCGCCGTCCCAGACGCCTGGGTCCCCTGCCCCCTCCCCGGGGCCCACTGGGGGCGAGCGCCCTGCGCGGCGTCCCGGACACCTGGGTCCCCTACCTTGATGTTGGGGTGCAGAAGCGTGAGCGCCCGCTTGCTGTAGCCGCTGTTGATGCCCAGGGCCAGCTCCACCTCCTTGAAGAGCAGCACGCAGACCCGCACGCCCTCCTCCTGTGGGGGGGGCAGGCAGGGCATTAGAGGGGCGGGGGGTCCCCCGGGACCCCTCGCGCCCCGGGACACTCACCGCCTTGTGCTTCAAGAGGATGTCCAGGCGCCAGTCGTCCGTCTGCGCCGGGCGCTTCAGGTGGAGCTCGGGGCTGAGCCTGCGGGCAGAGAGGGGCCTTGGTGGCGGCGGTTTCTGCCCCCCCGGAGCCATGCCCCCCACTCCGTCGGGAGCCCGGCTCTCTGGGTGCCCCTGCTCCGCGCCCCGCCCGGTCCCTGCAGTGCACTCGGGTGGGTTTTAGGAAACGCTTCCCGCCCCTCTGGGGAGTCGGCTCTGGGACAGGTGCCATAGGGGGGTCCCGTTGCTGGGGGGGGTCTCAGAGCAGGCTGGACAAACGCCCGTCGGGGCTGGGCTGGGGTTACTGGTCCTGGCTCAGCGCGGGGGGCCGGAATGCATGACCCCTCGAGGTCCCACCCAGCCCGACCTTCCGAGGGTCCTGGGACCCGGCGTGCCCCCCAAGCCGTGGGGCTGCGGCGTCCCTGACTCTGCTTTGGGGCCGGGATCCCCGCGTAAGGAAAGGCTCCCCGGGTGGCAGATCAGTGGGGCCCAGCGCACACCTGGGTGGGGCGTGGGGCCGGGCCCTAGAAGGGAAGGCAGGGAGAAGGTTGGGGGGCAGGCAGGAAGGGTGGGGAGGGTGAACAGCGCAGAGCCCTGGGGGTCAGGACCTGGGGGGGGGCCGAGGGTGTGTGTGAGGGGCAGAGCCCTGGGGGCAGCAGGGGGGGCAGGTCAGGGCCCTGGGGGCAGCAGGGGGTCACTCACCACCAGTCAGTGATATAAATCTCCTCCTTCGCTTGCATCAGCACGTCAGCCAGAGCCGCAAAGTACCCGGCGCCATTCACGAACCTGCCATGGGTGGGGAGAGACTGGAACCTCGGGGGGCTGGATACCCCCAGGAACGACCCCCCCCGTCTGCCCCCTCCCAGCCCCCACTGCCCCCGGATTCCCTGGCACTGGGACCTGCCCCATCTCACTCCGCCCACCCCCTCCACGCAGGATCCCGTCCCCTCTCCGTGGGGGCCGAGTGCCCCCTGCACAGTCCTCTGTGCCCTGCCCCCAGCGGGTACCCCCCTCTCACCAGCGGGTGGGGGTGCCCTCGCGGACGGGCGCGAAGGCCTGGTGGCGGTGCAGGTGCAGGAAGTCCTTGCCCTGCTCCTCAGCCAGGTCCGTGATCTCCTGCCCCCACCAGCGTGCCTGCCGGTAGCTGCTGCACTTCAGAATCAGCGTCCTGGGAGGGGGGGGAGGGAAGAAATCACAAACCAGCCCCCACCCTCTCCCTGCGCCGGGAGAGAACCCAGGAGTCCTGGCTCCCAGCCCCCCCTGCTCTAACCCACCAGCCATCACTCCCCTCCCGGAGCCGGGGAGAGAACCCAGGAGTCCTGGCTCCCAGCCCCCCCTGCTCTAACCCACCAGCCTCCACTCCCCTCCCGGAGCTGGGGAGAGAACCCAGGAGTCCTGGCTCCCAGCCCCCCCTGCTCTAACCCACCAGCCCCCACTCCCCTCCCGGAGCCGGGGAGAGAACCCAGGAGTCCTGGCTCCCAGCCCCCCCTGCTCTAACCCACCAGCCCCCACTCCCCTCCCAGAGCCAGGGAGAAAACCCAGGAGTCCTGGCTCCCAGGCCCCGCTCTGGCAGGGTGGAACCCCGGCGTCCGGACCTGGCGGTGTTCTCGATGCGGACCCCGTACTTGCTGTCGGTGGGTTTCTTCCCCACCATGACCCTGAATCCTGGGTCGAAGAGCAGCACGTAGGAGACGACCCCCGACTCCGGCTTGAGGTACAGCAGGAAGGAGTCCTTCACCACCAGCCACCTGGTGGGGGGGAGAGGGGCCTGTGAGTGGGGAGGGGACCACACAGACCCCCGCCCCGCCCGGCCCCCCAGCTCACCTCTTCGACCAGCGGTAGCAGATCTGGTGGTGCCCACAGCAGTTGAACCCCTGGATTCGGTGCCCACCGGAGCGCTTCAGGATCATGCCCTCCCTGCAACAGGAGCTAGGTCAGTGGGGAGAGAACCCAGGAGTCCTGGCTCCCAGCCCCACCCCCCTGCTCTAACCCACCTGCCCCCACTCTCCCCCAGGGCTGGGAAGAGAACCCAGGAGTCCTGGCTCCCAGCCCCCCCCCCCGGCTCTAACCCACCTGCCCCCACTCTCCCCCAGGGCTGGGAAGAGAACCCAGGAGTCCTGGCTCCCAGCCCCCCCCCCGGCTCTAACCCACCTGCCCCCACTCTCCCCCAGGGCCGGGAACAGAACCCAGGAGTCCTGGCTCCAAGTGGCGCTTGCCCCCCCACCCCAAATCACTCCCCTCCTGTGTACGGGAAGCCTTTCTCGCTGGCCACCTCCCCGCCCCCGTAGAAGGCCCCCCAGGAAGTGGTTGCCATGGTGGCTGGCAGGCCGCCGGGTCCCTGGGCAGAGAAAGCGAACTGGACTCACAGACCCTTGGGTCCCAGGTCGGGGATGAAGGAGAGCTGGCTGACATCCAGGAACTCCGCCTGCGGGGGAGAGCTGCTCAGAGCAAGACCGGCAGGGGTGGGGAACCTGAGGCCCCGAGGCGGTGCAGAGAATGGAACCCAGGAGTCCTGGCTCCCCGCCCCCTCCCGCTCCCCTCCCGGGGCCAGGGAGAGAGCCCGGGAAGTCGAAGGGGGCGCGGTACGTTACCATGGCATGGTAGTTACGGTAGACGGACATTGCCAGCAGGGAGTTCAGGTAGCTCTCGAGGTACTTCTGTGGGAAGCAAGGCAAGGCGTGAGAGCCCCACGCCGAGGGAGGGAGTTTGGCCTGGACCCTCCCCGCCCCGCCCGCTGCCCCAGACATCCCCAGCCGCCTTCAAGGGCTCCCCATCTCCCCGTCCCTCTGAAGGGCTTGCTCTGCCCTAAATCTCCGCTCCCCTCACTGGCAGAGGGGATAACCCCCCCCCCCCCCCCCGGTGTGTACAGAACCAGGCGGAGATCTACTAGCTCTAAAATCTGCCAGGACCCGGGGACCGGACGCAACCGGTTCAGTTCCCTCACGCCAGGTCCTGCTTCCCGTGGTCCAGGGGTCCCTTTTGAACGCCGGACGTGCCGAGAAACCCCGGTCTTACGCGGCCAGTGTGTTTAGGGCGGGTGCATTCAACAAATTAAAATGCTTTCAATTGACATGAATTCGACTTTCCACCCGAGTGCAGCGCAGCACCCGAGGTGGGGCAGAGAATGGAACCCAGGAGTCCTGGCTCCCAGCCCCCACTCCCCCCGTTCTAACCCACCAGCCCCCACTCCCCTCCCAGAGCCGGGGAGAGAACCCAGGAGTCCTGGCTCCCACTCCCCCCGCTCTAACCCCACTCCCCTCCCAGAGCCGGGGAGAGATCTGTGACGCTCTGTACCTCAGGGGAAGACCCCACACCCCCAGGTTCATCCTTGTAAAATGATTGTGTGGTGTCCAATGCAAAGTTTGTCGTCTCGGGCGTGTTCGGAAGGCTCATGGTGCCCTGAGCGTTGTTGTTACAGTGAGGTTATAGGTTATAATTTCATAGATATCGTTATGAGGCTGAAAATGTGTCCTCGTGGACAAAGCAAGCCCGGGCAAAAACTCTCCAGGAGCAGAGGGGCACTTCACACCTCGTCTGGGCAGGTGTGCCCATATTTTAAAAAGGGAAGACAGAGAACCCAGGGAACTACAGACGGGCCAGCCTCACTTCAGTCCCTGGAAAAATCATGGAGCAGGTCCTCAAGGAATCCATTCTGAAGCACTTGGAGGAGAGGAAAGTGATCAGGAACAGTCAGCATGGATTCACCAAGGGCAAGTCATGCCTGACCAACCAGATTGCCGCCTATGGCGAGATAACTGGCTCTGTGAATGAGGGGAAAGTGGTGGACGTGTTGTTCCTTGACTTTAGCAAAGCTTTTGACACGGTCTCCCACAGTGTTCTTGCCAGCAAGTTAAAGAAGTATGGGCTGGATGAATGGACGATAAGGTGGGTAGAAAGTTGGCTAGATTGTCGGGCTCAACGGGTAGTGATCAATTGTTCCATGTCTAGTTGGCAGCCGGTGTCAAGTGGAGTGCCCCAGGGGTCGGTCCTGGGGCCGGTTTTGTTCAATATCTTCATAAATGATCTGGAGGATGGTGTGGATTGCACCCTCAGCGAGTTTGCAGATGACACTAAACTGGGAGGAGTGGTAGATACGCTGGAGGGTAGGGATAGGATACAGAGGGACCTAGACAAATTGGAGGATTGGGCCAAAAGAAATCTGATGAGGTTCAACAAGGACAAGTGCAGAGTCCTGCACTTAGGATGGAAGAATCCAATGCACCGCTACAGACTAGGGACCGAATGGCTCGGCAGCAGTTCTGCGGAAAAGGACCTAGGGGTGACAGTGGACAAGAAGCTGGATATGAGTCAGCAGTGTGCCCTTGTTGCCAAGAAGGCCAACGGCATTTTGGGATGTATAAGTAGGGGCATAGCGAGCAGATCAAGGGACGCGATCGTTCCCCTCTATTCGACACTGGTGAGGCCTCATCTGGAGTACTGTGTCCAGTTTTGGGCCCCACACTACAAGAAGGATGTGGAAAAATTGGAAAACGTCCAGCGAAGGGCAACAAAAATGATTAGGGGGCTGGAACACATGACTTATGAGGAGAGGCTGAGGGAACTGGGATTGTTTAGTCTGCGGAAGAGAAGAATGAGGGGGGATTTGATAGCTGCTTTCAACTACCTGAAAGGGGGTTCCAAAGAGGATGGATCTAGACTGTTCTCAGTGGTAGCAGATGACAGAACGAGGAGTAATGGTCTCAAGTTGCAGTGGGGGAGGTCTAGGTTGGATATTAGGAAACACTATTTCACTAGGAGGGTGGTGAAGCACTGGAATGCGTTACCTAGGGAGGTGGTGGAATCTCCTTCCTTTGAAGTTTTTAAGGTCAGGCTTGACAAAGCCCTGGCTGGGATGATTTAGTTGGGGGTGGTCCTGCTTTGCGCTGGGGGTGGGACTAGATGACTCCTGAGGTCTCTTCCAACCCTGATCTATGAACCCAGCCCAGCCTCACAGGAACAAAGGACGCTGGCCTCGGCAGCAACAAAAGAATTGTTTCAGAGTAACAGCCGTGTTAGTCTGTATTCACAAAAAGAAAAGGAGGACTTGTGGCACCTTAGAGACTAACCAATTTATTTGAGCATAAGCTTTCGTGAGCTACAGCTCACTTCATCGGATGCATACTGTGGAAAGTGTAGAAGATCTTTTTATACACACAAAACATGAAAAAATACCTCCCCCCACCCCACTCTCCTGCTGGTAATAGCTTATCTAAAGTGATCACTCTCCTTACAATGTGAATGATAATCAAGTTGGGCCATTTCCAGCACAAATCCAGGTTTTCTGGATACAACCGCATTTGCTCCAACCCCTCAGACAGAGACAAACACCTACAAGATCTCTATCAAGCATTCTTACAACTACAATACCCACCTGCGGAAGTGAAGAAACAGATTGATAGAGCCAGAAGAGTTCCCAGAAGTCACCTACTACAGGACAGGCCTAACAAAGAAAATAACAGAACGCCACAAGCCGTCACCTTCAGCCCCCAACTAAAACCCCTCCAACGCATTATTAAGGATCTACAGCCTATCCTGAAGGATGACCCAACACTCTCACAAATCCTGGGAGACAGGCCAGTCCTTGCCTACAGACAGCCCCCCAACCTGAAGCAAATACTCACCAGCAACCACATACCACACAACAGAACCACTAACCCAGGAACCTATCCTTGCAACAAAGCCCGTTGCCAACTGTGTCCACATATCTATTCAGGGGACACCATCACAGGGCCTAATAACATCAGCCACACTATCAGAGGCTCGTTCACCTGCACATCCACCAATGTGATATAGGCCATCATGTGCCAGCAATGCCCCTCTGCCATGTACACTGGTCAAACTGGACAGTCTCTACGTAAAAGAATAAATGGACACAAATCAGATGTCAAGAATTATAACATTCATAAACCAGTCGGAGAACACTTCAATCTCTCTGGTCACGCGATTACAGACATGAAAGTTGCGATATTACAACAAAAAAACTTCAAATCCAGACTCCAGCGAGAAACTGTTGAATTGGAATTCATTTGCAAATTGGATACAATTAACTTAGGCTTGAATAGAGACTGGGAGTGGTTAAGTCATTATGCAAGGTAACCTATTTCCCCTTGTTTTTTCCTACTCCCCGCCCCCTCCTCAGACGTTCTTGTTAAACCCTGGATTTGTGCTGGAAGTGGCCTACCTTGATTATCATTCACATTGTAAGGAGAGTGATCGCTTTAGATAAGCTACTACCAGCAGGAGCGTGGGGTGGGGGGAGGTATTTTTTCATGCTTTGTGTGTATAAAAGATCTTCTACACTTTCCACAGTATGCATCCGATGAAGTGAACTGTAGCTCACGAAAGCTTATGCTCAAAAGAATTGTTGACTCTGGAGTGAGTCCCCCGCTTCCTTTGGTCAGTTTGGGACTGCGATGAGGTAATGCTCCCCTGACTCTGGGGGTGGGAACCAAGAGGGAGGAAAGAACATGAGGAAAGGGAGAGACGTTGGCCCCACTCTCTCTCTCTCTCTCTCTCTCTCCCACCTCCATCTACAGACCCCACCACCCAGCGGCTGAAGCGCTGGTCAAAGGGGAGAGCCTGGCCGAAGGGCAACCAGGCAGCCCGTGGTGAGACGCATCTACGTTTGTGAGGGACCGAAAGCCTTACGAGCAGCTTCGAGCGCGTTTTGCTTTCATTTCGTTTCACCAGATCCGACTTCTTGTGCCTTGACTGATAATCTCTTAAAATCGGTCTTGGTAGCTCGTAGATCTGTGCGTTTGTTTTCCCTGAAGCCGTGCGGTTGGCTGGGAGGTGTCCGAGGCTGCCCTTGGGAGAACAAGCCGGGTACCTAGCCATGTCTTTGGTACAGTGACGGGCTCCTACACGCTGGCCGCGTCCAGCGGGCAGAACGGGACGCTGCAAGGCGGGGGTTCCCAGGGTTGTGTCTGGGACCGGAGATATTGGCTCGTGGCATTCGCTTGCACAATCGAAGGAGCAGCTCACATGCCAGAAGCTGTGCGTGAACAGCCCAGGAGTGGGGGTTCTCACAAGAACCCAGGAGTCCTGGCTCCCAGCCCCCCCCCAGAGCTGGGGAGACACCCCAAAACGTGACTCAATCTCTCGGGAAGAGCGAACGGGTCGGTCGCCCTCGGCTAACAGGCGACAAGGCAGACTCCTGACAGTAAGCGAAGACTTGGGAGGAAGGCGAGCTGGGTGACGTCACTGCGTAAACGAGGGGGTGTAGCCGCAGCCTGGCCTCCCGGCTAGCGCCGAGGGACCCGGGCCGTGAGAGTCGGCCTGGCCTTGGGAAAAGAGAAAAGCCCAAAGGCAAAATGTCTGTGATTTGCGCAGGGCTGCAGCTCCTGGATTTCAATCCGGATTATATATCAGTGATTTAAAGCAGTCCTGCCTGCCTCCCGGACTCCTCCCAGCCCCCCCGAATCCACACGGGGGCTCCTCTGCACCCCCAGCTGCCCCACGGGCCCCCCATGCTGCCCATGGCCCTTCCTAGCCCTGGAACCCAGGAGTGGCCCCCCCCAAACCCCCCGCATCCCACCCCCTCTGCCCCCTACCTGTTTGCTGGAGGGGCGTCTGGAAGTGCTATCACCCCCATGGGGCAGGGCGGGCATCTCCAGAGAGGTGGCCTCTGCGCGGGACCCATGGACAGCAAATCTGGGGGGTGCAGAGACGGGGTGAGACAGGCCCCATGCCCCATTCCCTGCCCCCCTGAGTCAGCCAGTCCCAGCCCTGGGGCTGGGTGGGAGCTCGTGCCCCCTAGGGGGGACAGGCCCCGTGCCCCATTCCCTGCCCCCCTGAGTCAGCCAGTCCCGCCCTGGAAGGGTTATCCTAGGGCGTTTTGGGGCAGCTAGTTGCTTTGGAGACCAATTTGGGGCGAGGCCTGGGAAATGCCAGCTGGCGCGTGGGGCAGCAGGGATCGGGGCCCTTACAGTGCTGGGGGGGGGGAGCGGTTCGGACCTGGAGAGGGGCAGGAAGCTCATGAAGATCTTGTGTCTCATCAGGTCACGGTGCAGCTCCTGGAAGTGCTTGAACTTCTTCTTCATGGTCCAGGTGAAATCGCCGTGGGTCAGGCGCAGGGAGTACAGTGTGCTGGGCCGGATCTGCCGGGAGAGAACCCAGGAGTCCTGGCTGCCAGCCCCCACACTGCTCTCACCCCCCAGCCCCCCCTCCCCTCCCCGAGCCAGGGAGAGAACCCAGGAGTCCTGGCTGCCAGTCCCCCGGCTCTAACCCACCAGCCCCCACTGCCCTCCCAGAGCCGGGGAGAGAACCCAGGAGTCCTAGCTGCCAGCCCACCCCTGCTCTAACCCCCCAGTCCCCACTCCCCTTCCAGAGCTGGGGAGAGAACCCAGGAGTCCTGGCTGCCAGCCCTCCTGCTCTCACGCACCAGCCCCCGGCCCCCTCCCAGAGCCGGGGGAGAGAACCCAGGAGTCCTTGCTCCCAGCCCCCACTGCGCTAACTCACTGGACCCCCCTCCCCTCCCCTCCCAGAGCCAGGGGGAGAACCCAGGAGTCCTGGCTGCCAGCCCTCCTGCTCTCACCCACCAGCCCCCACCCCCCTCCCAGAGCCGGGGAGAGAACCCAGGAGTCCTGGCTCCCATCCCCCCTGCTCTAACCCACCAGCCCCCCCTCCCCTCGCAGAGCTGGGGAGAGAACCCAGGAGTCCTGGCTGCCAGCCCCCCCGCTCTAACCCACCAGCCCCCACTGCCCTCCCAGAGCCGGGGAGAGAACCCAGGAGTCCTGGCTGCCAGCCCCCGCTGTGCTAACTCACCAGCCCCCCCTCCCCTCTCAGAGCCGGGGAGAGAACCCAGGAGTCCTCGCTGCCAGCCCCCCGTCCCCACTCACCTTGGAGCCGGTGGTGTACCGCTCGGTGCCCTCCACCCGGGCGATGACGGGCACCCCCTTGGCAAACACCGGCCCCTGCGACTTGAGCGGCTTCAGGTCATAGACCACCAGGAAGGGGTAGAGCGGGCCCCCTGCGGCACGGACGGACGGGTCAGGGTGGGCGGACACACAGACCCCCCCCCGTCTCCCTCCCCCACATGCACGGAGGCGGCAAACCCCCCTGCTGAGTGACGGACACACCGGACCCCGGTTTGGGAGGGCCGGGCACCAGGTGCCATTTGGCCGGTGCCAGGATGCCTGGGTTCCTGGGGAGGGTCCTGACACGCAGCCCTTGGCTGAGGGGGTTGGGCTGCCCACCCCCCACGCCGCGCCAGGGCGCCGGAGTCTTAACCCCCCCGCCCCCCCACCCCACTCACCTGGCTCCTCCCCCTCCCGCAGCCCGTCCACTTCGTCCCCCATCCACCTGCAGGTCCGAGACGTCCAGCGAGGTGCCCCCGGCAAAGGGGCCAGCCAGGGTCTGCATGGTGCCGGCCTGTGCTGGGAGAGGGGCGGAGATGGGGAAGGGGAGAGAACCCAGGAGTCCGGGCTCCCAGCCCCCCTGCTGTAATCCACCAGCCCCCACTCCCCTCCCAGAGCCGGGGAGAGAACCCAGGAGTCCGGGCTCCCAGCCCCCCTGCTGTAATCCACCAGCCCCCACTCCCCTCCCAGAGCCGGGGAGAGAACCCAGGAGTCCGGGCTCCCAGCCCCCCTGCTGTAATCCACCAGCCCCCACTCCCCTCCCAGAGCCGGGGAGAGAACCCAGGAGTCCGGGCTCCCAGCCCCCCTGCTATAATCCACCAGCCCCCACTCCCCTCCCAGAGCCGGGGAGAGAACCCAGGAGTCCGGGCTCCCAGCCCCCCTGCTGTAATCCACCAGCCCCAACTCCCCTCCCACAGCCAGGGAGAGAACCCAGGAGTCCGGGCTCCCAGCCCACCTGCTGTAATCCACCAGCCCCCACTCCCCTCCCAGAGCCGGGGAGAGAACCCAGGAGTCCGGGCTCCCAGCCCCCCTGCTGTAATCCACCAGCCCCCACTCCCCTCCCAGAGCCGGGGAGAGAACCCAGGAGTCCGGGCTCCCAGCCCCCCTGCTGTAATCCACCAGCCCCCACTCCCCTCCCAGAGCCGGGGAGAGAACCCAGGAGTCCGGGCTCCCAGCCCCCCTGCTGTAATCCACCAGCCCCCACTCCCCTCCCAGAGCCGGGGAGAGAACCCAGGAGTCCGGGCTCCCAGCCCCCCTGCTGTAATCCACCAGCCCCAACTCCCCTCCCAGAGCCGGGGAGAGAACCCAGGAGTCCGGGCTCCCAGCCCCCCTGCTGTAATCCACCAGCCCCAACTCCCCTCCCACAGCCAGGGAGAGAACCCAGGAGTCCGGGCTCCCAGCCCCCCTGCTGTAATCCACCAGCCCCCACTCCCCTCCCAGAGCCGGGGAGAGAACCCAGGAGTCCGGGCTCCCAGCCCCCCTGCTGTAATCCACCAGCCCCCACTCCCCTCCCAGAGCCGGGGAGAGAACCCAGGAGTCCGGGCTCCCAGCCCCCCTGCTGTAATCCACCAGCCCCCACTCCCCTCCCAGAGCCGGGGAGAGAACCCAGGAGTCCGGGCTCCCAGCCCCCCTGCTGTAATCCACCAGCCCCCACTCCCCTCCCAGAGCCGGGGAGAGAACCCAGGAGTCCGGGCTCCCAGCCCCCCTGCTGTAATCCACCAGCCCCCACTCCCCTCCCAGAGCCGGGGAGAGAACCCAGGAGTCCGGGCTCCCAGCCCCCCTGCTGTAATCCACCAGCCCCCACTCCCCTCCCAGAGCCGGGGAGAGAACCCAGGAGTCCGGGCTCCCAGCCCCCCTGCTGTAATCCACCAGCCCCCACTCCCCTCCCAGAGCCGGGGAGAGAACCCAGGAGTCCGGGCTCCCAGCCCCCCTGCTGTAATCCACCAGCCCCAACTCCCCTCCCACAGCCAGGGAGAGAACCCAGGAGTCCGGGCTCCCAGCCCCCCTGCTGTAATCCACCAGCCCCCACTCCCCTCCCAGAGCCGGGGAGAGAACCCAGGAGTCCGGGCTCCCAGCCCCCCTGCTGTAATGCACCAGCCCCCACTCCCCTCCCACAGCCGGGGAGAGAACCCAGGAGTCCGGGCTCCCAGCCCCCCTGCTGTAATCCACCAGCCCCCACTCCCCTCCCACAGCCGGGGAGAGAACCCAGGAGTCTGGGCTCTCAGCCCCCCCTGCTTTAACCACCAGCCCCCACTCCCCTCCCACAGCCAGGGAGAGAACCCAGGAGTCCGGGCTCTCAGCCCCCCCCCTGCTGTAATCCACCAGCCCCCACTCCCCTCCCAGAGCCGGGGAGAGAACCCAGGAGTCCGGGCTCCCAGCCCCCCTGCTGTAATCCACCAGCCCCCACTCCCCTCCCAGAGCCGGGGAGAGAACCCAGGAGTCCGGGCTCCCAGCCCCCCTGCTGTAATCCACCAGCCCCAACTCCCCTCCCACAGCCAGGGAGAGAACCCAGGAGTCCGGGCTCCCAGCCCCCCTGCTGTAATCCACCAGCCCCCACTCCCCTCCCAGAGCCGGGGAGAGAACCCAGGAGTCCGGGCTCCCAGCCCCCCTGCTGTAATGCACCAGCCCCCACTCCCCTCCCACAGCCGGGGAGAGAACCCAGGAGTCCGGGCTCCCAGCCCCCCTGCTGTAATCCACCAGCCCCCACTCCCCTCCCACAGCCGGGGAGAGAACCCAGGAGTCTGGGCTCTCAGCCCCCCCTGCTTTAACCACCAGCCCCCACTCCCCTCCCACAGCCAGGGAGAGAACCCAGGAGTCCGGGCTCTCAGCCCCCCCTGCTTTAACCACCAGCCCCCACTCCCCTCCCACAGCCAGGGAGAGAACCCAGGAGTCCGGGCTCTCAGCCCCCCCCCTGCTGTAATCCACCAGCCCCCACTCCCCTCCCACAGCTGGGGAGAGAACCCAGGAGTCCGGGCTCTCAGCCCACCCCCACCCCCCCGCTTTAACCACCAGTGGTCAGGGTCCGGGCAGGCAGGGAGAAGGGGAGAGGGAACCCAGGTGTCCGGGACGGCGGACAGACGGGTTGGCTGGGTTTCCTGGGACAAATTCCTGGTGGGGCCAGGCTCCCCCCAGCCCCGGGGATAATGCCCCTCCTCCGCTCCACCGGCCTGGGGGGTGGAAGAGGATTCACGGGGCTCCCCCAGGGCAAGCGGGGGGTGACCCAGGTGGATCGGTCAGGGGCCATTGTGGGGAGCCCCCCCTGGCTGCTTATGTAACAGCGGCCCCTGGCCTGCGGCCCAGACGGTCACTATGGGGACGGGGGGGGTTTACAGAGCAGAGCTTGGGGGGCACCAGGAGGGGGCTGGTAGCAGGGGGCTGGGGACGGCCTTTGGAGGCAGCCCCCCCTCACCCCCCAGCGAGGCCAGGGCGGGGGGGGGGGGGGTCCGCACCCAGCTCCGCTGCCCTTCCACATTCCTTTCCTCTGAGCCGGGACGGGGAGTGGTGACCGCCCCGCCCCCCAGCCCTCCCCATGCCCCTCGGCCCTGCCCCCCAGCCCCCTGCCAGCCCCCCAGTCCACCCCGCCCCACCTGTCATCCTGGCCCACAACCCCCCCGTGCCCCTCAGTCCTGCCCCCAGCCCCCTGCCAGCCCCCCCGTCCACCCCGCCCCACCTGTCATCCTGGCCCACAACCCCCCCGTGCCCCTCAGTCCTGCCCCCAGCCCCCCCGTCATCCTGGCCCCCAGCCCCCCCGTGCCCCTCAGTCCTCCCCCCAGCCCCCTGCCAGCCCCCCCAGTCCACCCCGCCCCACCCGTCATCCTGGCCCACAACCCCCCCGTGCCCCTCAGTCCTGCCCCCAGCCCCCTGCCAGCCCCCCCGTCCACCCCGCCCCACCCGTCATCCTGGCCCCCAGCCCCCCCGTGCCCCTCAGTCCTCCCCCCCAGCCCCCTGCCAGCCCCCCCAGTTCCCCAGCCCCACCCGTCATCCTGGCCCCCAGCCCCCCCGTGCCCCTCACTCCTGCCCCCCAGCTCCCTGCCAGCCCCCCCGTCCACCCCGCCCCACCCGTCATCCTGGCCCCCAGCCCCCCCGTGCCCCTCAGTCCTGCCCCCCAGCCCCCTGCCAGCCCCCCCCGCCCCACCCGTCATCCTGGCCCACAGCCCCCCCGTGCCCCTCAGTCCTGCCCCCCAGCCCCCTGCCAGCCCCCCAGTCCACCCCGCCCCACCCGTCATCCTGGCCCACAGCCCCCCCGTGCCCCTGAGTCCTGCCCCCCAGCCCCCTGCCAGCCCCCCCAGTCCACCCCGCCCCACCCGTCATCCTGGCCCACAGCCCCCTGCCAGCCCTCCCAGTCCACCCTGCCCCACCCGTCATCCTGCCCACCAGCCCCTCCGTGCCCCTCAGTCCTGCCCCCCAGCCCCCTGCCAGCCCCCCCAGTCCACCCCGCCCCACCCATCATCCTGGCCCACAGCCCCCCTGTACCCCTCAGTCCTGCCCCCCAGCCCCCTGCCAGCCTCCCCAGTCCACCCCACCCCACCCATCATCCTGGCCCCCAGCCCCCCAACCCCCGGTCATCCTGGCCCCCAGCCCCCCCGTGCCCCTCAGTCCTGCCCCCCAGCCCCCTGCCAGCCCCCCCAGTCCACCCCGCCCCACCCGTCATCCTGGCCCCCAGCCCCACCGTGCCCCCCAACCCCGCAGTTATAATTAGCAAACGGAGATTTTGAGTCAGTTCCAAGTCACGTGGGGGAGCGAGACGAGCGGGGGGGGGAGCGGGGAACGCGGGGGGGGCAGAGAGCAGCTTTGTCCCTGCAGGCCCCCCCCGGCGGCTGCATCTGGGGAGGGCCCCGTCGTCTGGGAGGCGCAGGTGGCTCAGCTCCGCCCCTGGCGGGGGGTTTGCTCTGGGTAACGGGGAGGGGAGAACGGGACCCCCCCCTTGTTATGGGGCGGGGACCGGGGCTCCTCCCCCCCCGCAGGGGAGGGACCGGCGGCGGCAGCGACCCACACGGCGAGGGGCGTCCCGAGGGGGGGCACAAAGAGGGGGGATCTAGGTCCTCCCCCCCCCCCGAGGAAATTCCCTTCCCCCCGCTTGTGGGGAACCCGGACACTTACCCACGGGTCTCCCCGCCCCGCCCCACGGCCTGGGGGTGCGCGGCCCCCGACTGCCCGCGCCCGGCCGGGTGGGACGCGGCGGCGCTGGCCGGGAAGGGGAAGTTGTGGGGGGAGCTTGGAGCCCGGCCCGGGACAGCCCGGCCCGGCCTCGCCTCCGCCCGCCAGGCAGGGAGCGGGGGGGCAGACACGCCCTGCCCCACAGACTGCAGGGACGCCCCGCGGCGGGGGGCGAGGGGCGGCCTGCGGGTTCCCCAGCGGGGGAGGTGGGGCCGGTTGTGGGGCGGGGCTCCGGGGAGACCCTACAATAACGCACCCTCCTGCGCTGCCCTGGGCACCCCACGGACCCCACAACAACTGGGGCTGGGCCATGGGGCCGGACCCGGCAGCTGCCGGTGGCCCTCGCTCCCGACCCGCAGCCCCCCGGGACATCATCCCTGCCCCCCGCCCTGATGGTGCCCCTCACTCCTGACCCACAGCCCCCCGGGACACCATCCCTGCCCCCCCAGCCCTGCCGGTGCCCCTCACTCCTGACCCACAGCCACCCGGGACACCATCCCTGCCCCCCCAGCCCTGCCGGTGCCCCTCACTCCTGACCCACAGCCACCCGGGACACCATCCCTGCCCCCCCAGCCCTGCCGGTGCCCCTCACTCCTGACCCACAGCCACCCGGGACACCATCCCTGCCCCCCAGCCCTGCCGGTGCCCCTCACTCCTGACCCACAGCCACCCGGGACTCCATCCCTGCCCCCCCAGCCCTGCCGGTGCCCCTCACTCCTGACCCACAGCCCCCCGGGACACCATCCCTGCCCCCCCAGCCCTGCCGGTGCCCCTCACTCCTGACCCACAGCCACCCGGGACACCATCCCTGCCCCCCCAGCCCTGCCGGTGCCCCTCACTCCTGCCCCCCCGCCCCCCAGGACATCATCCCTGCCCCCTGCCCCCCCAGCCCTGCCGGTGCCCCTCACTCCTGAGCCACAGCCACCCGGGACACCATCCCTGCCCCCCGCCCCCCCAGCCCTGCCGGTGCCCCTCACTCCTGACCCACAGCCCCCTGCTCCCCCTGCCGGTGCCCCTCACTCCTGACCCACAGGCCCCCGGGACTCCATCCCTGCCCCCCCAGCCCTGCCGGTGCCCCTCACTCCTGACCCACAGCCCCCCGGGACTCCATCCCTGCCCCCCGCCCCCCAGCCCTGCCGGTGCCCCTCACTCCTGCCCCCCGCCCCCCAGGACATCATCCCTGCCCCCCACCCCCCAGCCCTGCTGGTGCCCCTCACTCCTGACCCACAGCCCCCCGGGACACCATCCCTGCCCCCTGCCCCCCCAGCCCCGCCGGTGCCCCTCACCCCTGACCCACAGCCCCCCGGGACACCATCCCTGCCCCCCCCAGCCCTGCTGGTGCCCCTCACTCCTGACCCACAGCCCCCCGGGACTCCATCCCTGCCCCCCGCCCCCCAGCCCTGCCGGTGCCCCTCACTCCTGCCCCCCCGCCCCCCAGGACATCATCCCTGCCCCCCACCCCCCAGCCCTGCTGGTGCCCCTCACTCCTGACCCACAGCCCCCCGGGACACCATCCCTGCCCCCTGCCCCCCCAGCCCCGCCGGTGCCCCTCACCCCTGACCCACAGCCCCCCGGGACACCATCCCTGCCCCCCCCAGCCCTGCTGGTGCCCCTCACTCCTGACCCACAGCCCCTGCTCCCCCTGCCGGTGCCCCTCACTCCTGACCCACAGGCCCCCGGGACTCCATCCCTGCCCCCCAGCCCTGCCGGTGCCCCTCACTCCTGACCCACAGCCCCCCAGGACATCATCCCTGCCCCCTGCCCCCTCAGCCCTGCCGGTGCCCCTCACTCCTGCCCCCCCGCCCCCCAGGACATCATCCCTGCCCCCTGCCCCCCCAGCCCTGCCGGTGCCCCTCACTCCTGACCCACAGCCCCCCGGGACTCCATCCCTGCCCCCCGCCCCCCAGCCCTGCCGGTGCCCCTCACTCCTGCCCCCCCGCCCCCCAGGACATCATCCCTGCCCCCCACCCCCCAGCCCTGCTGGTGCCCCTCACTCCTGACCCACAGCCCCCCGGGACACCATCCCTGCCCCCTGCCCCCCCAGCCCCGCCGGTGCCCCTCACCCCTGACCCACAGCCCCCCGGGACACCATCCCTGCCCCCCCCTAGCCCTGCTGGTGCCCCTCACTCCTGACCCACAGCCCCCCGGGACTCCATCCCTGCTCCCTGCCCCCCCCCAGCCCTGCCGGTGCCCCTCACTCCTGACCCACAGCCCCCTGCTCCCCCTGCCGGTGCCCCTCACTCCTGACCCACAGCCCCCCGGGACACCATCCCTGCCCCCTGCCCCCCCAGCCCTGCCGGTGCCCCTCACTCCTGACCCACAGCCCCCCAGGACATCATCCCTGCCCCCTGCCCCCCCAGCCCTGCCGGTGCCCCTCACTCCTGACCCACAGCTCCCCGGGACTCCATCCCTGCCCCCCGCCCCCCAGCCCTGCCGGTGCCCCTCACTCCCGACCCACAGCCCCCTGCTAGCCCAGCCCTGGCCCTGCCCCTCAGTCCCAACCCACAGCCCCCTGCCCTGCCAGTGGCCCTCACTCCTGACACACAGCCCCCCAGGACTCCATCCCTCCCCCTCCCCCAGCGGGGCTGGCCCCTGGGGGGGCAGGGCGGAGCTAAGGGGGGCTGAGACCCAGCCAGTCCCAGGCAGCGCCCGGCAGACACGGCCCAGAGCCAGCTGCACCGAGGGGGAAGCTCAGCGGCCGGACACCTCGCGCTGGGGCAGCCCCATAGCCGAGAGCAGGGGGGGCCAGCGGGGACCCCCACCTCCAGAGACCTCCAGGTAACGGGGGGCCCAGAGCGGGGGAAATGCCCAGGTCGTTGGGGGAGGGGAGGCTTGGGGGGCAGAGGTAAGGGAGGGGCCACGGGGTTAGTGAGGTCAGAGGGGTGATGCTGGGGGGGGCACAGCACGCATTGTAGGGGGAACCCCGAGGGAAGAAGGGTGCAGCGGGGGGCCCTGGGCAAAGAGCCCAGGAAGGGGAGGAGAACCAGGGGGTCCTGGAGCTGGGGGGGGTCACTTGGGGAGGGTCCGAAACTTTGAGCCCCAAATAGTTCAGGGTGGGGGGGGTCCCAGCCGTGGGGTGCAGCTTGCGGAGGTCTGGGGGGCGCAGTGGGTCTGTGAGGCAGAAGACGGGGCTGTTTGTGGGGGTGGGGGAGTCTGTGCAGTGTCCATGGGGCCAGGCCAGGCCTGGGCCGTGGGCCCCACTGATTGGGGGAAGCTCTGGGATTCCAGCCTGGCCATTATCCCCAGAGCTGTCAGGTGTCAGCTCCTGCCCCACTGAGGTGGGGGCTGAGACCTGGGGCCCCCTCTTCAGGGCCCTGCCTGACCCCCTGCCCTGCCCCACAGGCCCCCGCAGGGTGGGGGCGAGGCTCCTGCAGTGCTTCTCCTGGGCCAGGTACAGGAAAGGGGCCCCCCAAATCCCCTCCTGCCCCCCACACCCCCCTGCAGGGGCCCTCCCCAGATCTGCCCTGCCCCCCATCTTTCCTGATTCCCCATCCACCCCCTGTCCCCCAACCCCCCTCTCCCCAGACCCGCTCCCTGAGCCCCCCCAGGGACCCTGGGCTCAGCTCCCACCCTCCCCTTTCTCTGCCCCCCAGCTTCCCCCAGGGAGGGGTCCCCACAGCCCCGTGCCAGCGCCCCGCCCTCCACGAGCAGCGAGCGGGACGTGGGGCCGGGCCAGGCCTTCTTCAGCAGCCGGGCCCGAGTCTCCTTCCACCACCAGCTGGACTCGGCCCCCGCGGCATCGACTGCACCCGCTGACGCCCGCCGGCCCCCCGCAGCATCGACGCCACCCGCCAGCCCCCCACGGCGCCCGCCAGCCCCCCGCGGCATCGACTGCACCTGCCAGCCCCCACGGCATCGACTGCACCCGCTGACACCCGCCAGCCGCCCGCGGCATCGACTGCGCCCGCCAGCCCCCCATGGCGCCCGCCAGCCCCCCGCAGCATCGACTGCACCCGCCAGCCCCCACGGCATCGACTGCACCCGCTGACGCCCGCCAGCCGCCCGCGGCATCGACTGCGCCCGCCAGCCCCCCGCAGCATCGACGCCACCCGCCAGCCCCCCACGGCGCCCGCCAGCCCCCCGCGGCATCGACTGCACCTGCCAGCCCCCCACGGCATCGACTGCACCCGCTGACACCCGCCAGCCGCCCGCGGCATCGACTGCGCCCGCCAGCCCCCCATGGCGCCCGCCAGCCCCCCGCAGCATCGACTGCACCCCGCCAGCCCCCACGGCATCGACTGCACCCGCTGACGCCCGCCAGCCGCCCGCGGCATCGACTGCGCCCGCCAGCCCCCCGCAGCCCCCACGGCGCCCGCCAGCCCCCACGGCGCCCGCCAGCCCCCCGCAGCATCGACTGCACCCGCCAGCCCCCACGGCATCGACTGCACCTGCCCAGCCCCCACGGCATCGACTGCACCCGCTGACGCCCGCCAGCCGCCCGCGGCATCGACTCCACGGCATCGACTGCACCCGCTGACGCCCGCCAGCCGCCCGCGGCATCGACTGCGCCCGCCAGCCCCCCATGGCGCCCGCCAGCCCCCCGCAGCATCGATTGCACCCGCCAGCCCCCACGGCATCGACTGCACCTGCCAGCCCCCACGGCATCGACTGCACCCGCTGACGCCCGCCAGCCGCCCGCGGCATCGACTGCGCCCGCCAGCCCCCCGCAGCCCCCACGGCGCCCGCCATCCCCCACGGCGCCCGCCAGCCCCCCGCAGCATCGACTGCACCCGCTGACACCCGCCACCCGCTGACGCCCGCCAGCCCCCCGCAGCATCGACTGCACCCGCCAGCCCCCTGTGGTGCCCGCCAGCCCCCCATGGCAGACTCCACCGGTTGGCACTTGCCAGCCCCCCACGGCATCGACTCCACCGGCTGACAGTGGACTGGGACCCCCAGCACCAACCAGCCCCACCCGCGACAGAGAGACGGACCCCTGGACACAGCCCGCGCCTACCGCCAGCCCCCCATGAGGACCCTGCAGCTGACCCCCAGCCCTGCAGAGGACTCTCGGCTGGGGGGCGATATGGGGCTGGACTCAGGGAGGGGGGTGTGGGGTGGCTCCTGCCTGGGGTTTTGTCGGGGCGGGGGGGGATTGCACCAGCACGGCCATAAAGGAGGGTTCAGAACTCAGTGGGGTTTGGTGTCTGACCGGGGGATCTGGGATCAGAACCAGTCGGGTTCCCCCCCGGCACCAATCCAGCCCCACAGCCCAGCGGGAAGTCTGTGGGGCGGGGCACTGACATGCCCTAGGGGCGCTGGGCGGGGGCCATGGCTGGCAGGCGAGATCCTGGCGCCCAGCCCAGCCCACACCCAGAGCCAGCCCAGGCGGGGGAAGGGAGGCCAGGGGGTGGGGCAGCAGCTCCCTGCGATACCCCCGGCAGGGCCAGGGCGGAGCCCACGGCTGAATCCCCCCCTCCAGCCCCCGTTTGCTCAGCCCAGCTCCCTGCCCCCCAGCACAGGGGCTGGGAAAGAGCCGACAGATACAGGGTGCAGGCAGAAATGGGGCATGGCCTGCCCCAGAGGAACCCAGGAGTCCCGGCTCCCTGCCCCCCCTGCTCTAACCCCCAGCCCCCACTGCCCCCCAGAGCCAGAGTGCGAACCGAGGGGTCCTGGCTCCCAGCTCCCCCTGCTCTAACCCCCAGCCCCCACCAGAGCCAGAGTGAGAACCCAGGAGTCCGGGCTCCCAGCCCCCCCTGCTCTGACCCACCAGCCCCCACTGCCCTCCCAGAGCCAGGGAGAGAACCCAGGCGTCCTGGCTCCCAGCCCCCCCTGCTCTCACCCACCAGCCCCCACTGCCCTCTCGGAGCCGGGGAGAGAATCCAGGAGTCCTGGTTCCCAGCCCCCCCGCTCTAACCCACCAGCCCCCGCTCCCCTCCCGGAGCCGGGGCGAGAACCCAGGCGTCCGGCTGGAATGACAGAGGCCGGGCGCAGGGTGCGATAGTTTATTGCGTCCGTCGCCCAGTGCGGGGGGCGCCCCCCTCAGGCGGTGGCGAAGCGCGGCAGCTGGTTCCCCAGGAGGACCTTCCGCTCCACGCCCTGCTCCGTGATGGCGGCCAGCCGGATCACCCCGCCGCTGGAGCCGTCCCGCTCCATGGCCAGCGCCAGCGCTGCAAGGGGAGGGGAGAGCAGAGCGCCGTCAGGGGGGAGGGGCACGCCCGGACTCCTGGGTCCCCCCTCCGCCCGCCCGGGCCCCCGCGTCCCAGCGGCGGGGCGGGGGCAGGACGTACCGTTGGCCGTGAAGCTCAGACATTCCTCCTGGCTCATGCCCGGCTTGTAGGAGGCGTCGACGAAGCCGTAGACGTAGGAGCTGCCCGAGCCGCCCACCGAGAAGGGCTGACGGACCATCATCCCGCCCATGGGCACCGAGAACACCTGGGGAGAGAGCCAGCGAGCACCTCTGGGGGGCGGCGGGTGACCCGGGGGCCCCTCGCCGAGACGCGCCCAGCTCTGGGGCGGGGCGGCGGGTGACCCGGGGGTCCCTCGCCGAGACGCGCCCAGCTCTGGGGCGGGGCGGCGGGTGACCCGGGGGCCCCTCGCCGAGACGCGCCCAGCTCTGGGGCGGGGCGGCGGGTGACCCGGGGGCCCCTCGCCCGCCGGGCGACTGTGTCAGTCGCGGCGCAGGGCTCTGGGACAGGAAGTGAAGGACCCCGTATCTCAGGGACACTCCATGGGGGCAGAGATTGGAGGATGCAGAACGGAAGGGACATGGGGCCCAGGTGCCGGCCCTGCCTGCCAGGGGAGACCCCCTAGCGCCGCCAGGAGCACCGGGGCAGCCCTGGCTCCGCAGCGCCCCCGGTGGCCGGGCCCCGGGACCCCACCCACCAGGCTCACCTGCCCCCCCTTGCGCCTGTCCCAGCCGGCGACGATGACGCTGGCCATGAGGTCCTCGCGGTAGCGGTAACACATCTCCTTGAAGAGGCTGGCGGCCGTGTGCACCAGGGGCGGCTCGTCCAGCTCGATGCTGCGGGGCAGGGAACCACCGTCAGGGGCCTGGCGGGCTCCGGGGGGCGGGAACGGGGCACGGGCCTGTCCCCTCCAGGGGGTGAGGGGGGCCTGGCAGGCTCCGGGGGGTGGGGAACGGGGCACGGGCCTGTCCCCTCCAGGGGGTGAGGGGGGCCTGGCAGGCTCCGGGGGGGGAGGAACGGGGCGCGGGCCTGTCCCCTCCAGGGGGTGAGGGGGGCCTGGCGGGCTCCGGGGGGTGGGGAACGGGGCGCGGGCCTGTCCCCTCCAGGGGGTGAGGGGGGCCTGGCGGGCTCCGGGGGGGGGGGAACGGGGCGCGGGCCTGTCCCTCCAGCGGGTGTGGGGGGCCTGGCGGGCTTCGGGGGGCGGGGAATGGGGCACAGGGCCTGTCCCCTCTAGGGGGTGCTGACTCCCACTGGCCACAGGGGGGCCTGGCAGGCTCAGGGGGGCGGGGCCGATACCCGTGGAAGCCCAGCTGATAGGCCACGGCATCAGCGATGGTGGGCGGGGAATGGACCTGGGGCTGAGGGGGCGGGGCCAGGGACCCAGGGGGCGGGGCCGGGCAGGCAGGGGGCGGGGCCGGTACCTGTGGAAGCCCAGCTGATAGGCCACGGCGTCGGCGATGGCCTGGGTGTCGGCGGCGGAGCCGGAGCGGCAGCAGAAGATGCGGTCGTGGATCGGCGTCAGTTTGTCCGTCACCCGATTGGCCACGTAGGAACTGCGGGAGGCGGAGCCGGATCATCCCCCGCCCCCCAGGGACCCTACCCTGACTCATCCCCCGCCCCCTTGAGTTCTGCCCCCCCGGGGACCCTACACTGACCCGTCCCCCGCCCCCCGGGGACCCTCCCCCTGGGGACCGTACCCTAACCCGTCCCACGCCCCCCCCCGAGCTCCGGGGACCGCACCCTAACCCATCCCCCACCCCCCTGAGCTCTGGGGACCCTACCCTAACCCCCCCGCTCCCCCAAGCCCCGAGGACCCTACCCTAACCCATCCCCCGCCCCCCGGGGACCCTACCCTAACCCCCCCGCTCCCCCAAGCCCCGAGGACCCTACCCTAACCCCCCCGCCCCCCCCAAGCCCCGAGGACCCTATCCTAACCCATTCCCTGCCCCCGGGGACCCTACCCTAACCCATCCCCCGCCCCCCGGGGACCCTACCCTAACCCCCCCGCTCCCCCAAGCCCCGAGGACCCTACCCTAACCCATCCCCCGCCCCCCGGGGACCCTACCCTAACCCCCCCGCCCCCCCCAAGCCCCGAGGACCCTACCCTAACCCATTCCCTGCCCCCGGGGACCCGCCCCACGCCCCCCCCAGCACTGGGGACCCCACCCTAGCCCATCCCCGCCCCCCGGGGCCCCTAAGGTCACGAAGCCCCCGCCGACGGGAGCTCGCCCGCACCTCGGACGCGGGCCCCACAATAAGAGCCCGGGGGGCCGGGGAGACCCCTTGCGAGAACCAGGGGCCGGTCCGGGCCCGAGACCGGCACAAACCCATCGACGGGGGGGTGGGGGGGCCTGCGGGCCAGCCTCCCCCGCCCCCAACCCCCGCCAGGCCCCCCGCCCCGCTCACCCCGTGGTGGTCCGGGAGTCGGCACCGATCACGACCCCCCCGTCGAACTCCACGGCGATGATGGTCGTCTGGGGGGGGAAGGAGGGGTGAGTCCGGCCCCCCCCGGCCCCTGGGGGCCAGACAGCCCCGGGGGGGGGCCTTGAGTCCTCCTGAGACCCCCCCACCCCTCCCAGGACCCCCCCTCGCCCCACAACCCCCCCCGCACCTCCCACCCCCTCTGCTCCCCTGTCCCCGCCCCTCCAAACCCCCCGGGACCCCCCCTGTCCCCCCAGACACCCCCCAAACACCCCCGCCCCCACCCCTAACCCCCCCGGGACCCCTCCTCGCCCCCCTCTGCCCCCCCCGGGACCCCCCCGTCCCCCCAGACACCCCCCAAACACCCCGCCCCTAACCCCCCCGGGACCCCTCCTCGCCCCCCTCTGCCCCCCCCGGGACCCCCCCGTCCCCCCAGACACCCCCCAAACACCCCGCCCCTAACCCCCCCGGGACCCCCCCTCGCCTCCCCACCCCCCTCTCCCCGCCCCCCCTCTGCCCCCCGGGACCCCCCTCTGCCCCCCAAACCTCCCTGCCCCTAACCCCCCCAGGACCGCCCCCCAGGGGCCCCCCCGCTCACCCCGGTGCTCAGGGGCCGCCCCGCCCAGTCCGGGAACCGCCCCGCGGGCCCGACCCCGACCCCGACCCCGGCCACTGCCAGCGCCGCCGCCATGTTCCCCGGCACCGCGCGACACTGTCGCAAAACCGGCCCCCGCGCGCGGCGGGGGGGAATGGCTAAGCAGTTTTACGACACTTCCCACTTACCCGACCCCCCACCGCGCGGCCTCGCTTTACGGCAGCGCGAGACGGCGCTTTTTTCTCCGGGCGGGGGAAGGGCAGGACGGCGACGCTTTACGGCAACGCGCAGCCCTCGCGGCTTTGCGTTTTACGGCAGCCGCCGGCGTCGCGCTTTACGGCGGGCTGGGGCATTCCGCCTTCGCCCCGTCTTTGCGACACCTGGCCCTTTGCTTTACAGCACCGAGGCGAAGTTTACGACACATGAGGCGCTGCTGCTTTACGGCGGTGGGGCAGCCCGGCTCCGGCGTTGCTTTACGGCAGCGGGTCCGATCCCCCTTGCGACGCCCGCCGGGTCCGCTTTACGGCAGAGCGGCCGCCGCGCGAGCCCCGCGCACCGTTACCTCTGGATGTGACGTCAGCATTTGTGTCCCTGACGTCACCAGGCTAGATCACGTCACCGAGCACGTCTCCGCGGCGTGATGACATCACACCTCACATTTGATGTCACAGTGATGTCGCCAGTGAGCCTGGCATCACCGTGATGTCACCGCTTGGGGCTGTGATGTCAGCAGGGCCAGGTATGACATCATCACATCACGAGTGATGTCACCGCCCCCCTCCCTAGCATTTGGGGAGCCCCGGCCGAGCTGCCCCCGTCCCGGCCCCACCCCCGCCCTGTATCCCCCCACCCCTTGCCCTATGGCCCTGCCCCACCCAGCCCTGCGTCCTCCCTGCCCTGCCCACGCCGCGCCCCCCCAGCCCTGCCCCACGGCCCCACCCCCCCCGTACCCCCCCACCCCTTGCCCTATGGCCCTGCCCCACCCAGCCCTGCGTCCTCCCTGCCCTGCCCACGCCGCGCCCCCCCCCAGCCCTGCCCCACGGCCCCACCCCCGCCCTGTATCCCCCCCACCCCTTGCCCTATGGCCCTGCCCCACCCAGCCCTGCGTCCTCCCTGCCCTGCCCACGCCGCGCCCCCCCCCAGCCCTGCCCCACGGCCCCACCCCCGCCCTGTATCCCCCCCACCCCTTGCCCTATGGCCCTGCCCCACCCAGCCCTGCGTCCTCCCTGCCCTGCCCACGCCGCGCCCCCCCAGCCCTGCCCCACGGCCCCACCCCCCCCGTACCCCCCCACCCCTTGCCCTATGGCCCTGCCCCACCCAGCCCTGCGTCCTCCCTGCCCTGCCCACGCCGCGCCCCCCCCAGCCCTGCCCCACGGCCCCACCCCCGCCCTGTATCCCCCCCACCCCTTGCCCTATGGCCCTGCCCCACCCAGCCCTGCGTCCTCCCTGCCCTGCCCACGCCGCGCCCCCCCCCAGCCCTGCCCCACGGCCCCACCCCCGCCCTGTGTCCCCCCACCCCTTGCCCTATGGCCCTGCCCCACCCAGCCCTGCGTCCTCCCTGCCCTGCCCACGCCGCGCCCCCCCCCAGCCCTGCCCCACGGCCCCACCCCCGCCCTGTGTCCCCCCACCCCTTGCCCTATGGCCCTGCCCCACCCAGCCCTGCGTCCTCCCTGCCCTGCCCACGCCGCGCCCCCCCCAGCCCTGCCCCACGGCCCCACCCCCGCCCTGTATCCCCCCCACCCCTTGCCCTATGGCCCTGCCCCACCCAGCCCTGCGTCCTCCCTGCCCTGCCCACACCGCGCCCCCCCCAGCCCTGCCCCACGGCCCCACCCCCGCCCTGTGTCCCCCCACCCCTTGCCCTATGGCCCTGCCCCACCCAGCCCTGCGTCCTCCCTGCCCTGCCCACGCCGCGCCCCCCCCAGCCCTGCCCCACGGCCCCACCCCCGCCCTGTGTCCCCCCACCCCTTGCCCTATGGCCCTGCCCCACCCAGCCCTGGGTCCTCCCTGCCCTGCCCACGCCGCGCCCCCCCCAGCCCTGCCCCACGGCCCCACCCCCGCCCTGTATCCCCCCCACCCCTTGCCCTATGGCCCTGCCCCACCCAGCCCTGCGTCCTCCCTGCCCTGCCCACGCCGCGCCCCCCCCAGCCCTGCCCCACGGCCCCACCCCCGCCCTGTGTCCCCCCACCCCTTGCCCTATGGCCCTGCCCCACCCAGCCCTGCGTCCTCCCTGCCCTGCCCACGCCGCGCCCCCCCCCAGCCCTGCCCCACGGCCCCACCCCCGCCCTGTGTCCCCCCACCCCTTGCCCTATGGCCCTGCCCCACCCAGCCCTGCGTCCTCCCTGCCCTGCCCACACCGCGCCCCCCCCAGCCCTGCCCCACGGCCCCACCCCCGCCCTGTATCCCCCCACCCCTTGCCCTATGGCCCTGCCCCACCCAGCCCTGGGTCCTCCCTGCCCTGCCCACGCC
Source organism: Natator depressus (assembly GCF_965152275.1). Classification (NCBI taxonomy): domain Eukaryota; kingdom Metazoa; phylum Chordata; order Testudines; family Cheloniidae; genus Natator; species Natator depressus. Next base: position 764,029 of record NC_134261.1, on the reverse strand, counting down.
CTGCGTCCCCCCAGCCCTGCCCCACGGCCCCATCCCCGCCCTGTATCCCCCCCACCCCTTGCCCTATGGCCCTGCCCCACCCAGCCCTGCGTCCTCCCTGCCCTGCCCACGCCGCGCCCCACGCCCTGCCCCACGGCCCCACCCCCCCTGTATCCCCCCACCCCTTGCCCTATGGCCCTGCCCCACCCAGCCCTGGGTCCTCCCTGCCCTGCCCACACCGCGCCCCCCCCAGCCCTGCCCCACGGCCCCACCCCCGCCCTGTGTCCCCCCACCCCTTGCCCTATGGCCCTGCCCCACCCAGCCCTGGGTCCTCCCTGCCCTGCCCACGCCCTGCGTCCCCCCAGCCCTGCCCCACGGCCCCACCCCCGCCCTGTATCCCCCCCACCCCTTGCCCTATGGCCCTGCCCCACCCAGCCCTGCGTCCTCCCTGCCCTGCCCACGCCCTGCGTCCCCCCAGCCCTGCCCCACGGCCCCATCCCCGCCCTGTATCCCCCCCACCCCTTGCCCTATGGCCCTGCCCCACCCAGCCCTGGGTCCTCCCTGCCCTGCCCACACCGCGCCCCCCCCAGCCCTGCCCCACGGCCCCACCCCCGCCCTGTATCCCCCCACCCCTTGCCCTATGGCCCTGCCCCACCCAGCCCTGGGTCCTCCCTGCCCTGCCCACGCCCTGCGTCCCCCCAGCCCTGCCCCACGGCCCCATCCCCGCCCTGTATCCCCCCCACCCCTTGCCCTATGGCCCTGCCCCACCCAGCCCTGGGTCCTCCCTGCCCTGCCCACGCCGCGCCCCCCCCAGCCCTGCCCCACGGCCCCACCCCCGCCCTGTATCCCCCCACCCCTTGCCCTATGGCCCTGCCCCACCCAGCCCTGCGTCCTCCCTGCCCTGCCCACGCCCTGCGTCCCCCCAGCCCTGCCCCACGGCCCCATCCCCGCCCTGTATCCCCCCCACCCCTTGCCCTATGGCCCTGCCCCACCCAGCCCTGGGTCCTCCCTGCCCTGCCCACGCCGCGCCCCCCCCCAGCCCTGCCCCACGGCCCCACCCCCGCCCTGTATCCCCCCACCCCTTGCCCTATGGCCCTGCCCCACCCAGCCCTGCGTCCTCCCTGCCCTGCCCACGCCCTGCGTCCCCCCAGCCCTGCCCCACGGCCCCAGCCCCGCCCTGTATCCCCCCACCCCTTGCCCTATGGCCCTGCCCCACCCAGCCCTGGGTCCTCCCTGCCCTGCCCACACCGCGCCCCCCCAGCCCTGCCCCACGGCCCCACCCCCGCCCTGTATCCCCCCCACCCCTTGCCCTATGGCCCTGCCCCACCCAGCCCTGCGTCCTCCCTGCCCTGCCCACGCCCTGCGTCCCCCCAGCCCTGCCCCACGGCCCCAGCCCCGCCCTGTATCCCCCCACCCCTTGCCCTATGGCCCTGCCCCACCCAGCCCTGCGTCCTCCCTGCCCTGCCCACACCGCGCCCCCCCCAGCCCTGCCCCACGGCCCCACCCCCGCCCTGTATCCCCCTTGCCCTATGGCCCTGCCCCACCCAGCCCTGCGTCCTCCCTGCCCTGCCCACGCCCTGCGTCCCCCCAGCCCTGCCCCACGGCCCCACCCCCGCCCTGTATCCCCCCACCCCTTGCCCTATGGCCCTGCCCCACCCAGCCCTGGGTCCTCCCTGCCCTGCCCACACCGCGCCCCCCCCAGCCCTGCCCCACGGCCCCACCCCCCCCGTACCCCCCCACCCCTTGCCCTATGGCCCTGCCCCACCCAGCCCTGCGTCCTCCCTGCCCTGCCCACACCGCGCCCCCCCCAGCCCTGCCCCACGGCCCCACCCCCCCCTGTATCCCCCCCACCCCTTGCCCTATGGCCCTGCCCCACCCAGCCTTGCGTCCTCCCTGCCCTGCCCACGCCCTGCGTCCCCCCAGCCCTGCCCCACGGCCCGACCCCCGCCCTGTATCCCCCCCACCCCTTGCCCTATGGCCCTGCCCCACCCAGCCCTGGGTCCTCCCTGCCCTGCCCACGCCGCGCCCCACGCCCTGCCCCACGGCCCCACCCCCGCCCTGTATCCCCCCACCCCTTGCCCTATGGCCCTGCCCCACCCAGCCCTGGGTCCTCCCTGCCCTGCCCACGCCCTGCGTCCCCCCAGCCCTGCCCCACGGCCCCAGCCCCGCCCTGTATCCCCCCACCCCTTGCCCTATGGCCCTGCCCCACCCAGCCCTGGGTCCTCCCTGCCCTGCCCACGCCGCGCCCCACGCCCGCGGGGGCTGCTCAGTTCACGCAGGGCAGGAGGCAGCCGGGGACCGCAGCCCCGCAGGGGTCACACGGCCCCACTGAGACCCCCCCCCCGTCGTGCCTGGGGCTGCCCTGCATTTCCATGGGGTGGGGGACCCCTTCACGATCCTCCCCCCGAGGAGGCCCAGAGACCGGCCTGGCCGGGCGGCGAAAAGCGTCTCGTGACAAAAGACTCCGGCCACCACGTCGAGCTCGGGGCGTCTCTTTACTTGGCCCCGTTTCCGGGGCCGCTGGTTCACAACCGCGCCCAGCGCCCTGCCCAGGGGAGCCCAGCCGGCGCCCCCCAGATGGGTCAGGTCCCTGCCCCATTCCTTGCCCCGCCCGAGCCAGCCAGTCCCCGCCCTGGGGCCGGGGGGAGCCGGCGCCCCCCAGAGGGGTCAGGCCCCTGCCCCGTTCCCCGCCCCCCTGAGCCAGCCAGTCCCCGCCCTGGGGCCGGGGGGAGCCGGCGCTCCCCAGAGGGGACAGGCCCCTGCCCTGTTCTCCGCCCCCCTGAGCCAGCCAGTCCCCGCCCTGGGGCCGGGCAGTGCCGGTGCCCCCCACCCTGTCCTCTCCGGCGCCCCCCAGTGGCCGCTCAGGGCAGCTCCAAGAGGCCGCGGGCGGCGTAGAGCCGCTGGGTGACGTTATAGACCCCGGCGATGACACCGACCGTGTCCAGGAGCACGGCCCGGGCCTCCCGCTCCCCCTCGGCACAGACGAGCCCGTACAGCTCCTGGCGCGAGGGCAGGGCCAGGAAGGCCAGCCCGGCTGCCTGGCGCACCCACCAGCTGTGGTGCGGGGCCAGGGCCACCTGGTAGGCCTCGGCGCAGAGCTGGGAGGGGTCTTCCTCCGGCCCACTGTGACTCAACTTCCCCAGGAACAGCTCCAGCCACTTGAGGGCCCGGTGGAGGCGGAGCAGGGTCCGGCAGCCCGAGGGGGGCCGGCCCGGGGGCAGCGCCCGGAGCCCCACCAGGCCGCGCCGCAGCTCGAAGGCCACCATGGCCTGCAGGGTGCGGTAGTGAGGGGCGTGCGGCCCCGCCCGGTGCCCCTGCAGGATCTCCATCTTCGTCTGCGTCTCCCGGGCCAGGAGCCCGAAGGCGGCCCCCAGGGTGTCTATCAGTCTGCGGGGGAGAGAGAGAGGGGACAGCTGAGCCTGACCCGGCGCTGAGACGCGGCCACCTCTGGGGCGGGGCGGCCGGAGACCCGGGGACCCCTCACCCGGCGCCGAGACGCGGCCACCTCTGGGGCGGGGCGACTGGTGACACGGGGACCCCTCGCCCGGCGCCGAGACGTGCCCACCTCTGGGGCGGGGCGGCGGGTGACCCGGGGACCCCTCGCCCGGCGCGGAGACGCGGCCACCTCTGGGGCGGGGCGGCCGGAGACCCGGGGACCCCTCGCCCGGCGCCGAGACGTGCCCACCTCTGGAGCGGGGCGGCCGGTGACCCGGGGACCCCTCGCCTGGCGCCGAGACGTGCCCACCTCTGGGGCGGGGCGGCCGGTGACCCGGGGACCCCTCGCCCGGCGCTGAGACGCGGCCACCTCTGGGGCGGGGCGGCGGGTGACACGGGGACCCCTCGCCCGGCACTGAGATGCGCCCACCTCTGGGGCGGGGCAGCCGGTGACTCGGGGACCCCTCACCCGGCGCGGAGACACGGCCACCTCTGGGGTGGGGCGGCCGGTTGTACAGGGACCCCGGCGCTGAGAAGCGCCCACCTCTAGGGCGGGGCAGCCGGTGACTCGGGGACCCCTCGCCCGGCGCTGAGATGCGGCCACCTCTGGGGCGGGGTGGCCGGTTGTACGGGGATGGACTCACTTGATCAGTTCTTTCCAGCCAGCCAGATACTCTCCCAGCAGGATTTCTCCGTCCGGAGTCACGCAGGCCCTGAAGGCCGCCAGGAGGCGGCTGATCTGGAAGGCCTGGCCTGGGCAGCGGGGGGCCCGGGCCGGAGCGAGGGTCCCATGCCTGGGGAGGGGCAGCCGGGAGCTGCTCGTCCGGGAGAGAAGGGGCGGCTGCAGAGGGGACACAAAGCGGACAGGTTCTCTGTGGGGCAGGTGCTGGGGGGGGCCGAGCGGGAGGGGGTCGGGATCAGGAAGTGGGGCAGGTGGAATGGGGAGGATTTGGGGTAGGATCAGGGGAGGAGCCGAATTTGGGATGGGGGCAGGAGTCAGGGCTGGGAGGGGGGCAGGGTTTGCGGGGGAGGAGGACAAGGGGGGGGTCTCACCTTCCCGTCCTCTTCGGAGGGGGGCGTCTCCCCTCTGCCCCCGAGCCAGCCACAGGGCCGCCCGCCCCGAACGCAGGCCGAGAGGTGCACCTCTGCTATTCCGGGGGGGGGAGGACAGAGCTCAGAGACGTGGACAGACGGACAGCGCCCCCCGCCCGTTCCCAGTGGTCGCCCCAGTTTGCACCGGGGGGGGCGCACACGCTAATGACACGCATGACACACACACAGGGAGGTACTTGCACCGTCCCTGCAGGCCTCCGGCTTTGCACACGCGAACCACGCACAAGCCTGCGGCCAGGGTGCTCGGCACGGGGGCAGGCTACACGCAAGCCACACGCTAAGAACACGCCTGGTACATCTGACAGCCCGCGCCGCCCCGAGCGCAGCCCCCCCCACCCCGCCGTCCCATGGACTGACACAATCCGCCCCCCACCATGCTCATACAGAGCCCGGGGGACCAGGGGGGAGCCCGTGGCTGGGGGGCCCGGGGAGGGGGGTTGACGGGGGGGAGAGGTCTGTGGGGCCGTCCTGCTCCCTCCCGGAGCCAGAGGCCAGCGTGGGTGCTAGGTGGGGGGTGGGGGGAGAGAATTGCTGAGGGGGGGTGTCACCCAGTGGGGAGCCTGAGGGAACTGGAGCAAGTGGGGGGGGGTCACACAGGGCCAGAGGTCAGCGGGGTGAGGGAGGGGGCAGTGTGTGGGGGGGTCTGTGGGGCACGTGGGGGGCGGGGCTGGGGCAGTGCGTGTCCGCTGGGGTGAGGCGGTCACTTCTGGAGCTGGCTGCTGGTGGGGGGCAGGGGTGGGGTGCAGTGGGGGTGGGGGGCAGCGGGGTGGGGGGGTCACTCACGGAGCCGGAGGCTGGAGAGGAAGAGGAGGCCAAGCAAGGCCGCAGTGGGGAGCAGGAACCACGGCAGCCGCTGGGGGCCCATCCCCGCACACCCCGGCCCCACGGCGCCCGGCCCCACGGCCCTGAGCCCTGCCCCAGCCCGGCCCAGCTGCTCACCAAAGATAAGGCCTGTTATCTGGGGCGGGGCTCCCATCCCCCCCCCAGGAGAGCCCCCCCATCCCCCTCCCGAGGGGAAATGCCCCATGTCCCTGTTCCCTGGCCAAAGCGGCACTGGGCGGGGGGGTGTCGCGGGCTCCCCTCAGCCCCATGGATCAAACCCAGGGTGGCTGGAGGCCAGATGGGGGGGCGGGGGAGCTGGTCGGGTTAAAAATTAACAGCTGAAGGGACTTTGCCCCACGGAGCGGAATGGGGGGAATCTGGGGGGAGAAGAAGGCTGGAGTATGGGGGCTCCCAGCCCCCACTCCCCTCCCAGAGCCAGGGAAAGAACCCAGGAGTCCCGGCTCCCAGCCCCCCTGCTCTAACCCACCAGCCCCCACTCCCCTCCCAGAGCCAGGGAAAGAACCCAGGAGTCCCGGCTCCCAGCCCCCCTGCTCTAACCCACCAGCCCCCACTCCTCTCCCAGCGCTGGGGAGAGAACCCAGGAGTCCTGGCTCCCAGCCCCCCCTGCACTAACCCACCAGCCCCCACTCCCCTCCCAGAGCCAGAAAAAGAACCCAGGAGTCCTGGCTCCCAGCCCCCCTGCACTAACCCACCAGCCCCCACTCCCCTCTCAGAGCTGGGGAGAGAACCCAGGAGTCCTGGCTCCCAGCTCCCCCTGCTCTCACCCACCAGCCCCCCCTCCCCTCCCAGAGCCGGGGAGAGAACCCAGGAGTCCCCAGTTGCACAGACTCAGCCGGGGGGGGGCAGCTGGGGGGCAGGGGAGGGCGGGGGGGGGGCTGAGGTTCCCCGCTGCACAGTCTCAGTCCCACAGGGGTTGGTTAAGGTTTTATTCAGCAATAGCCAAGCTCGGTGCGGGCGGGGGGTGTGTCAGAGACTGGGGGGGCCAGGGGAGGGTTAGCAGGGGCTGAGTGGGGTCAGCTCTCCAGCCGGCATGGGACAGCCAGGGTGGGGGCTGGGGGGGGCTGGTGCAGGGGCGTTCCCGGTCCCCAGGCGGGGGGTATGGGGGGGACCAGTGGGGGGGGCCGGGGAGTCTCATTTGAAGTGGCGCTCCTTGCCGGCTCTCCTCCGGGGCGCTCTCTGCCAGGCTCCTGGAGGGGGTGGGGGTGGCCCCGGACGCCTGGGTTCCTGCTGCCCCCGCAGCCCTCGCAGCCCCACGAGGAGGGAGACCCCCAGGCCGTAGAGGCAGCTGGCAGCCAGCGACCCCAGGTAGCACCACCAGGCTGTCACCAGGATCCGGCCCAGGCTCGGGACCCCTGCGGGGGAGAGGAGACAGTTAGGGGGGGCTGTGGCTGTGACCCCAAAGCGGGCCCCGGGGGAGGGCTGGGGGTCCCGTACCGGTGCTCTGGGGGGCGGTGCTCCCCGCGGTCCCATTGCCGAGAGGGTCGGGCGGCGAGACAGGGTCTCTGGGGGATACCAAGCAACCTGTGGGTGTGGGGAGAGACGAATCAGGGGGTGAAATACCGTGGGGGGAAGGGGAGAGTTTGGGGGTTCGGGGGGGTCTCACCTTGCCGCCCGGCCCCCTTCAGCTTGGCGCTGCTCTGCTGGGCCCGGGTCTCGTGCTCCACCCGGCAGGTCACCTGGGCTCCGTCCAGCCAGGCCCGGGGCGGGAGGCTGAGCAGGCTGGCGGCACCTGCCCCATCCCGGCCCCCCGCCGGCGGGGAGGCCTCCCCAGGGCCCGGCTCCCGCCCGTCCACCTGCCAGCGCAGCCGGACCGGCTCCGGGGAGAACCCCCAGGCCAGGCACAGGAAGGCCGCGCCGGCCGCCCGCGCCGGGCCCAGCAGTGCCACCTCCGGGGGGCGCTTCTTCCCGGGGTCCCCTGGAACCGGAGAGGGGAGAGGGTCAGGGCGGGGGGCGGCATCGGTGGGGCTCGGTTCTAGGTGGGTCCTGGGCTGCTCTAGGGACTTGGGGATTGGTTGTGTGTGGGATCGAGACTGGGTTCGGGGGGGGGGTGTTCTGGGGTGGTCCCGGTGGCAGCCTTAGGCTGGATCGAACCCAGAATGGTTCGGCGTGTTCTCTAGATCGTTTCGGGGTGGGTTCTAGATCAGCCCCAGGTATTTCCCCCCGGCACGGCCCCCACGAATCACGTGCCAGCTCCAGAACATTTCCACGGCTCTGATCGGGAAGGGCTCTGGGCACGTGCTAGGTCGAGTCGCGGCAGGTTCTAGATCGTTTCGGGGTGGGTTCTAGATCAGCCCCAGGTATTTCCCTCCTGGCACGGCCCCCACTGACCGCATGCCAGCTCCAGAACATTACCACGGCTCTGAGCTGGAAGGGCTCTGGACACGTGCTAGGTCGAGTCGCGGCAGGTTCTAGATCGATTCAGGATGGGTTCTAGATCGGACGTGGGTGTCCCTCACTAGCCCCCCCCACCAGCCGCGTGCCAGCTCCAGAACGTTTCCGTGGCTCGCTCTAGATTGATTTGGGGGCGGGCTCTCGCTCGGCTCGCCCGCTCTCGCTCTCTGTCTTCCGGCCGCGGCCCCGGCCGGCCCTGGGGGGGCGCCGCTCCGGAACGCCCCGCCGGGGTCCAGCCGTGCTCCGGGCCGGTTCCGGCTTGCTCACCTCCCAGGACCAGGCGGGTGCCCTCTCCGAAGAGGTACCGGTTGGCGTCCCAGACGGCGCAGTAATACGTGCCGGCGTCGGCGGGCTTCACGTTGCCGATGGTGAGGCTGAAGGTGTTGGTGGCACGCTCCAGGTGGGCGATGAAGCGCTCGGAGATGCCGGCCCCGTAGACGGGCTTGTTCCCCCCGGCCCGGTGGCTCAGCAGGAAGACGGGGCCCTGCCCGGGGGCCTGGTGGTACCAGGACAGGACGTGGGAGGTGATGTCGCTCCCCGACATCTGGCAGTCGAGCCGCGGGATCTTCTCGTCCACCACGTGGGATGGGGACGGCTGGGTCAGCCGGAGCGGCTCCCCCAGGGCCCCTGCAGGGGGCGGAGAGGGGTGAGAGGGGCCTTTGGGGGCATGGAGTGGGGGGCTCACACATCGGTGGGGCTTGGCACACACAGCCACTCACTAGTGGGTCAGAGCAGGGGTGGGGGCTGGGAGCCGGGACGCCTGGGTTCTCTCCCCGGCTCTGGGAGGGGAGCGGGGGCTGGTGGGTTAGATGGGGGAGGGGCTGGGATCCCGGACTCCTGGGTTCTCTCCCTGGCTCAGGGAGGGGAGCGGGGGCTGGTGGGTTTAGAGCAGGGGGGCTGGGAGCCAGGACAGGGGGTAGGGGCCCGAGGAGCCGTTACACGGGGCGTGTGTTCGGGGCTGCAGGGCGAGCTCACTGCGCACCCACCTAACCCGCCCCCCACCGCTTTGCCCCCCCGCCCGCGAACCTACATCTGCTGAGCCAGCCCCAAACCCCACAAGAGTCCAGCCAACCATGGGGGTGGGGGGGGCAGGCGGGGGCGACGTGAGCGGCCCTGGCGCCTCCACAGATAGAGAGAGAGAGGGGGGTAGAGATATCGATGGGGTTCTCCAGCATCCGTCCGTCCGTCCGCCTGTCCCTCCATCCATCCAGCCCTATGTCCCCCCATCCATCTGTCCATCCATCCATCCAGCCCTTTGTCCCCCCATCCATCCGTCTGTCCAGCCAGCCAGCCAGCCCTATGTATCCCCATCCACCCATCCTCCCATCTGTCCATTCTTCTCTATGTACCCCCAACCATCCATCCACCCATCCATCCATCCATATGTCCCCCCATCCATCTGCCTGTCCGTCCATCCATCCAAGCCAGCCCTATGTACCCCCTATCGGTCCGACCGCCCATCCATCCGTCCCCATGCACCCCCTCTATCCATCCATCCATCCCCATAACGCTCCCATCCATCTATGGCTCCCCATTTCCCTGCTGGGGCGGGGGGGGCCCGACTCCATTTGTTCCATCCAGGTGCTATCCATCCCTGGGGCGTCCCCTCCGCAACTCCCGATTCCCCGGGTTTGGGGCTGCCCACCCCCCGGCCTGCGTGGCCCCCCTGCCCTGCAGCGGCCTCACCCCCGAAGCAGAGAACGAGGAGGAAAAGCCCCATTGGAAGCTCCATGGCACCTCGGTCCCCGGGCGATTCTGCCTCTGTGATGGCGCTATGGGGCGGGACCCATTTCCTGAGCCCCCCCCCAGGGAGGGGGTGGGGGTGGGGGTGACGTCAGAGGCGGCAGCGGGATGGACCCATCTCAGATGCAGACTCACCTCCTTCCGGGTGCTTCTGCCGCATCCGTCGCAGGCCTGGGTGGGGCCCCGGGAAGGGGAAACCGAGGCACAGCGAGCTGCTGGAATGGGCACAGGGTCAGCTGGGAGCAGGACCCAGGCCTCCTGCGCCCCAGCCGGGGGGTGTCAGGACAAGGCTGTTGACAGTCAGATCCCAGCCGGGTAGTGGGATGGCGCAGATGCACCCTCAGCCGGCTACACCCCGCCGTCCGCTCGGCTACAGCTGCATTGGGGTGAGAGGGTCGGCAAGGGTTGTCAGCGTGTAAAAGAGACAAAGCCCCTTCATGCACACTTGCAAACATGCACACTCGTGCAAGCAGATTCACACGTGCGAGCAGATCTGCAAACACACTTGTGCAAACAGATTCATGCATGTGCAAACACATGCACACTCGTGCAAGCAGCTTCACACGTGCGAGCAGATCTACACGCATGCAAACACACTTGTGCAAACAGATTCACCCACACAGAGCCACGTACGCTCAGACTCCCCCTCCCCCCTCTCCCCTCAAACTGCCTGGCACCCGTCGCGCTTGAAGCTGAGACCCAGGTGTGATCAGAGGGGCCCAATTCCCCACCTCCCCCCGAGCCTGGGAGTGTGTAGCCCCCCCCACTGGGGCCACAGCTCCCGCCGCTGTCTGGGTCCGGCTGGGGGAGGAGGGGAGACCGGGTGGCTGGGGCCGTGGAGCCGATCCGGAGGGGGCCGTGGGGCCGATCTGGGGCAGGGGAGAAGACCGGGTGGCTGGGGCTGTGGGCCTGATCTGGAGGGGGCCGTGGGGCCGATCTGGGGCAGGGGAGAAGACCGGGTGGCTGGGGCCGTGGGGCCGATCTGGAGGGGGCCGTGGGGCCGATCCGGGGAAGGGGAGGAGACCGGGTGGCTGGGGCCGATCCAGAGGGGGCCGTGGGGCCGATCCGGGGAAGGGGAGGAGACCGGGTGGCTGGGGCTGTGGGGCCGATCTGGAGGGGACTGTGGGGCCGATCCAGGGGAGGGGAGGAGACCAGGTGGCTGGGGCCGTGGGGCTGATCCGGAGGGGACCTTGGGGCTGATCTGGGGAAGGGGAGGAGACCAAGTGGCTGGGGCCGTGGGGCCGATCTGGAGGGGGCCGTGGGGCCGATCCGGGGAAGGGGAGGAGACCGGGTGGCTGGGGCCGATCCAGAGGGGGCCGTGGGGCCGATCCGGGGAAGGGGAGGAGACCGGGTGGCTGGGGCTGTGGGGCCGATCTGGAGGGGACTGTGGGGCCGATCCAGGGGAGGGGAGGAGACCAGGTGGCTGGGGCCGTGGGGCCGATCTGGAGGGAGCCGTGGGGCCGATCTGGGGCAGGGGAGGAGACCGGGTGGCTGGGGCCATGGGGCCGATCTGGAGGGGACCTTGGGGCCGATCCAGGGGAGGGGAAGAGACTGGGTGGCTGGGGCCGTGGGGCCGATCCGGAGGGGACCTTGGGGCCGATCCGGGGAAGGGGAGGAGACCGGGTGGCGGGGGCCGTGGGGCCGATCCGGAGGGGACCTTGGGGCTGATCCAGGGGAGGGGAAGAGACTGGGTGGCTGGGGCCGTGGGGCCGATCCGGAGGGGACCTTGGGGCTGATCTGGGGCAGGGGAGGAGACCAGGTGGCTGGGGCCGTGGGGCCGATCCGGAGGGAGCCGTGGGGCCGATCTGGTGAAGGGGAGGAGACCAGTTGGCTGGGGCTGTGGGGCTGATCTGGAGGGGACCCCTGCACCCCCCACGCCCGGCTGCTCTGGCGGCTTCTCCGGCGGCTCAGCCCAGCGCCCCTCGGGGGTCCCCACCCCACGGCTGGCTGGAGAAGGGCCGAGGCCAGCCCGAACGGCCAGCTCCTCGCCCGCGCCGCGCCCGCTGGCATGTGACGGGGGCGCCTCGCGGGGCCCTGGGGTGCCCCGGCCGGAGTGGCCCCGACGCCCCTCGGCCGGGGCGGGGACGGTCCAGCTCCCGGGGCACCATTTGCACCAGTGAGATGGGGGGACGAGCCCGGAGCCCCGTTGGCATCACGCCAGCGTTCCCGGCCCCCCCGGGGGGGGGGAGCTGCCGGTCTGTGGGGGGGCCCCACTTGCCACCTGGCTGCATCTCGGTGGTTTCCTCCTGGCCGGGTCTTTGCACCCTGCTCGGCGGGGACGGGGGGGGGGGACGGGACGGGGGCTGGCTGGGGAAGGCGGGGGGCTGGGGGGGGAAGTGGTTGGTGGCTTTATCGTGAGCACCTCGTTATCAGGAAACGAGCAAGGCTGAATCAACAGCGATAAGGAGGCCGAAATGTCTCTCTCTCTCTCGCCCCCCCCCGCCCGTCTCTGTTGCTGTGGGGCACCCTGCAGGCCCCTCTTCCCCCCCATAGCTCCCCCCCTGCCCCCCAACCCCGGTGTGCGTGTGGCTCAACACCAAGTCCCCCCCCGCCCCCCCGGCCTTGCCGCTTCCACCCACTCCCTCTGTAAGTCACCCCCCCCCACACACACCGTGCACCCCGACTTCCCGCCCCCCTCGGCCCTTCAGCTCCCCCAAGGCAATTCCCCCCTCCCCCCTGCCCATGTACCTCCCACCCTAATTCACCTCGCCCCCCCCCACCCCTCCCCCTCCCCCCTCCCCACACCGCAGCCCCCCTCGGGCGGAGATCTCAGCTGTTCAGATCCGTTAGCCATGCGGGGTCCCCCCCCGCCTCTCAACCTGCAAGCTCCCCACAAACTCCCCCCCTCCCACGCCCCCCAGGACGGTAACAGCAGCTGCTATCAGACCCCCTCCCCCGCCCAGAGCTACGGGCTTGCCGAGAACCACTGAGGCAGGGGGCTGCGGGTCGGGAGCGAGGGGCACCCCCCTGCAGCGGGGACACCGGGTCCACAGTGCAAGGGGGGGCGGGAGGGGGACAGGGCGGCCTGGGTCACGGTGACCCCGCCCCGGGGAGATAAGGCCCCTGTGTGCCTTGGCGTTGGCCCAGGGACCAGCCGGGATACAAACGCCCCCTCGGCGCCCAGCCCGCAGACCCCGAGTCCGGCCACGGCCGCCATGCAGCTGCCGCTCGGCGCCCTGCTCTGTCTGCTGCTGGCCCCGGGGCCCGTGCCGGGGGGCCAGGCCGAGGCGCCCGCCTCCCGGCCCTACAACCAGGTCATCATGGCGCCCAACGGGGCCCCGCAGGGGGCGTGGGGGCCCGTGGAGATGTGCCCCCCAGCCAGCTACGCCAACGGCTTCGCCTTGAAGGTAGCAGCCCCCCCCTCCCCACCTATACAGCCCCCTTTTACATCCCCTGCCCCCCTCTGCCCCCAACAGCCCCCTTATCCCTCTGCCCCCCACCATCCCCCTTATTTCCCACCCCCATTTTCCTCCTCCCATCCCCCCTCTCAGTGCCCTCTCTCTGACCCTCGGGGCCCCCCCACCTCACCCCGTCTCTGCCCCCCACCCCCCAGGTGCACCCGTACCAGGGCGACGCGCCGGGGGAGGACGACACGGGGCTGAACGGGATCCGTCTGCACTGCTCCGACGGCTCCACCGTCCAGTCCAGCGTGGGAGCGTGAGTACCGGACGCCTGGGTCCCTAACGGCAGCCCTGCACGGAGCCCCCCCCCCGTACCCCACCAGCCATGGGCCCACCCCGCCTTGTGTCAGCCCCCAAGGGCTGGGCCCTTTCTGAGCCCCCCCACCCCCGAGGAATCCCCCATCTGGAGAGGGAGGGAGGAACAGATGGGGGTCTGGGGACGGACATGGGGGTGAAGGGGGGAGGAAGGGATGGACAGATGGGTGGATGGGGGAGGGACGTGTAGACAGATGGGTGGGTTGATAGGTGGATGGGTGGATGGATGGATGGGTAGGTGGGTGGATAGATGGATGGATGGGTGGGTAGGCAGACGGGTGGGTAGGTGGGTGGAGGGATGGACAGATGGGTGGGTGGATGGACGGACGGATGGATGCATGGGTGGGTAGGTGGGCCGAGGGATGGACGGACGGAGGGGTGGGTAGGTGGGTGGGTGGACGGATGGGTGGACAGGCGGGTAGACGGGCTGACAGGTGGGGGGATAGGTGGATGGACGGGTGGACGGGTGGGTAAGTGGAGGGGTGGATGGAGAGACGGACGGTTGAGTGGGCAGGTGGGTGGATAGATGGGTGGAGGGACGGACGGGTGGACAGGTGGGTGGGTGGAGGGACGGGTGGACGGGTGGGTAGATGGGTGGACAGGTGGGGGGATAGATGAATGGACGGACGGGTAGAGGGGTGGAGGGGTGGATGGAGAGACGGATGGTTGAGTGGGCGGGTGAGTGGATAGATGGACGGACGGATGGACGGATGGGTAGGTGGGTGGATAGATGGATGGATGGGTGGGTAGGCAGACGGGTGGGTAGGTGGGTGGAGGGATGGACGGACGGAGGGGTGGGTAGGTGGGTGGAGGGATGGACGGACGGGCGGGTGGATGGATGGACGGATGGATGCGTGGGTGGGTAGGTGGGCCGAGGGATGGACGGACGGAGGGGTGGGTAGGTGGGTGGGGGGACGGATGGGTGGACAGGTGGGTAGACGGGCGGACAGGTGGGGGGATAGATGGACGGACGGGTGGGTAAGTGGAGGGGTGGATGGAGAGACGGATGGTTGAGTGGGAGGATGGGTGGATAGATGGAGGGACGGACGGACGGACGGGTGGGTGGCTGGGTGGAGGGACGGGCGGACGGACGGATCTAACCCCTCCTCTCCCCCGCCCGGCTCAGCTGGGGCAGGTGGCTGGGCGCCCGGTACTGCCCCCGGGGCTACCTTCGGGCCTTCTCGCTGGGGGTGCAGCCGCGGTCGGACGCCGGGGACGACGTGGCCGCCACCGGCCTGCGTGTGGCCTGCTCCAACGGGGAGCTGCTGGCCGGGGACGCCGGGGACGCTGGGGGCCAGGAGGGGCCCTGGAGCCGCCCCTGCCTCTCCGGCTCCGTCTGCGGCCTCCAGACCCGGGTGGAGGAGCCCCGGGGCCAGCGGGGGGACAACACGGCCCTCAACGACGCCCGCTTCTTCTGCTGCCCCCCCTAGGGCCCCCCCGGGGGCACCCGCCCATTAAACCTGCCTCGCAGCCTCTTCCCAGCCGCCTCGTGTCTTTATTGGGGGCTGGGATTGTGGGGGGAGCCCGGCCTGCGGGGGGGGGCGGCAGGCCCAGTGCACCGTGGGGGAGTGGGGGTGGGTCCTGGGGGGATCTGGGGTTCAATGGGGGGGTCCCCAGTCCTGTGCCCCTGGTGGGGGGAGGATTCGGAGTGGGTAGAGTGGGAACCCGCTCAGCCCCCCAGCCCCTCTGCTGTCAACGCCCCAGCGTGGGGGGCCCCCCACATCAGGCTGCCTCTCAGACTGTCCTTTGGGGGGGAACCGTAGCCCCCCCCAGCCTGCTCCTGCTGGCGCCCTGGACCCAAACTCAGCTCCCTGCGGGGGGGGGGTGTCCTGCCAGCGTCCAGCTGGGGTGCAACAGGGCAGCCTGCCTCAGTTTCCCAGAACAGCTCCCTTGTCTGACAGGACCCCTCCTTGTGGGGCAGGCATGGGGCGAGTCGGTTTATTACCAAGCCAGAGGGCAAAATAATCCGGCCTCCAGCCTCCCCTCCCGTGTGACATCTTGTCTCCCGGCGCCCCATGCACCCCACTCCTGGGCTGTTCGTCTGCCCCCCCAGCCCCCCAGGTTCCTCCCCCCTCTTGGCCCCACCCCGCCCTGCCCGCGAGGCCCGCAGCTCCCCCTGCCCGGCTTCACGGGATCCCCTGCGGGCACCCTGGCTGGGCCGGGGTCTCTCCCAGGCCCACCTCCGCCCCGGCGTCAGGGTCGTACCTTTGAGCCCTGAAGTCTCCTGAGTTCCCGGCCCCGATTCACTGCGGCAGCTCGCTGGCCTTGCTCGGGACAAGTCAACCGCTCCAGCCCAGGTGCGGCTCCCAACGAGTTGCTAGCCCCAGCCCTCCGGGAGCTAGCCACCCTCTTCCCCAGCGTGAAACAGGTTGAGGGACGCGGGCTGGGGGAGTGGGCGGGGGATTTCTTTCCCATGAACAGCTCAGCCGCCTGCCTGGCTACAAGGTCCACGTCTGGCTTCGACAAACCCCGGGAGTCCCCTCGCTCGGGACCCCCGGGGCCGCCACTCCCAGAGGGAATAATCCCCCCGTTCTCCAGCCCGGAGCGACTCCCCGGCAGCCTGAAACAGGGGGGTTAGGGAGCGTCTGAACCCAGCCCAGGAAACTCTCCGGGCCCCCAGGGGTAGTAAAATGCTATGTTGGTGTTTTGGGCCGTTGACAATAAAACCGAACAACGTGGCATGTCTGAAACGTGTCGGTGTAGACGGATACGCCATAAGATGTACAAACTGTCCAGGTATACGCACCCCCGGGCGCAGAGGTGCCGGGCCCTAACGGGGAGGGTTAGACTCCCCGCTCCGACCCGCCTGTCGGGGGGAAATTGCCCCGGTGAATTTACCCGTGGTCGTAGAGGATCGAGCCCAAAAGGTAGGGGGCTCAGCGTTCCCCCTCCTGCCCTGTCAGGCCGAGCTTTCAGTGGGTGCAGACTTTTGTGCACAGACGAGGACAGGCACGGGAGAGTTATAAAGGGAAAAGAGATTCAAAGATTTTCTCTGGGAGACCCAACTCTGAAGGGCAAATAGGGGTAGGGTGTCCCGATTTTATAGGGACAGTCCCGATTCGGGGGGCTTTTTCTTATACAGGTACCTACCACCCCCCACCTCCTGTCCCGATTTTTCAGACTTGCTGGCTGGTCACCCTGACTCGTGGTAGCACCTGGGTGGGAAATATTTCAAGGGCAGCACGCCGAAGCCGAAACTGTGTCCACGAGGTCGCTCCTTTGAAACAGATCTTGCTCTGTTAAAGCAGACTCGGACGGACAGAGGAGTTTGGGCAGGGTAGGATTTTGTGTGAGCGATTTCCCAATTGTGAAAGAAATGGTTAAGGAAAGGGACCAGGAGGGGTCGGGGCTGGTAGGGAAGCCCACCCTCCCTGCTATGGGAAAGGGCAGTTCGGCGAGGAAAGCAGGATCAGGCCCAGACAAGCAGGCAGGCAACAGATAAAATAATTGGAAAACAAGTTGGGAGCCCTGAGGGCCCAATAAAACATGTAAGTCCAGGCCTGGGGAGTTCAGACCGTGGGGAGGAAACCTGGAGTCCTGAGCTGGCAGAGGACTCGCTCTGTGAAAACGTTAAAAAGGAAAAGTGTTATTAAAACCCCATAATTCTTGGTTTCTTTGCAGCCGTTGTGACGGGAAAATGGGCCAAAGGAGTGTCGGTAAAGAAGCCAGGCACGGAGACAATCTGATTTAAAACAATTTAGTCAAATTCGCCAAAAGAACAGAAGGGAACTTCACTGCCCCCAGATCTATACAGATGTAATCTGTGTAAAAATTAAAGCCACGTAAGAGCCGTTACAAAACCAGAACATGTGTGTAAATATAGTGTGTAAAGACGTGGCGTGTTTAGAACCGACAAACCAACACTCCCGGTTTGTCAAACTCATGTTCTGTGGTTTAGGATGAATCGGTTTGGGTTGGTTTTTAAATAACACGGCTAAAATCCGTTTGACCCTTTCACTCCAAGTTGCAAAACCAAAAAACGCTTTTTGCCGGGCGAGTGATGTTTGGCTTGGGTGTTTGGTGTTTAACCCTCAAGGTACGTTAATGCTTTATACCTCCTGGCTGCAGCAGGCCGTCAAAACCAGGAGAATGGGGAAAGATTCTGGAGTTGGGTTTTGGTAACAAAAGAGCAGATAAGAGCTGTAGTGAAAGACCGGGCCCCACGCTGAGCCTTAAGGGGGCTCTGTGTAATCAGACGGTCACTTGGATGAGGGTACATGGCAACTCGGTGAGTACAAAAGAACCAGTTACACCTTAGGTAAGACTCGCCACGGCTAATGTGATTAACCTATGGAAGGAAAGTGCCTTTTTCCCAGCACATGTGCAGGGTGTATTGTCGAAGGGGTAAAAGAAATGCGAAAACATTACAAACCGGGTCTGCGGTGGGAAACTGAGGCACAAACTCAAACACTAATGGAAAGCGTTTGGGCACTAATTCAGGAACCGGGGTTCAAAGCAGCCATGGACAAGGCGCAGCGGGTGCTACCTCCGGTTACATACCTGGGCGTCGTGGTGGTGGGAGACAGGTGGATCAGGGGAAGGTACGGGCGCCTACCGATGCCCACTCCTGCTAGAAGGATTCCATTTTCTCCATGACTGGCTGGCGGGGAGTGAAATATTCCTTAAATATTGGCTGCATCTTCTCCCAGCGTCTTCTCCCCTGCATCTTCTGAGCGCTCTAGTTATCCGGGCGCTGAAAGTTCCCAGAAGCATTTATAAATGTGCTGAAATCACTCACCCCTTGTGGAAACTGCTAAAGCAAAAGACAGAATGGGAGTGGGGAACAGACTCGGCTTTAACCCTGCTCAAACAGACGGCTCCGTTTTCCCCTGCGTTTCCCTGATGAACTACACGCTTTTGTTATTCGTTTGGTGACTAAATAACACGGCCTTGGCTGCCGCACTGTTACAAAATATTAAAAAAGGGAACCGACATGAATGTCCAGAGGTCACTGCCTTGGCAGACGCACCCCCACCAAAAAAATTAGATCCCGTGGGCCAAGAAAAGCACGTCTGGTTTACTGACGGGAGTGCATGGTAGTGAAAGGGAAAAGGTGTAAAATACCCGGCCCTTAACTTAGAAGAGGAAGTCATTCAGGGACGTCTAGATCATGGATCGTCTCGGGCTGTCGAGGGGTTTTAAGGCCATGTGAAAATCCCCCGCGGCCGGTGGATCTTTGTGCTGACTGACGGTGATGTCTGTGTAAAAAGAAAATACAGTTTTGAATAGAGGATTGGTGTCGGAACGGGGAAAAGGCGGCGCATAAAGACAAACCTTGCCCAGTTCCATACAAGGGAAACGAGGGTCTGTGCTCACACGTCTAAACAATGTACCGGAGGGTAACCAAGAACCCGAAACAGCTCAAGGTGCGACGTGTGAAGGCGCACGGTACAGGAGCGGGTAGGGAGGCCGCCGGGAACAATCGGGCAGCTACACTAGCCCGAGAGCTTGACATAGCCATTGCAATAGGCAGTCCGAAAAGGGACGTCCGTGCTGACGCATCTGAGCCAACAAATGGCCCCACAGAAGGCCCGAACCGAGTTCCAGGAAAAGCAGAGAGCCAGGAGTGACTTACTCTAGCCCGTCTGTTGGTGCATGAAGGAGTGGGAGGGATTTTAAGAGGGCTGAAGCAAGCAGCCGAATGGGAGAAGGATGTGAAAGCGCGGGTGCGAAACGGCGTGCGGTGCGCTCAGGGCAAGGCTCGCCCTCCACACGGGCAACCCACGAGGCGCCAAGGACGGCTCGGGCCGCGGCCCAGGGTTCAAATTGATTTTTCAAATCCCAGCATTTATTGGTAATAATTCATGCCTTTGCAGGGTGAGGCATTTCCCACTAGAAATAACAGCACCAGGGTAGTGGCCAAAAAGCTTTTTTACTGAGGTCGGGTGTAAATATGGCACCCCCGAGATAGTGGCTTCGAACAATGGGGGCGTCTTTATAAAAAAAACTTCTTCACCACAATAACACAAGGCTTAAAAATTAAACAAACGCTCCAGATGCCATACCGGCCTCAGGCCAGGGAGCGCGGGAGCCGCCCTGTTAAGGAAGCACGCCAGGAGGTAGTGAATCACACAGAGAGAAAAAAACCTGGCTAAATAAACAGCCTCTGATGTTGGCGGCCAGCCAGAGCAGTCGCAGACTAAGACCAGAAATTCCACCCTTCCAGATTCTGTCTGGACACCCAGCGCCTCATGGCGGAGCCTCGCTACCCGGCGCGGGGTGAAAACGAAAGCGGTAACAGACCCGGCATAAGTCTTTGCCACGGCCGGAAGAGTTACAGGAAAATGAAACCACCCTCCCGTATCGGGGTAATCCGGCCGTCAGACACAGGATTCGGAAACAAAGGCCCACAAAGGGCAGCCCCGTGGGAAACAGGGGACCAAGCCATGTCCCTTAAAATGAAAGAAGGGGCCCCTCACTGGACTCCAAATGGGTAGGCCCTTATTCCACCGGGGACCGCCTTAGCCCACTGGTAAACCACATTGAACACGCTGGAAAAGGGAAACGGGTCCCACGTGTCGCAAATTAAGCGGTTTACAACGATAACGATGTTTGGATTCTTTGCAGAAAAGGACGTCCTGGCACCCGAGCACGAGGCGCTGCTTTGCCACCGCAAATTTAATCCACAGAGAAAGAGACTCCGGTGTAAGGTCTGGCTCTACCTGCTTCTGGGAACTTTCAGCGCCCGGATAACTAGAGCGCTCAGAAGATGCAGGGGAGAAGATGCAGGGGAGAAGATGCTGGGAGAAGATGCAGCCCTCCTCGTAAGCCAATATTTAAGGAATAATTCACTCCCTGCCAACCAGTCATGGATTCCTACCTGTGATCCTTGTGGAATATGCTGTGATAAAAGCAGTAGCCAGCTTTGAAAACCCTTAAAAAATACCAATGTGTGCACCAGGGAAGGGGAAGTGGGACTTACAGTTCACCTTATAAACACCACAGGAATACCAAACCACTGGGAAAGAGGGGTTAAAATAGAGGGTCCCTATGGGGATGCCATCTGATGTTCCAGCTACCCACAGTTACCATATCCATAAAATAAACCTGTTTAGGCAGGAACAATCCTAACCGTTCTTGTAAAGTACTGTTCAATACCCCGTAGTAAATGGGAACCTAAATGTTCACCCTACTCCCTTCCAATTATAACGGCCTACATAAAAACACATCAACCCTCCAATGGCCGAGAAAAACGACGATGTAGCAGACGCCATATTAGGAGGAGTTAAATTTAAAGCCGGAATGATAAACAGTAGAGACCTGGAGGTCATGAAAAATAAGTTAAGTTTCTTGTCACAACTGCAAAAGCAGGCAAATAATCCTATAAATTTGCTCCAGGTAAAATTAAAAAAGAAAACGGCCTTGGCCCTAAAATCTACCAAGATGCAAATTCTTCGTTTAGCATCACTGGAGCACAAAATGTTTTGGATAACAGCTGGGAATGTTCGGGTATTAATGTGTCTTTTAAAACACCAAAAAAGGTCCTCGGTTTTTACAACAGACACAGAGGGGTACAGGGAAGCGGGTCATTCAAATATTACGTGCAAATAAAGACATGCTAAAAATGTCTAGGTCTGAAAAAGAACTGACAGCCTATCACGGATATGACATTTTACAGCCTGGTCCCCCACCTCTAAGGGCATATTGTTATGTGCCAATGCACCGCTACAGACTAGGGACCGAATGGCTCGGCAGCAGTTCTGCGGAAAAGGACCTAGGGGTTACAGTGGACGAGAAGCTGGATATGAGTCAGCAGTGTGCCCTTGTTGCCAAGAAGGCCAATGGCATTTTGGGATGTATAAGTAGGGGCATAGCGAGCAGATCGAGGGACGTGATCGTTCCCCTCTATTCGACACTGGTGAGGCCTCATCTGGAGTACTGTGTCCAGTTTTGGGCCCCACACTACAAGAAGGATGTGGAAAAATTGGAAAACGTCCAGCGAAGGGCAACAAAAATGATTAGGGGTCTGGAACACATGACTTACGAGGAGAGGCTGAGGGAACTGGGATTGTTTAGTCTGCAGAAGAGAAGAATGAGGGGTGATTTGATAGCTGCTTTCAACTACCTGAGAGGTGGTTCCAGAGAGGATGGCTCTAGACAGTTCTCAGTGGTAGAAGAGGACAGGACAAGGAGTAATGGTCTCAAGTTGCAGTGGGGGAGGTTTAGGTTGGATATTAGGAAAAACTTTTTCACTAGGAGGGTGGTGAAGCACTGGAATGCGTTACCTAGGGAGGTGGTGGAATCTCCTTCCTTAGAAGTTTTTAAGGTCAGGCTTGACAAAGCCCTGGCTGGGATGATTTAATTGGGGATTGGTCCTGCTTTGAGCAGGGGGTTGGACTAGATGACTCCTGAGGTCCCTTCCAACCCTGATATTCTATGGTTCTATGATTCTATGTTCCCCCCGTTACTAGCTGTGTTAACACTGTCCTGTGTTTGCTTGCTAGGACTGTGGTGTAAGTGCGGTTAAACCAAAAAAATTTTGTTAAATTACAGCCACAAGCTCAAATGGCCTCTCAGTCTATTGCTATGAAAGAGTTGCCTAAAATATGACCCACTCAAGAATTGTTCTTGAGGGATCAAAAGGGGGACATGTAGTAGTCAAATTTTATGTTTGTATTTTATATAATTTAAAATAAAAAATAATAACGTAGCATGTATTAATGTATGATTTGATCAAATGCTGTCCCACATCCAGGGGCGCTCTGCCTGTTCCCTCCCTCCAGCCCTGAGCCCCCCCTGCTTCCCAGCTGGGCATCTCCTATCACCTCCCCCAAGCCCCGCCTCTGTCCATTGTCTTCTCTCCAGGTAAACAGGGTCGCCTGGGCCCCATCTCCCCTCGTCTGTCCTCTGGCCCCCTCTCGCTGGGACCAGCTGGTCAGGTCAACGGGGTCCTCTCCCCGCAGCCCATTGTCCCGAGCTGGGCCTCCTGGTCCCCAGGTCACCAGTCGCTGGGGTCTGCATTGTCCAGGCCATTGGCCAGGGTCCCAAGTTCCCTCACCGGTCCTCTGTAACAACAAACTCCCTCTCCCATCCCCTCATTAAACCAGTAACACCCAGGGAAACTGAGTCCCTCCCCCTCTGCATGCAAACCATTGGGAAAACAAGAAAACTTCATTTCAGGGGGCTAGACACAGGGAAGTCAGAATGTGGGGAGGAGAGTGGGATACCTGTAAGTTTGGGGCAGAACTGAATTGTGGCTCGAATCTTTTCCTCTAGGATAAAATCATGTTGGAAGCAGTTAACTGGAAGCTGAATCGATCTGTCGGGCTTGCGCTAACAGTGGCTGAAAAATGAGGGCTGGGAAAATGGAAACCCGGCACCTGAGCACCAACTGGAGAGTGGCGCATCGCCAGCGTACTTTCAGCCACTGCGGAGAGGCTCGGGAACCAGAGCACAACTACCTCAGAGTTGTGGGATGTTTTCTGGGAAGAGCTTTCCCTCCCCGGCCCTGGGAGCAACTGCGCATTGGAAACGATCCCCGGCATGACCCATAGCCCCATTGCATGACGACCAAATGCACCGGATCGGGGGGCAGGAGCCCTGGGAAATCACAGAGCAACGGTGCGACCCAGCCGTGAGAACAGCGCTGGAAACTCGGAGTCTCAGTTCTGCTGCGTGACCTCGGCCACGTCATTTTACAAAAGTCAAATTACAAAGGATGAAACTACACAGGATGAATACAAACAAATAACACAAGTATGTAGGGACAAGGCAGTAAACGAGATCAAACGAGCTAGGGACATAGAAGGAAACAAGAAAACTCTCTACAAATACATGAGCAGCAAGAGGAAAACCAAGGACAGGGTAGGCCCGTTACTCAACGGGGGGGGAAAGAAAATAACAGAAAAGGTGGAAATGGCAGAGGTGCTTAATGACTTGTTTCGGTTTTCACCAAGAAGGTTGGTGGCGATTGGACGTCTAACGTAGTGAATGCTGGTGAAAATGAGGTAGGATCAGAGTCTAAAATAGGGAAAGAACCAGTCAAAAATTACTTAGACAAGTTAGATGTCTTCAAATCACCAGGGCCTGATGAAATGCGTCCTAGAATACTCAAGGAGCTGACTGAGGAGATATCTGAGCCATTAGCGATTATCTTTGAAAAGTCACGGAAGACGGGAGAGATTCCAGTGCCAATCTAAAAAAAGGGAAATAAGGACAAACTGGGGAATTACAGACCAGTCAGCTTAACTTCTGTACCTGGAAAGACAATGGAGCAAATCATTAAGCAATCACTTTGCAAACACCTCGAAGATAATAAAGTGATAAGTAACAGTCAGCATGGATTTGTCAAGAACAAATCGTGTCAGACCAAGCTGATAGCTTTCGACAGGGTAACAAGCCTTGTGGCTGGGGGGAAGTGGGAGACGTGGTCTATCTTGGCTTTAGTAAGGCTTTTGATACTGTCTCACGTGATCTTCTCATAAACAAACTAGGGAAATGCAACCTAGATGGAGCTACTATAAGGTAGGTGCAAAACTGGTTGGAAAACTGTTCCCAGAGAGTAGCTATCAGAGGTTCACAGTCAAGCTGGAAGGGCATAATGAGAGGGGTCTGGCAGGGATCAGTTCTGGGTCCAGTTCTGTTCAATATATTCATCGATGATTTAAATAATGGCACAGAGAGGACACCGATAAAGTTTGCGGACGACACCAAGCTGGGAGGGGCTGCGAGTGCTTTGGAGGACAGGATTAAAATTCAAAATGATCTGGACAAACTGGAGAAATGGTCTGAAGTAAACAGGATGAAATTTAATCAGGACAAATGCAAAGTACTCCCCCTAGGAAGGAACAATCAGTTACACACACACGCAATGGGAAAGGACGGCCTAGGAAGGAGTACTGCGGAAAGGGATCCGGGGATCATAGTGGACCACAAGCTAAATATGAGTCAACAGTGTGACACTGTTGCAAAACAATGTTGCATCATTCTGGGATGTCTCAGCAAGTGTGTTGTAAGCAAGACGCAGTAAGTAATTCCTCTGCTCTGCTCCGGGCTGATGAGACCTCAACTGGAGCAGCGTGTCCAGTTCTGGGCGCCACGTTTCAGGAAAGATGTGGACAAACTGCAGAAAGTCCAGAGAAGAGCAACACAGATGATGAAAGGCCTAGCAAACATGAGCGATGAGGGAAGATTGAAAAACTTGGGTTTGTTTAGTCTGGAGAAGAGAAGACCGAGAGGGGACATGAGAACAGTTTTCAAGCGCATAAAAGGTCGTTACAAGGAGGAGGGAGAAGAATTGTTCTTCTTAACCTCTGAGGCTAGGACAAGAAGCAGTGGGCTTAAATTGCAGCGAGGACGGTTTAGGTTGGACATTTGGAAAAACTTCCGAACTGTCGGGGTGGTGAAGCCCTGGGGTAAATTGCCCAGGGCGGTTGTGGGATCTCCATCATGGGGGATTCATAAGAGCAGGTTGGACAAACCCGTCAGGGATGGGCTAGATAATCCTTAGTCCGGCCACGAGTGCAGGGGACGGGACGAGAGACCTCTCGAGGTCCCTTCCAGTCCTATGATTCTCTGATTCTGCTTTGCCTCCGTGTCCCCGTGGGGAGAATGGTGTTCCCCTCCTTGGTAAAGTGCTTTGAGATCGGGCGGGCGCGACGGGCAGTTTAGCCCAGATTTGATGTCAAAGGAGCTGGTGACGCTTCGCAGCGTAAGCACGAGCAGGCCCACACGCGGGGGGAGACGCTGCCGGGGAGACGTGTTTGTGAATGGATGTGCTGCAGTAGGAAGAGATCCTGAGACATAAGCCCTTGTATCAGAGGCCTGGTATGAGGCAGGACTTGCTCACAGAATTGGGCAAGAACAGGGCTGATATTGCAGAAATTCACATTCCTCGGAAGTGCTAGTCACACGGTGCTGACGGAAACACCTCCCGATATCGAGTGGTACCAGAGCATCCTGATAGCAAGGGTGGGACAAACACATTCCCCAGGGATACCAGGGACACACTGACCCCGCCTCAAAGATAAGGTCAGGATGACAGGGTGATGAATAGAGATGTTTTGTTCGAGCCAAGGTGGGGGGTGATAACTAGCCATGTCACGGGGGCAGTACATAACCTGTTTGTATCAGGGTACAAAGCTGTATCTCAGAGGGATTGTCTTTGTCTGGCCTAGGGAGGAACGGAAAGTCCGGGTGTTCACTGAGCCGGTCATTGTTACAGGCATGCATGTCTTAGCAGTCCGGGAGAGTCTGTGGGATATTAGTACCGGGCTTCGTCGGCAATAAACCTGGCCGGGTGCCTTCGTCCCTGAACGGATCTTGTGGTCATTGGGAAGTTCGCTCAAGGTCTGTGCAGGGCTAGGCCGACACACACAGGCAGCCAAACATCGATCTACCTCTAATCACACCCACTAACCCAAATGTGCTGGTGAATAGAGTTGGCACAAAACTTGCACTAACCCAGGTCAATTAAAGATCGACATCAAGAACCTCATCTGAACGCACCAAAGCCACGGGATAAAGCATTACAGTGAACGTAGAACACTACCAGCGAGGGAGACAAATATTTCACAGCGGGCTCGTCAGTCCGGGACAGGCAGGCACTGGCTGGCTCAGTGGGGCAGGGAATGGGGCACAGAGCCAGAGGTTACTGCCTCTCTGATGCCCACCCCTTGATCTCTTCCAGCTGATCCTGTTTGGTGCTTGAGCAGCCAGGGCCAGGCTGGTTCTCCACAGTCTCTCCTGCTTCACCGGCCCGGCATCTGGAACCCGGTCGGACCGGTCCCTGCGACATCCCCAGGCTTGTTCCTCGCTGCGTTAATTAGCCAAGCGACTCCAGTTCCTGGAGGAAGCCTCGTTTCACCGCCGGGCCGGGCCCGGGCCCGGGGCAGGGTCATCGTCAGCCAGCCCCTAACGACGCCCGCCAGGCGGCTGAGGTTGGCTCGGGGGTGTCACGCACATTCCAGGCATCCGGGGTGTCTCTCCCCGTGGCGTGGGACGCGGCTGCAATCCTCCCAGGTGTCTGTCACGGCCTCTGGTCCAGCCCCAGCCCTGCTCCCGGCTCTCCCCACTGGCCCAGGCTCTCATTCACCTTAACCGCTCCCAGCACCACTCAACCCCTTCCACACCCGTCCCCCCGCAGAGCAGTCGCCTCCCTGCGTCCATTCAGGAGGCCCTCGTGAGGGGTTGGCTCACTGTGCCCGTGGGGCCCTGGCCACGACAGATGGAGCACTTCACTGCCCGGAGCGACGGTTTCAAGGGAACACGGTGCAATGGTAGGAAAACTTGCAAAAAACCCGCCGCCGATGTCAGGGTGGCGTCAATCAGGCTGTTCCTCTGCGTGCGAGCAAGTGCTGAGGCTTGGGAGAACTGCTGCGTGGCTCTTAGTGAGTTTGGTGATGCAGCCGCCTTTTGGGGGAAGCCCTTGCCGCCAGGAGGTCAGATTTCTCCTTGGATCGGGGCTGGGGGGCTGAGTTGCTCCCTGGGAAGCGGGTGCTGGCGTCCGGGTGAGATTTCCGATGGAGGGGAATGGCCTTAGGCCCTGTTCCAGGGCTGGGGTCTAAAGGGTGAAATACACCAGTTTGGAGCAGAAAGGGGGTAATATTTGTTCCCCACGTAGGTACTTAGAGACGAGGATCAAGCCACCGCTTAGCCGTCTCTTTGTTATGGTGAGAGACAGCGGCCAGTGCCGGGTGCCCCAGAGGGAATGAACCGAACAGGGCATCATCCTGTGATCCGTCATCCCCTGTCACCCATCCCCAGCTCCTGGCAAACACAGGCTAGGGACACCATCCTGGTAATAGCCATCGTTGGCTTGTGATCCACACCGCTCAGATCCAGTGCCCCGGCCTCTTCCTTATTCCCCTCTCCTCTGATTCTTTGGGTCATCTGCAAACTTTCTCTGGGGTGGTTTTATGTTTTCTTCCAGCTCTTCGATAAAGCTGTCAGGCCAGGAACCGAGCCTTGTGGGCCCCCACTGGGAACACCGGCTCGCGACGATGGCCCATTTCCGCTTCCGTTTGGAGATCCATCAGTTAGCCAGTTTTGAATCTATTTCCTCTGTTCATTCGAGGCCACTCTAGGTTCTCAATCCGAAGGCCGTGAGGCACCCAGTCACACGCCTCCCAGCCATCTCCATTCATTACCGCAGCGCTATTATCTTGATCACCCAATTTTGTAATTGCTCCGACAAAAAGCCCCAAAATAGCAGGACGGGCTCCACTTTCCAACTACCCCTGCGGAGCGGCATTCACTGCATTACGCTCGCTTAATTCTTGATTAATTGCGTCCCTGTATCAGCTGCTCCATTATCTCACCCAGGAACTATGGCAGACGAAGAGGCCTATAATTATAATGAACGATGCTGAGATCTGCGTGTACTGGGTGTTTCCGAGAAACGGGAAGGGTGGGGCAGCCGCCAGCCAACAGGGGAGAGACTATGTCAGGAGTGCAGAACGCAGGGATTGCGGCAATTTCAGTGGGAACCAGCGGCATGACTCAGTTTCCCCACTTTAGTATGCATCGCCACCCAGCGGGTGCAAGGGAGTGAAGTGCCCTCCAGGAGGGAGACATCAGTGGAGGTCACTCCGAACGTCTGCCTCGCTCTGGGAATGACCCCAGAGGTGCAGAGACACTGAACCCGTAATGGGCGGTAGGAGTGCGGGGCCGGGCGTGAGCAGACGGGCTTTGAAGCCCTGCTGGTGCCCTGGGCGCGGCCACAATTTAACACTTGTCACTGATGGCGAATCCGCTGCGACCCTGGGGACAAGCCCCCCTCACCGTTAGATGTTTTGCATTTTGTTTCCAGCCCAAATTCGCCTGGTTCCAACTCCCGGCCCTCGGCCCGGGTGGGACCTGCCTCTGCCAGTCTGAGGAGCCCATTGTGAACATTCGCTCCCCGGGCCGGCACTCACAGCCCGGGGTCAGTCACCCCTTCGCCGCCTCGCCATGCAGCTAATCGGAGCTCACATTCCACTGATTACCCACCACTCGCCCCCCAAATCTGCTTTAGAGTCGCCGCACCCCCGGAGAGACTCCCCCGGCCCCTGTGTAGGGCTGACGCGCTTTGTTCCTTGTTGTGTACATTGACATTTAGCTGCATTCAAACCACAGTATGGGGCTGTGACCCACATCGCTCTGAACCGGGGACACGGTCTCTTCCTCATTTCCCACTCCTTATTTCCTGCAGTGACGTAACAGCATAGTGGTGGGAGCGTGGGATACCACGTCTGAACTGACAACAGTGGGGTCAGCGGTGGGATCCTGGTGCCATAATGGCATAGTGGTGGGAGCGGTGGGATACTATGTCCCAAGAGGTAACTGTGGGCTGCTGGCACCGTAAAGGCACCCTGGTGTCAGCGGGGACAGTTGCATCGTTTGGCATGAGGTCAGAGGTGTTGTCACATGACGTATTTGCTTTGGGTGTTTCCGAGAGTCGGGCCGATTAGCAGAGCCCTGGGTGGGTGGTGGCAGGAACCTTGCGCCATGCGCCCTGGGGCAGCCGGGGGCAGGATTAACCTAATGATAGCCTTGAACCTGAGCGAAGGGAAGGTGAGGCCGGCCCCTTTGCACTGCCCACACAGGCCGGAACCCAGCCCAGCCCACCCTCCCCTGGTATAAACACCCCTGCCCCGTGCCAGGAGCTGCACATCTGCTGAGGGCTTCCTTCACTCGCCTGCCCAGCCATGGATACCTCCCTGCATGCCACGCTCAGCCTTGTGCTCGTCTGCTGCCTCTGGGGCGCATGGGCCCAGACCAAGATCGAAGTTACCAATGGAGGAATATGGGGCAAGTGGGGCCAGGAAGAGACCTGCCCCAACAAGAGCTTCGCCATTGGGTTCTCCATGAAGGTAAAGATTCACATCCACCAGCCCGGCTCCCCCTTACCCCACTCCCTGCCCCATTCACCCTCCCCATATCCACTGCTCCCTTCCCCAGCCCGGCTCCCCCTGCCCCACAGCCCTGAGCCCCTCTGCCCAATTTCCCCCTTTCCCCACACCCCTCTTCCCCCCATCTCCTTGTACTGAAGTGATGGGGGACTGGTCTCTAATGCCCAGGCTTGTTGCCCCCCACCCCCTGTTGCAGGTGGAGCTGCCCCAGCTCTCTGGGGACGATACAGCGCTAAACGGGATCCGGCTGATCTGCTCCAACGGCAGAACCATCCAGTCCAACGTGGGGCCGTGAGTACCGTGGGGAGGGGCCCAACGGAGGGTGCGGGCAGGTGGCTGAGGGGGCCCCGGGCGCCGTGTGCACAAGTGGAATACGGGTGTCACCAAGAGAGCTGGGGTGGGTGGGGGGTTAGCAGTGGCAGAGACGGGAGGATGGCATCGACAGTGGGACTTTGGGGTCAGCAGTGGGTTAGCGGTGGCAGGAGAGGGATCGTGGTAGTGACAGAGGGTTAGCGGTGGCAGGGGAGGGATCGTGGTAGTGACAGAGGGTTAGCGGTGGCAGGGGTGGGATCGTGGTGGTGACAGTGGGTTAGCGGTGGCAGGGGTGGGATCGTGGTAGTGACAGTGGGTTAGTGGTGGCAGGGGAGGGATCGTGGTGGTGACAGTGGGTTAGTGGTGGCAGGGGAGGGATCGTCGTGTTGACAGAGGGTTAGCGGTGGCAGAGGTGGGATCGTGGTAGTGACAGAGGGTTAGCGGTGGCAGCGGTGGGATCGAGGTAGTGACAGAGGGTTAGCGGTGGCAGGGGTGGGATCGTGGTAGTGATAGTGGGTTACTGGTGGCAGGGGAGGGATCGTGGTGGTGACAGTGGGTTAGGGGTGGCAGGGGAGGGATCGTCGTGTTGACAGAGGGTTAGCAGTGGCAGGAGAGGGATTGTGGTGGTGACAGAGGGTTAGCGGTGGCAGAGGTGGGATCGTGGTAGTGACAGAGGGCTAGCGGTGGCTGGGGAGGGATCGTGGTAGTGACAGAGGGTTAGCGGTGGCAGCGGTGGGATCGTGGTGGTGACAGTGGGTTAGCGGTGGCAGAGGTGGGATCATGGTGGTGACAGTGGGTTAGCGGTGGCAGGGGAGGGATCGTGGTAGTGACAGTGGGTTAGCAGTGGCAGAGGTGGGATCGTCGTGTTGACAGAGGGTTAGCGGTGGCAGGGGAGGGATCGTGGTAGTGACAGAGGGTTAGCGGTGGCAGGGGAGGGATCGTGGTAGTGACAGAGGGTTAGCGGTGGCAGCGCTGGGATCGTGGTGGTGACAGAGGGTTAGCGGTGGCAGGGGAGGGATCGTGGTAGTGACAGAGGGTTAGCGGTGGCAGCGCTGGGATCGTGGTGGTGACAGTGGGTTAGCGGTGTCAGGGGAGGGATCGTGGTAGTGACAGAGGGTTAGCGGTGGCAGGGGAGGGATCGTGGTGGTGACAGTGGGTTAGCGGTGGCAGGGGAGGGATCGTGGTAGTGACGGAGGGTTAGCGGTGGTAGCGGTGGGATCGTGGTAGTGACGGAGGGTTAGCGGTGGCAGGGGAGGGATCGTGGTGGTGACAGAGGGTTAGAGGTGGCAGGGGTGGGATCGTGGTAGTGACAGAGGGTTAGCGGTGGCAGGGGAGGGATCGTGGTAGTGACAGAGGGTTAGCGGTGGCAGCGCTGGGATCGTGGTGGTGACAGAGGGTTAGCGGTGGCAGGGGAGGGATCGTGGTAGTGACAGAGGGTTAGCGGTGGCAGCGCTGGGATCGTGGTGGTGACAGTGGGTTAGCGGTGTCAGGGGAGGGATCGTGGTAGTGACAGAGGGTTAGCGGTGGCAGGGGAGGGATCGTGGTGGTGACAGTGGGTTAGCGGTGGCAGGGGAGGGATCGTGGTAGTGACGGAGGGTTAGCGGTGGTAGCGGTGGGATCGTGGTGGTGACAGAGGGTTAGCGGTGGCAGAGGTGGGATCGTGGTCGTGACAGTGGGTTAGCAGTGGCAGAGGTGGGATCGTGGTGTTGACAGAGGGTTAGCGGTGGCAGGGGTGGGATCGTGGTAGTGACGGAGGGTTAGTGGTGGTAGCGGTGGGATCGTGGTGGTGACAGTGGGTTAGCAGTGGCAGGGGAGGGATCGTGGTGGTGACAGAGGGTTAGCGGTGGCAGAGGTGGGATCGTGGTCGTGACAGTGGGTTAGCAGTGGCAGAGGTGGGATCGTGGTGTTGACAGAGGGTTAGCGGTGGCAGCGGTGGGATCGTGGTAGTGACAGAGGGTTAGCGGTGGCAGGGGAGGGATCGTGGTAGTGACAGAGGGTTAGCGGTGGCAGGGGAGGGATCGTGGTGGTGACAGAGGGTTAGCGGTGTCAGGGGAGGGATCGTGGTAGTGACAGAGGGTTAGCGGTGGCAGCGGTGGGATCGTGGTGGTGACAGTGGGTTAGCAGTGGCAGGGGAGGGATCGTGGTGGTGACAAAGGGTTAGCAGTGGCAGAGGTGGGATCGTGGTCGTGACAGTGGGTTAGCAGTGGCAGAGGTGAGATCGTGATGGTGACAGAGGGTTAGCGGTGGCAGCGGTGGGATCGTGGTAGTGACAGAGGGTTAGCGGTGGCAGGGGTGGGATCGAGGTAGTGACGGAGGGTTAGCGGTGGCAGGGGAGGGATCGTGGTAGTGACGGAGGGTTAGCGGTGGCAGGGGTGGGATCGTGGTAGTGACAGAGGGTTAGCGGTGGCTGGGGACGGATCATGGTAGTGACAGAGGGTTAGCGGCGGCAGGGGTGGGATCGTGGTAGTGACAGAGGGTTAGAGGTGGCAGGGGTGGGATTGTGGTGGTGACAGAGGGTTAGCGGCGGCAGAGGTGGGATCGTGGTAGTGACAGAGGGTTAGTGGTGGCAGGGGAGGGATCGTGGTAGTGACAGTGGGTTAGCAGTGGCAGCGGTGGGATCGTGGTAGTGACAGAGGGTTAGCGGTGGCTGGGGAGGGATCGTGATGGTGACAGAGGGTTAGCGGTGGCAGGGGAGGGATCGTGGTAGTGACAGAGGGTTAGCGGTGGCAGGGGTGGGATCGTGGTGGTGACAGAGGGTTAGCGGTGGCAGGGGAGGGATCATGGTAGCGACAGAGGGTTAGCGGTGGCTGGGGAGGGATCGTGGTAGTGACAGAGGGTTAGCGGTGGCAGGGGAGGGATCATGGTAGCGACAGAGGGTTAGCGGTGGCTGGGGAGGGATCGTGGTAGTGACAGAGGGTTAGCGGTGGGATCGTGGTGGTGACAGAGGGTTAGTGGTGGCAGGGGAGGGATCGTGGTGGTGACAGAGGGTTAGCGGTGGCAGGGGAGGGATCGTGGTAGTGACAGTGGGTTAGCGGTGGCAGGGGAGGGATCGTGGTAGTGACAGAGGATTAGCGGTGGCAGGGGTGGGATCATGGTAGTGACAGAGGGTTAGCGGTGGCAGGGGAGGGATCGTAGTAGTGACAGTGGGTTAGCGGTGGCAGCGGTGGGATCGTGGTAGTGACAGAGGGTTAGCGGTGGCAGGGGAGGGATCGTGGTAGTGACGGAGGGTTAGCGGTGGCAGGGGAGGGATCGTGGTAGTGACGGAGGGTTAGCGGTGGCAGGGGAGGGATCGTGGTAGTGACGGAGGGTTAGCGGCGGCAGCGGTGGGATCGTGGTAGTGACAGAGGGTTAGCGGTGGCAGAGGTGGGATCGTGGTAGTGACAGAGGGTTAGCGGTGGCAGGGGAGGGATCGTGGTGGTGACAGTGGGTTAGCGGTGGCAGAGGTGGGATCATGGTGGTGACAGTGGGTTAGCGGTGGCAGGGGAGGGATCGTCGTAGTGACAGTGGGTTAGCGGTGGCAGCGGTGGGATCGTGGTAGTGACAGAGGGTTAGTGGTGGCAGAGGTGGGATCATGGTAGTGACAGAGGGTTAGCGGTGGCAGGGGAGGGATCGTGGTAGTGACAGTGGGTTAGCGGTGGCAGCGGTGGGATCGAGGTAGTGACAGAGGGTTAGCGGTGGCAGGGGAGGGATCGTGGTAGTGACGGAGGGTTAGCGGTGGCAGGGGAGGGATCGTGGTAGTGACAGAGGGTTAGCGGCGGCAGCGGTGGGATCGTGGTAGTGACAGAGGGTTAGCGGTGGCAGGGGAGGGATCGTGGTGGTGACAGTGGGTTAGCGGTGGCAGAGGTGGGATTATGGTGGTGACAGTGGGTTAGCGGTGGCTGGGGAGGGATCGTGGTAGTGACAGAGGGTTAGCGGTGGCAGGGGAGGGATCGTGGTGGTGACAGAGGGTTAGAGGTGGCAGGGGTGGGATCGTGGTAGTGACAGAGGGTTAGCGGTGGCAGGGGAGGGATCGTGGTAGTGACAGAGGGTTAGCGGTGGCAGGGGAGGGATCGTGGTAGTGACAGTGGGTTAGCGGTGGCAGGGGAGGGATCGTGGTAGTGACAGTGGGTTAGCGGTGGCAGAGGTGGGATCGTGGTAGTGACAGTGGGTTAGCGGTGGCAGGGGTGGGATCGTGGTAGTGACAGAGGGTTAGCGGTGGCAGGGGAGGGATCGTGGTGGTGACAGAGGGTTAGCGGTGGCAGGGGAGGGATCGTGCTAGTGACAGAGGGTTAGCGGTGGCAGGGGAGGGATCGTGGTGGTGACAGAGGGTTAGCGGTGGCAGAGGTGGGATCGTGGTGGTGACAGAGGGTTAGCGGTGGCAGCGGTGGGATCGTGGTAGTGACAGAGGGTTACCGGTGGCAGGGGAGGGATCGTGGTAGTGACAGAGGGTTAGCGTTGGCAGGGGTGGGATCGTGGTAGTGACAGAGGGTTAGCGGTGGCTGGGGAGGGATCGTGGTAGCGACAGAGGGTTAGCGGTGGCAGGGGTGGGATCGTGGTAGTGACAGAGGGTTAGCGGTGGCAGGAGTGGGATCGTGGTAGTGACAGTGGGTTAGCGGTGGCAGGGGAGGGATCGTGGTAGTGACAGTGGGTTAGCGGTGGCAGAGGTGGGATCGTGGTAGTGACAGAGGGTTAGCGGTGGCAGGGGTGGGATCGTGGTAGTGACAGAGGGTTAGCGGTGGCTGGGGAGGGATCGTGGTAGTGACAGAGGGTTAGCGGTGGCAGGGGTGGGATCGTGGTAGTGACAGAGGGTTAGCGGTGGAGGAGTGGGATCGTGGTAGTGACAGTGGGTTAGCGGTGGCAGGGGAGGGATCGTGGTAGTGACAGAGGGTTAGCGGTGGCAGGGGAGGGATCGTGGTAGTGACAGAGGGTTAGCGGTGGCTGGGGAGGGATCGTGGTAGTGACAGTGGGTTAGCGGTGGTAGCGGTGGGATCATGGTAGTGACAGTGGGTTAGCGGTGGCAGCGGTGGGATCGTGGTAGTGACAGAGGGTTAGCGGTGGCAGGGGTGGGATCGTGGTAGTGACAGAGGGTTAGCGGTGGCTGGGGAGGGATCGTGGTAGTGACAGAGGGTTAGCGGTGGCAGGGGTGGGATCGTGGTAGTGACAGAGGGTTAGCGGTGGAGGAGTGGGATCGTGGTAGTGACAGTGGGTTAGCGGTGGCAGGGGAGGGATCGTGGTAGTGACAGAGGGTTAGCGGTGGCTGGGGAGGGATCGTGGTAGTGACAGTGGGTTAGCGGTGGTAGCGGTGGGATCATGGTAGTGACAGTGGGTTAGCGGTGGTAGCGGTGGTATCATGGTAGTGACAGTGGGTTAGTGGTGGCAGGAGAGGGATCGTGGTAGTGACAGAGGGTTAGCGGTGGCAGCGGTGGGATCGTGGTAGTGACAGAGGGTTAGCGGTGGCTGGGGAGGGATCGTGGTAGTGACAGTGGGTTAGCGGTGGTAGCGGTGGGATCATGGTAGTGACAGTGGGTTAGTGGTGGCAGGAGAGGGATCGTGGTAGTGACAGAGGGTTAGCGGTGGCAGGGGTGGGATCGTGGTAGTGACAGAGGGTTAGCGGTGGCAGGGGTGGGATCGTGGTAGTGACAGAGGGTTAGCGGTGGCTGGGGAGGGATCGTGGTAGTGACAGAGGGTTAGCGGTGGCAGGGGTGGGATCGTGGTAGTGACAGAGGGTTAGCGGTGGCTGGGGAGGGATCGTGGTAGTGACAGAGGGTTAGCGGTGGCAGGGGTGGGATCGTGGTAGTGACAGAGGGTTAGCGGTGGAGGAGTGGGATCGTGGTAGTGACAGTGGGTTAGCGGTGGCAGGGGAGGGATCGTGGTAGTGACAGAGGGTTAGCGGTGGCAGGGGAGGGATCGTGGTAGTGACAG
Organism: Natator depressus; assembly: GCF_965152275.1. Taxonomy (NCBI): domain Eukaryota; kingdom Metazoa; phylum Chordata; order Testudines; family Cheloniidae; genus Natator; species Natator depressus. The sequence continues at coordinate 728,766 of NC_134261.1, read as the reverse complement.
TGGGTTAGCGGTGGCAGGGGAGGGATCGTGGTAGTGACAGAGGGTTAGCGGTGGCTGGGGAGGGATCGTGGTAGTGACAGTGGGTTAGCGGTGGTAGCGGTGGGATCATGGTAGTGACAGTGGGTTAGCGGTGGTAGCGGTGGTATCATGGTAGTGACAGTGGGTTAGTGGTGGCAGGAGAGGGATCGTGGTAGTGACAGAGGGTTAGCGGTGGCAGCGGTGGGATCGTGGTAGTGACAGAGGGTTAGCGGTGGCTGGGGAGGGATCGTGGTAGTGACAGTGGGTTAGCGGTGGTAGCGGTGGGATCATGGTAGTGACAGTGGGTTAGTGGTGGCAGGAGAGGGATCGTGGTAGTGACAGAGGGTTAGCGGTGGCAGCGGTGGGATCGTGGTAGTGACAGAGGGTTAGCGGTGGCTGGGGAGGGATCGTGGTAGTGACAGTGGGTTAGCGGTGGCAGCGGTGGGATCGTGGTAGTGACAGAGGGTTAGCGGTGGCAGGGGAGGGATCGTGGTAGTGACAGTGGGTTAGCGGTGGCAGGGGAGGGATCGTGGTAGTGACAGTGGGTTAGTGGTGTCAGGAGTGGGATACTAGGGCAGCCCAGAGCGGCAGAGGGGTGGCGGGAAAGCAGCACCCCCTGTGGCCTGTACCCAGCTGACCCCTTCTCTCCTCCCAGGTGGGGCTTCTGGACCCCAGTGATGAAATGCCCCTCTGGGCAGCGCCTAACCCAGTTCCGGCTGCGGGTGGAGCCGTGCCAGGGCCTCAAGGACGACACGGCCGCCGACAACATCGAGTTCGTCTGCACGGATGGGGTGGAGCTGAAGGGGCACGGACGGTGCTGGGGCAAGTGGGGCCCCCAGAGCCGCTCCTGCGGCCAGCGGGGCATCTGCACCATCGCCACCAAGGTGGAGGCCCCCCAGGGCAAGGGGGACGACACGGCCCTGAACGACGTCTACTTCAAATGCTGCAGCCCCTAAACCCTGCCCCCCCCGCCTCATTTCAACTGGTGGCCTCGGGTCTGGTGGGCGCTGACTGCTCCCCACTGTCCCCCCTTACCCCTGCTACTCCCACTCCCCGCGTTCCCCCACGAACTCTGCTCCCAGCTGCTGCCCTGCCAGCCCCTGTGTGCGACCCCCCCAATAAACAACGTACTTGGGACCCCAGCGGAACGGCCTCTGCCTCTCATTGGCCGGACGCAGCCCTCGCCAAAGGGCCCCCAGCTGAGGTGGGGGGGCAGAGGGTGGGAATTGGATGGGGGGTGTAATGAGGCTGGTTCTGGCGGGACCCCACGGAGAGGCGCCCATTCGGGACACCTTGCTTTGAGCAGGGCAGTCACCGCCCCAGGCTGGGGGTTTCCCACCTCTAAGGCAAACCAAACCAGCCAGACAGAGAGGACTTCGGTCTCACCCCGCTGGCTAACCACACGTCACACAAGCAATTCCCTCGGACACCCCAGTTTCCCAGGATCCCCACCAGGGCCCCTCGTCATGGGGACAGATGGTCATGAAAACCAAACACCCCAGTAAAAGAACAAAGGTTCCCTCGACCCCCAAGGCCCAAGCCCCAGACCCGGGCCAATGTACAGATCAGATCTTACCCGCAAATCACGCTGTGGCCAAGCCTTTAGCAACTAAAATCTAGAGGTTTAGTCACAAGAGGAGAAGAGATCGATGAGCGCTAGAGTTGGGGAAAGGGAATCACTGACATCCAGGAACGGCCAAGTTCTCGGGTCAGGCCTGCGGCAGTGATGGACTAAACGGCAGGTTCAAATCCCGTCCCTGGAGAACATCCCCAGCTGGGAGGGGTCCTTCAGTCCTTGGGTCAGAGCGTCAGGGCAGCCAGGTCCCTCCGGAGGCCAGAGGCAGGGCTGAAGACAGGATGGAGGAGCCGCAGCTGCTCTGTATACTCTCTTGCCGTGTGGTCTCTGCTTTCTGTGTCCCAAGGCCAAGCTGCCCATCACACGGCCTGGAAACCCCTCAGCGTTCGGTCCATGGGCAGGTCCCGGCACCCCTGGCTGAGTGCCCAGGCGTGTCTGCCTGCTCTCCATGGGTCAGGTGCGTCGCTGAGGGTCCTCAACGGGCCACCCAGCAGGCTCGGCCGAGCTGACCCCAACGTGTCTGGGGCGTCACCCAGAAGCAGAGCACGCGTTTGAAATGCAGACAGGACAGAGCCAATATTCATAACTTCAACCAGAAAAGTGATCCCCACAGACAGACAGCATCACCCTAACCAGCCAGCCATCACCTCGTCTGAGACACCTCATTCGAGCCCCTTTATACAAGATTTGGTGCCACGAGAGGACCTTGGCTGCAACAATGATCTCTACGGTCCCAGTTTCTGTCAATAACGTCACACCTCCAACGCAAAATTGATGCAGGAAGGGATGACACAAACATCCCTGACTGCATCCGAAGAGCTCCCCATCCTTGGTTCAGTCTTACTGCGGCCAGTATTGGGTTAAAGCCGTACCAGGGTATACCAGAAATGGTTTATCAAAGTCACGTTCAATAACATGCTTCAATTTCTTTACAAACTCAAGGCAAAACTTGGTTTGAACAATCGTGGATTGGATCTGCTCTTGCAGCATGGTTCCTGTATGTCTCTTGTGATCTTGCCAAGAGCTAAAGAACCTCGCTCCTTTATCCATACAAGCTCTGGCAAACGTCTGAAACCCAATTAATATCAAGTCAATGTAGGTATTAATGTTGCTCATGGTATAGGAATCTTGGCATTTAGCCGTGTAAGCAATATGGTCATGTGCCTCAGTTTCCCTTTTCATACAGCCCATCAGGTCTGGAATGTCTTTTCCCTTGTGAAAAGTTCCAAGACTGTGTAGAGGCATCAGTATATCAACATCAGTATAACAAGGCCTTTTCACACAAAGTGTGATCTTATGTATCACTTTTAACATATTCGAGGGATTTTCCCAAAGATTTGGCACTGTGACAAAGTTCCTGCTTTGCCTTGGTGGGTCTTGCGCTTCTTGGCGGATTTGCTCGCCTTGGAGCTTCATGGCAGCCCTCAGCTTGGCCATTTTTCTGAACCCACCATCCAGGTCGACTCCTCCTGTGTCTGACCAGGAGTTGGGAGGATTTGCGGGGAGCCCAGGCCCGCCCTCTACCCCGGGTTCCAGCCCAGGGCCCTGTGGATTGCAGCTGTCTAGAGTGCCTCCTGGAACATCTGTGCAGCAGCTACAACTCCCTGGGCTACTTCCCCTTGGCCTCCTCCCAACACCTTCTTTATCCTCACCACAGGATCTTCCTCCTGGTGTCTGATAATGCTTGTACACCTCAGTTCTCCAACAGTCCGCGTTCTCACTCTCAGCTCCTAGTGCCTCTTGCTCCCAGCTCCTTACACGCACACCACAAACTGAAGTGAGCTCCTTTTTAAAACCCAGGTGCCCTGATTAGCCTGCCTTAATTGATTCTAGCAGCTTCTTGATTGGCTGCAGGTGTTCTACTCAGCCTGTCATTTTAATGGTCTCCAGAAGGTTCCTGATTGTTCTGGAACCTTCCCTGTTATCTTACCCAGCGAAAAGGGACCTACTTAACCTGGGGCTAATATATCTGCCTTCTATTACTCTCCTGTAGCCATCTGGCCCGACCCTGTCACAGCACATTGGACATTTTTACAGTTTTTGGTAATAGCAACACATTAGTTACAAGAATTACCATGAGCAATAACAACAAATTCATTGCAAGTGTCCATTTACAATCATTTCTGTCACACCTTTGGCTCAATACCACTGGGGTTTGGGCCTTTTAGGGTCAGCCTGTGGCTTTCCTTTGCAAAATTAAGGTCTCTCTTTCCCCCTTGTCCTGAAGGATCAAACCCTGATTTCTCTTGCTTAACAGAATTCACTGGCTGACTGGGTGTGCCCTCTGTGGTAACAGCTATTTGCAAGTCCTTCTTCTCCCTGCCAGCCAAGTAATTTGCATTACCTCAGACAGGAGCCAGTTCACCAGTTTTCAGATCCTTGCTACCGATCCCAAGGCTGGATTCTGTCTTAAAGAGAAACCGTCCATTTTCACTAACAAGCCAGACTCCAAGTTCTGTGGTCCTTCCCTTATCAACCTCTGCTTCCACAAGGAACTAGATGTTAAGTTCACTGAGAGACTAAAAGTCCTATCCAAAGTGTCCAGAGAGGAGAGCAGACCTGCCATCCCCTGCGCTCTCGAGAGTTTAACTACCCAGCTGTTCTGCTCTGCAGACTCAGCTCCCCAGTCTTCCCTCTGGACCTGGGCCACAGACTGTTCACTTACAGAACTAGCATGGAGACATCCCTTTCTCCACAACCTTCTCTCCCCAACAAGCTGGCCAAACACAGCCACTTGGTTAGAGGACTGTTTAACTTTCTTAACAGCTTTCCCTCCATCTAAGACCTTCTCAAAGCTATCCACGCTGGATCCTTCAACAGGAAAGTCAGTGGATCCATTCACAACAGAAAATTTCTGGCTGTTAGGAACTGAAACTTTCTTGATTAAATCACTTTCACACCCTTCAGTTGCAGTAAACTGCTTGCAAAGACTCCATGAGGATTCCTTTCCCGAGGGCTTTTCTGTGCAACAATTCACCCCTCACAGAAATTCTGCCCTTACCCTCTTTACCTAGGGCTTGCTCGAGAGGAACACGTTCCTGAGCAACAACAGACTCTTTCTGGGTCTCACTTACATCCAGAATTACCTCTGGCCCATCAGGCGGATTCCTACACAATCCCCTTTCAGGCAAACTCACAGACTTCCGAGATAAAAGGTCAGAAGCATTCTCCTTCCCTTTGCCACACACAAGCTCAGGAATCTTTTCCTTCTTGCTACAGGTTTCCACACCCTCAGTAGGTAACACAGTCACATCACCTTCATGCTCTCCTTGTGCCCTGGCTAGGATCTCACCCTGATTAGACAGAGTTGCTCCACCCTTTCCCAGCCACACACTAGCAACAGGCAAAATACAAGCACCAGAATTGTCTGGGCTCTGGGATTTTGCATAGATTTTACTAACTGTGTGCGACCTAGTTACAGGGCCATTCTCCCGAGCAGACACAAACTTAGGACACTTCCCTTCCTGGGCTTTAGCTGAATCCAGAACCAGCTCTGAGACAACTGCACTATTCTCAACCATCACAGGCTGAAAGGCCCCTTCTGTCTGCTCCACAGACAAAGAAGAGCCGGACACACTTTCTCCTTTCCCAGACACACAGCTTGGGATCTCTTTCCCCTGGTCCCAGCACACAAGGCTGGTCACAGACAACTGCTTGGAGATCAGGGTAGCTCCCTCCATAGGCAAGTCAATACCCCTGACAGTCACAGGCACGTTTCCTTCACTGTCACAATTCTCCCCCCAGCTAACAGGTAAGGTCCAGGGACACTCGTCTTCCACTCTCCTCGCCTCCCCACCCTGCTGACTGGACACAGCCATCAGCTCACAAGGCTGCCTAGGCTCATCCAGACCTTCCTTACCAAGCACCTTGCCACTCCCCACCGATAAACTGCTGCTCTTCTCACTACCCTGAGCTACTTCCAGCAAATCGCAGTTATCCTTTTCCAGGTTCACTTTTACAAGCTGTACTAGCCACCAATCCATCCCCCATCAAACATCCACCCTTTCCTTCCTCAGGCAGGGCTTCCACCTGGCCATCCACTTTAATCTGCTCCTGAGAAACACTGTCCTGACCAATGAGTTCATTCTGCTCTTTATCTAACTCCAGATTCACTTCTGAGACATTAGACAGACAGTCAGAAACTTCACTCACAGACAAACAGCTACTTTCCAAAGACAAATTTTTGGAAAAACCCTCCGTAGACCCAACTTTAGGATTCATCCTCCCCTGCGCCTGGTTTGTGTTCCCTTGACCGCACATAGCTTTAATGTAATTTCCACTCATAAGATCCTTAGGGATTGCATTCTTCACTCCCACAACCATGGTGCCCTCAAATCCCTTCCATTTAAGGTGGATTTTAGCCAAAGGGACCCTGACCAAATCCTCAGAGAGGGCTACCACAGTTACACTTTTGCCTGGCCAATAATCTTCCTCCCTGACAAGACTTGCTTTAACCAAAGCGGTGTCTGCTGCGGGGTCCCTCCATGCCACACACCTCACTCCATTCACTTCTGCCCTGCTAATAAACTCTGCAGTATTTCTCCCATCTTTAGCTTTAATATGAGTTTTAAGGTCAAATTCTTCAGAGACCACAGAAACAGCATTTGCACAGGGGGCACCAGCGCTGGGCTCTGTGTGGCTTGCCTGTGAGTTTAGAATAACCGGATTAGCATTTGCCCTGGCGTGTGGGGCTGCTGGTTTTGGGCCGCCCTTCAGGGTTGGGCAATCTGGTCTCATGTGGCCCAGCACACCACAGTGATAGCATTCAACCTGTTTATTCTTGAGGTGAGAGTTCCTACCCTCTGGGCCCACACGAGCTCCTTTATAAGAGTCAGGGCCAGGTTTACTTTTAAATCCTTCTCTCCTCTTGAACTGGGGAGAACGGTGATGAATTTCCCCCCGGAGTTTATACCCTTCCCGAGCCCTGTTTTGCGTATGGGCATCCGCAATCTCCGCAGCCCGTAGGACTGACTCAGGGTCCCTATCACACACCGCGGCTCTCACACGGTCAGGCACAAGGTCTAAGAACTGTTCCAAAGTTATTAACTCCAGCAGTTTTTCAAAACTCCCCTGCGCCTTGGCTCCCACAACCCACTTTTTAACAAAACCCACCAGCTTATGAGCACATTCTACAAAAGTACCATCATTGGACATCTTAAACTTTCTACACTTGACCCTGTAAGAAGCGGGAGTAACCCGAACCGCCTCAACATAGAATCCTTAAACCGCTCATAATCCAAGGCTTCTTGTTCCCCCAATTCATTAAATACCTCCCTGGCTTTCCCCGTCGGCCTGGTCGGCAGGACAGGCATTCGCTGAGCATCGGGGATCCGGTACAGATTGCAGAGGCGTTCAAAGGGAGACAAAAACTCCTCTAGGTCCTCGGTATCGTTGCAAATGGGACACATCCTCTCCCCGTTCTTCTCGTGGCGGTGGGGAAGTGGAGCCCCAGGCGGTGGTGACTTTCTCTGCTCTTCCAATACTCGGAGCTGAAGTCTGGCCGTCTCCTGCTACATCTGTTGAGCTCTATTCTTCCTTTCGCCAGCTTCCTTTTCCCTCTCGGCACCTTCTCTTTCTAGCAATCGAAGATCTGCTAGAGTCCGTTCATGCTCAAGTTGCAGTTTATTTGTTGCCTTTCGCACTCTGTAGCCTCAGGTTAAGGGCTGTGCTCCTGCCTCCTGATCACTGGCCACTAACAGATCTCTCAGTTCTTCCTTTGTAGCTTTCTTCCTAAAGCTTATCCCCTTTTCTGAACACAAACCTTCCAGGGCTTTTTTGCCAAGGCCCTCGTATGTTCTTCGCTCACCCATTGCAACTGCTCTTTGACCGACCAAACTCTCAAGACCAAAATTCAAATTTGGATAGCGTGGGGTTCTGACCCAAAGTTTAATTGACCTGGTTCTGTGGATCCTGCCGACTACGCCCCTGTAATAGGCTGGTTCTGGTGGAGAGTGCCAAGTCAGGACAAATTGCTTAAAAGAGGGAAGTCATAGCCCAAGGCTGGGGTTTTTCCACCTCTAAGGCAAACCAAACCAGCCAGACAGAGAGGACTTTGGTCTCACCCCGCTGGCTAACCACACGTCACACAAGCAGTTACCTCGGACACCCCAGTTTCCCAGGATCCCCACCAGGGCCCCTCGTTATGGGGACAGATGGTTATGAAAACCAAACACCCCAGTAAAAGAACAAAGGTTCCCTCGATCCCAAAGGACCAAGCCCCAGACCCGGATCAATGTACAGATCAGATCTTACCCACAAATCACGCTGTGGCCAATCCTTTAGCATCTAAAATCTAAAGGTTTAGTCACAAGAGGAAAAGAGATCGATGAGCGCTAGAGTTGGGGAAAGGGAATCACTGACATCCAGGAACGGCCAAGTTCTCGGGTCAGGCTTGCGGCAGTGATGGACTAAACGGCAGGTTCAAATCCCGTCTCTGGAGAACATCCCCAGCTGGGAGGGGTCCTTCAGTCCTTGGGTCAGAGCGTCAGGGCAGCCAGGTCCCTCCAGAGGCCAGACGCAGGACTGAAGACCAGATGGAGGAGCCGCAGCTGCTCTTTATAGTCTCTTGCCATGTGGTCTTTGTTTCTTTGTCCCAAGGACAAGCTGCCCATCACACGGCCTGGAAAACCCTCGGAGTTCAGTCCATAGGCAGGTCCCTGCATGCCTGGCTGAGGCCCCCCAACCTGAAGCGAATCCTCACCAGCAACCACACACAACAGAACCACTAACCCAGGAACCTATCCTTGCAACAAAGCCCGTTGCCAACTGTGCCCACATATCTATTCAGGGGACAGCATCACAGGGCCCAGTCACATCAGCCACACTATCAGAGGCTCGTTCACCTGCACATCCACCAATGTGATATATGCCATCATGTACCAGCAATGCCCCTCTGCCATGTACATTGGTCAAACCGGACAGTCTCTACGTAAAAGAATAAATGGACACAAATCAGATGTCAAGAATGATAACATTCAAAAACCAGTCGGAGAACACTTCAATCTGTCTGGTCACTCGATTAGAGACCTGAAAGTCGCAGTTATTCAACAAAAAACTTCAAAAACAGACTCCAACGAGATACTGCAGAACTGGAATTAATTTGCAAACTAGACACCATCAAATTAGGCCTGAATAAAGACTGGGAGTGGATGGGTCATTGCACAAACTGCAAACTATTTCCCCAGGCCAATTTCCCCCCTACTGTTACTCACACTCTTCCTTGTCAACTGTTTGAAATGAGCCATCCTGATTCTCACTACAAAAGTTTTTTTTTCTCCTGCTCATAATAGCCCACCTTAATCGATGAGTCTCGTTAGAATTGGTCTGGCAACCCCCATTTGTTCATGTTCTCTGTATATATCTATCTTCCTACTGTATTTGCCACTGCATGCATCCGATGAAGTGAGCTGTAGCTCACGAAAGCTCATGCTCAAATAAATTGGTTAGTCGCTAAGGTGCCACAAGTCCTCCTCCTGCTTTTTTTTAAGATGTGTCTGCTTTCTCTCAATGCTTAATTGCATAGCTGAGATGGTCCTTAATGGGCTAGGCAGAGCTGACACCAGCTTGTCTGGGGTATCACCCAGAAGCCTAGCACAAGTTTGAAATACAGACAGTACAGGGCCAATACTTATAACTTTAAATACAAAAATGCTACATGCAAACAGACTGCATAATCCTAACCAGCCAACCATACCCTGGTCTTAGAAACCTGAGACAGGGTCGGGCCAGACGGCTACAGGAGAGTGATAGAAGGCAGATATATTAGCCCCAGATTAAGTAGATCCCTTTTCCCTGGGTAAGGTAACAGCAGGGGTTCCAGAACAATCAGAAACTTGCTGGAACCAATTAAGGCAGGCAGGCTAATTAGGACACCTGGAGCCAATTGAGAAGCGGCTAGAATCAATTAAGGCAGGCTAATCAGGGCACCTGGTTTAAAAAGGAGCTCACTGCCGTCAGTGAGGGGCGTGCAAGGAGCTGAGAGTGAGAGGGTGTGCTGCTGGAGGACTGAGGAGTACAAACGCTATCTGGCATCCGGAGGAAGGTCCTGTGGAGAGGGTACAGAAGGTGTTGGGGCTGGAACCCGGAGTAGAGGGCGGGCCCGGGTTCCCCCCATCTCCCTGTTGGATACCGAAGGGATGGACCTGGACTGTGGGTCCCACCAGAGGGGAAGGTCCCTGGCCTGTCCCCCGACCCACGAGGTGGGCCAGCGGAGACTGTGGGGATTGTTCTCCTCCCTTTTCCCCAGGCTGGCCAGCGACGAGGTTCTCTGAGTGGACGGCAGGTTTGAGCCACGAGCAAACCTGAGGGCTGCCGTGAACCTCGGAGGTGAGCAAATCCGCCCCTAAGTGCAGGACCCACCAAGGCAGAGGGGGAACTTTGTCACACCCCTTATTTGACCCGCTTTATATGAGATTTGGTGCCACTACAGGACCTTGGTTGCAACCATGATCTATATGGTCCCAGATTATGTCAATAAAGTCGCACCCCTATTTTGATCGTTGAATCAAAGCCATGGGAATAGACAAGTCTCGTCTGCTCCCATCACAAGCCCAGAGCCAGCATCTCCCCTTCTCTCCCTCACCGGGCCGGCTGCATTTCAAACCTCTGTTCCTTTCCAGCGCTTCCTAACGAGGCTTTAGAGCTGGGCCCTGGGTCAGGTCAGTCTGGGAGTTAATTAACTCTTTCTGGCCCGGTCACCGTTCAATGGGATATTATATTACACTCAGCACGTCACACCCATCCAGCCACGCGGGGCGGCATTCATTGCATTCCACAGTCTTGATTAATTGACTCCCCATATCAGCCGCTCCACTATCTCGCCCTGGATCTATGGCAGACAAAGAGGCCTATAATTATAACTAACGATGCTGCTATCTGGGTGCCCTGGGTGTTTCCAAGAAATGCGAAGCTGGGCAGCTGCCAGCCAACAGGGGAGAGAATATGTCAGGAGTGCAGAACGCAGGGATTGTGGCATTTTCAGAGTGAACCGGAGTGTGACTCAGTTTCCCCACTTTAGTATGCATCGCCACCCGGCGGGTGCAAGGGAGAGAAGTGCCCCCCGGGAGGGAGACGTCGGTGGAGGTCACCCCAAGCAGCTGCCTGGCTCTGGGAATGACCCCAGAGGTGCAGAGACACTGAACCCGTAATGGGCGGTAGGGGCTGCGTGGCCGGGCGTGAGCAGACGGGCTTTGAAACCCTGCTGGTGCCCCGGGCGCGGCCACAATTTAACACTTGTCACTGATGGCGAACTTGGGGACAAGCCCCCCTCACCATTAGACGTTTTGCATCTTGTTTCCAGCCCGAGTTTGCCTGGTTCCAACTCCCGGCCCGGCTGGGACCTGCCTCTGCCAGTCTGAGGAGCCCGTTGTGAACATTCGCTCCCCGCGCCGGCACTCGCAGCCCGGGATCAGTCACCCCTTCGCCGCCTCCCCGTTAAGCAGTGGGATACGATGTCCAAAGTGATAACAGTGGGGTCAGCGGGGGGATCCTGGCACCGTAATGGCATAGTGGTGGGAGCGGTGGGATACCATGTGGCCGGAGGTGTTGTCACGTGATGTATTTGCTTTGGGTGCCTCCGAGAGTCGGGCCGATCAGGAGCAGAGCCCTGGGTGGGTGGCGGCAGGAACCTTGCGCCATGCGCCCTGGGGCAGCCGGGGGCAGGATTAACCTAATGATTGCCCCGACCCCGCGCCAAGAGAAGGCGAGGCCGGCCCCTTTGCGCTGTCCACACAGGCCGGAACCCAGCACAGCCCACTCTCCCCTGGTATAAAATACTCCTGCCCCGTGCCAGGAGCTGCACATCTGCTGCGGGCTTCCTTCACTCGCCTGCCCAGCCAGGGATACCTCCCTGCATGCCACGCTCGGCCTTGTGCTCGTCTGCTGCCTCTGGGACGCATGGGCCCAGACCAGGATCCAAGTTACCAATGGAGGAATATGGGGCAAGTGGGGCCAGGAAGAGACCTGCCCCAACAAGAGCTTTGCCATTGGGTTCTCCCTGAAGGTAAAGATTCACATCCACCAACCCGGCTCCTTCCTGCCCCACAGCCCTGAGCCCCTCTGCCCAATTTCCCCCCTCCCCACGCCCTTCTGCCCCCCATCTCCTTGTACTGAAGTGATGGGGGACAGGTCTCTAATGCCCAGGCTTGTTGCCCCCCAACCCCTGTTGCAGGTGGAGCTGCCCCAGCTCTCTGGGGACGACAGGGCGCTAAACGGGATCCGGCTGCTCTGCTCCGATGGCAGAACCATCCAGTCCAACGTGGGGCCGTGAGTACCGTGGGGAGGGGCCCAACGGAGGGTGTGGGCAGGTGGCTGAGGGGGCACCGGGCGCCGTGCACACGAGTGGAATACGGGTGTCACCAAGAGAGCTGGGGTGGGTGGGGGGTTAGCAGTGGCAGAGACGGGAGGGTGGCATCAACGGTGGGACATTGGTGTCAGCAGTGGGTTAGCGGTGGCAGGGGAGGGATCGTGGTGGTGTCAGTGGGTTAGCGGTGGCAGCGGTGGGATCGTGGTAGTGACAGAGGGTTAGTGGTGGCAGAGGTGGGATCGTGGTAGTGACAGAGGGTTAGTGGTGGCAGAGGTGGGATCGTGGTAGTGACAGAGGGTTAGCGGTGGCAGGGGAGGGATCGTGGTAGTGACAGAGGGTTAGTGGTGGCAGCGGTGGGATCGTGGTGGTGACAGTGGGCTAGCGGTGGCAGTAGTGGGATCGTGGTAGTGACAGAGGGTTAGCGGCGGCAGGGGAGGGATCGTGGTGGTGACAGAGGGTTAGTGGTGGCAGAGGTGGGATCGTGGTGGTGACAGAGGGTTAGAGGTGGCAGGGGTGGGATCGTGGTAGTGACAGAGGGTTAGCGGCGGCAGGGGAGGGATCGTGGTGGTGACAGAGGGTTAGTGGTGGCAGAGGTGGGATCGTGGTGGTGACAGAGGGTTAGAGGTGGCAGGGGTGGGATCGTGGTAGTGACAGAGGGTTAGCGGCGGCAGGGGAGGGATCGTGGTAGTGACAGAGGGTTAGCGGTGGCAGGGGAGGGATCGTGGTAGTGACAGAGGGTTAGTGGTGGCAGCGGTGGGATCGTGGTGGTGACAGTGGGTTAGCGGTGGCAGTAGTGGGATCGTGGTAGTGACAGAGGGTTAGCGGCGGCAGGGGAGGGATCGTGGTGGTGACAGAGGGTTAGTGGTGGCAGAGGTGGGATCGTGGTGGTGACAGAGGGTTAGAGGTGGCAGGGGTGGGATCGTGGTAGTGACAGAGGGTTAGCGGCGGCAGGGGAGGGATCGTGGTAGTGACAGAGGGTTAGCAGCGGCAGGGGAGGGATCGTGGTGTTGGCAGAGGGTTAGCGGTGGCAGGGGAGGGATCGTGGTGGTGACAGAGGGTTAGCGGTGGCAGGGGAGGGATCGTGGTGGTGACAGTGGGTTAGCGGTGCCAGCGGTGGGATCATGGTGGTGACAGAGGGTTAGCGGTGGCAGGGGAGGGATCGTGGTGGTGACAGTGGGTTAGCGGCGGCAGGGGAGGGATCATGGTGTTGGCAGAGGGTTAGTGGTGGCAGAAGTGGGATCGTGGTAGTGACAGATCGTTAGCGGTGGCAGGGGAGGGATCGTGGTAGTGACAGTGGGTTAGTGGTGTCAGCAGTGGGATACTAGGGCAGCAGGCTCCCAGCCGTTCTCTCCTCCCAGGTGGGGCTCCTGGACCCCAGTGATGAAATGCCCCTCAGGGCAGCATCTGACCCAGTTCCGGCTGCGGGTGGAGCCGTGCCAGGGCCTCAAGGACGACACGGCCGCCGACAACATCGAGTTCATCTGCACGGGTGGGGCAGAGCTGCGGGGGCACGGGCGGTGCTGGGGCAAGTCGGGCCCCCAGAGCTGCTCCTGCGGCCAGCGGGGCATCTGCCCCATCGCCACCAAGGTGGAGGCCCCCCAGGGCAAGGGGGATGACACAGCCCTGAACGACGTCTACTTCAGATGCTGCAGCCCCCTAACCCTGCCCCCCACCCCAACCCTGCCCCCTCCACCCCAACCCAGACCCCCTGCTCCTCACCCCAGACCCCCAGCACCAGGTTGCCTGGTGGGCACGGACCGTTCCCCATTGACCCCCCAATCCCTCCTACTCACACTCCCCGCCTCCCCACGAACCCCGCTCCCAGCTGCTGCCCCGCCAGCCCCTGTGTGTGACCCCCCCAGTAAACGACTTACTGGGGACCTGAGCGGAACGGCGTCTACCTCTCGTTGGCCGGACGCAAGCCTGGCAATGGGGCAGGGGGGTGTCGCTCCCCCCAGCTAAGGTGGGGTAGAGGGTGGGAATTAGAGACCCAACCCCCCCCCAATCCAATTCCCTCACCCCCACCTCCCCAGACAGACTGCCTGGCTCAATGGGGCGGAGAATGGGGAGCGGGGCCTGTCCCCTCTAGGGGGCACCGGCTCCCATCTGGCCCCACATCAAGGGCCCTGTGGGGGAGAGCAGCCCCCTTCACTGAGCCCCCGAGCTCTGCCCCGATCCCCCCCAGTGCTATCCCCCTCCCCTGGCCCCCCCCGCTCTTCCATAGGGCTCTGCCCCACTTCCCACCATCCCCCTCCCCAAATCCGTCCCTCCCACCTCCCCGCCAGCCCCTCCTTCAAGACCTAGGGGGCAAGGTCAGACCCCGAGGAGTCCGGACCCCCACCCGCAGGCCCCCTCCGCCCAACTGCCCCATCCCGAATCGGGTCCCCCCCCACATCGCACTCCCAATGAAACCCGCACGCGCCAGGAGGGAACAGGGGGGCTCTTTAATCCGCTGGGGGGGGGGAGGAACAAGCTGGAGGGCTGGGGGGTGTGGGGGGCTGAGATCTTCAAACCGGGAAAGCGAGGTCGGGGGGGGGCCCGGCTGGAGCCCCCACCATAAAGGGCCCAGGCATCCCACAGTCACTGAGCCCCAGGGACCTTGACCCCCTGCCCCCCGAGATGGACAGACAGACGGGGAGTGCGTGACAAGGAGTGAAAGAGCCCCCCCCGAAAGAGCCCCCCAGAAACGGGTTTTCGGGGTCTCTCGGCAGCTCAGAGGCCTTCGCCCTGGGGGAGGGGAACCAGAGATGCAGGAAGTTAGTGACTGGGTATTTATCCAGCCCCCCTGGGTGCCCCAAACCAGGTATTTATCCAGCCCCCCCCGGATGCCCCCAAACCGGGTATTTACCCAGCCCCCCTGGGTGCCCCAAACTGAGTATTCCCCCAGCTCCCCCGGGGCCCCCAAACCGGGTGTTTACCCAGCCCCCCGGGGGCCCCCAAACTGGGTGTTTACCCAGCTCCCCGCGAGCCCTGAACCGGGGTATTCCCCCAGCCCCCCAGGTGCCCCCGAACCGGGTATTCCCCCAGCCCCCCACGAGCCCCAAACTGGGAATTCCCCCAGCCCCCCGGGTGCCCCCAAACCGGGTATTCCCCCAGCCCCCCACGAGCCCCAAACTGGGAATTCCCCCAGCCCCCCGGGTGCCCCCAAACCGGGTATTCCCCCAGCCCCCCGCGAGCCCTGAACCGGGTATTCCCCCAGCCCCCCGGGTGCCCCCAAACCGGGTATTTCCCCAGCCCCCCGCGAGCCCCAAACCTGGTATTCCCCCAGCCCCCTGGGTGCCCCCGAACCGGGTATTCCCCCAGCCCCTGGGTGCCCCCAAACCGGGTATTCCCCCAGCGAGCCCCGAACCGGGAATTCCCCCAGCCCCGGGCGTCTCTCACCTGGCGCTCGGCCGGCTTGCGGCAGTCCCCGCACAGGGTGCCCAGCAGCCCGTTGACCACCTGCACGGCGCACAGGGCCAGCTCCAGGGCCCCCAGCCCCAGGGTGATGGAGAACAGGACCACGTGCCAGAGCACCCCCCGGGGGGGGTTCACACACAGCCCCCACAGCGTCCGGTTCGCCAGGTAGTTCTCGCTGCGGGAGTCGGGGGGGTGGGGGGGACACACGGTCAGGGCGATCACAGCTCGGGGAGCAGAGCCGGGGTGTGTGTGGGGGGGTGATTCTGGGGGGCCAAGATCAGGGAGGGGGGCAGGGAGTGGAATCGGAATTGGGGGCCGGGAGTGGGAGTTGGGGCGCTGTCTTTATGAACCCCCACCCCTGCCTCGGTTTCCCCACGGGGTTCCTGTTGGCCCTGGGGTGAGGGGGGAGTGAGGGAAGGGTTGCACACTGCCCGGGGGGGGGGGAAGGCTTGGGGGCCAGGCCTGGGTCCATGGGGTGGGGGGACCTGGATCAAGGGAGGGGGGGCAGGATTTCTGAGAGCGGTGGAAGGGGCAGGAGTCAGACAGAGGTTAGGGGGCTGGGGATGGAAGTTGGGGGGCTAGGGATTTGCGGGGCTGGGCAGGTCAGGGTTAGGATTGTGGGGGGCTGGGAGGGGGTTAGGGTTCTGGGGGTCAGGCTGGGGGGCTCCCAGCTCCTGGGGCTCCCCAAGGTTATTATGGGATGGGGCAGGCCCCCCGCTCCTGACCTGATGTCCTGGAAGGGCGACCCCCATGTCCCCTCAGAGTCCTCGCAGAGGGGCCCATTGGCCAGGCCAGTGGCGGACACGACCAGGCAGTAAAACCCCCCCAGGACGCCCCACAGCGAGCAGAACACGGAGCGCAGCATCTGTGGGGGGAAACGGGGGGGTGGGGGGGTGAGTGCCGGGAGCAGCCCCCCCGCCCCACAGCCTCCCCCACCGCATCCCTTACAGTCCCCACACCGCCCACCCTGACCCTCCCCTGCCCCCCACCCGCCCACCCGCCCCAGGAACGAGGGTTCGAGGGGGAGGGGGGGTCCGTACCCGGCACCGGTTCCCGCAGCATCCGACTCCACAGCAGCCCTTCCCACCGGCGCGGATGGCCGAGAGCCCGGGGCAGAGAACCTGAAATGGGGGGGACGGGGGGGGACACGTCAAAACCAGCAGCCCATAACGCCCCCCCCCCACCATCAGTCCCACGGGCCCATCCAGTGTCGGGCAGTTCCCCAGGCCCCTCCCGGGTGGGTGCGTCACTGGCGTCAGGCCGATAAGACCCCGTCGTTATCAGGCTCCTGATAACCGCAGCCCGGAGCAAAGGGCAACCGGGGTGCGCTTGATCGAAGCTAGCCGGGGGGAGGGGGAAGTGCCGGCATGGGATCCCCCCCCTCCAGGCCCCAGCCCAGAGTAGGGACAGCGCCCTCCCCGTCACACAGAGACCCCCCTCCCTGAGACCCCCTGCCCCTCCAGTCCCGCCCACCCCGCAGTCAATACGATTCTCCGCAGGGAAGGGACCACATGTGAGGAGGCCTAAGTGCGCCTCAGTTTCCCTCTGGGCTCTGCCTTGCCGTGCCCGAGCATCCCAGCGGGGAGCGGAGGTGCCAGAAGAGACACGGGGCAGCCAACCCCACCAAGCCACCTGCCGCCGAGAGCTTTCCTCCCCGCCCTCCCCCACCGCTCTGCAGGGAAACCGAGGAAAGGCCCCGAGCCGGAGGACAAAAAGGCCAGGCAGCTGGGTTAAGAGGGAAGCTCTCCGGAGATGTCTACATGGCATGGGCACTGACTCTGGTTTGAGACCTAGCCTGCCCCCCCTGCACTTCCGTCCACACACAAATCTGGGGCAGCGGGCACTCCGGGCCCGGGTCCTGGGGGGCGATCCCAGGAGCCTGCGTCCTGCTGCGATCTGGATCAGAGTCTCACCCAGGGGTCTGCTCGGTGGGACCCAGCCTGGCACGCTGCAGGGTTCCCCCAAGGGGCAGTTTAAAAGCCGGGCCGTAGTGCCGAGCCCGTGGACCCGGGACACCCCGTCTGCTGGGGCGTCGTCATGGGCGACAAGAACTTGCCCGACAGATACATGGCTGGGCGGCGACCAACAGAACGGAGGTGCTTGGGCGGAGCTATCGACCCTGGGGTGGGCGTGCCCAGAAAAGGGCCGGTCAGGGCGCAGTTGGTGCCAGCGGTGGGATACAGGCCTGCAGCGGAAACCAGCCCAAGGAGCATTTCCGTGCACGGCATCTGGGGGTGGGGATGCCTTTGGGTCCTCGTCCAACGCCGCGCCCCATCACCGATTCACAGGCCCCGTGCCACGCCCCGGCCTTTACCCAGTCTCCTGGGAGCAGCTCCGTGACCCCCCACCCCCCCATGTCTGCTCCCGCCAGCGGGGGCGGACGCTTGCCCAAGGAGGGGCGGGCGAAGGAGTCAAGGTTCAGTCCTCGAAGCTCCCGCCGGAGCCTCTCCGCCTCTCCCCCCACGGCTTGCACACACCGGTTACCGGCCGTGGCCGCGTCCTAGCACACAGGGCCGCTGAGCGACATGTACCCCAGAGCAACCCCCCCGGCGATCGCTGGCAGCACCCGGGGAAGGGGGCAGAGAGACCTGGGCGGGGGGGGGGAAGGGGGGCAGGGATGGAGGGCCAGGTAGACAAACAGGTTGGAACATGGCATGCGGGGACGCGGCGCGGGGGGACGGGCAGACGGGGGACACGGGACAGACGGGGGGACAGCCAGCAGGGGGACGCGGGGCAGACGGGGGGACGCAGGACAGATGGGGGGACCCGACGGCCTGGACAGACGGACAGAAAGTCCCCCCACCCGCCCGCCCGCCCTCCGCCCCACTCACCATGAGCCCCCGCCGGCCAGGCCGCCCATCAGCCAGACCTGCAGGCTGAGGTGCTCGGTCCAGCCCGTCTCCCCGTTGGGGAAGATCAGCAGGACGTTGGCCACGATGCAGCCCAGGGCCATGGGCACCAGCGCCAGCCCCACCACGCGCGAGCAGCTCCCCGTGCACATGGCTCAGGGAGGGGTGGGACCTCTCTGCCCGGAGCCGGAGGAGTGGGGGGCCGCTGCCCGGAGCCGGAGGATTCGGGGGGCCGCTGCCCGGAGCCGGAGGAGTGGGGGCCGCTGCCCGGAGCCGGAGGATTCGGGGGGCCGCTGCCCGGAGCCGGAGGAGTGGGGGGGCCGCTGCCCGGAGCCGGAGGATTTCGGGGGGGGCCGCTGCCCGGAGCCGGAGGATTTCGGGGGGCCGCTGCCCGGAGCCGGAGGATTTCGGGGGGGCCGCTGCCCGGAGCCGGAGGAGTCCCAGCCGCGTCTCCCGGGGCCCAGGGCTGTTTGCTCTGCGATAAGCCGGGCAAAGGGCTGCGTCGGATGCGACGTCACTGACCCCCCCCCACCCGGTGCCAGGGGCAGAGTCGCGGCTCGACCTTGGAGCCGGGGGGCGGGGGGGGGGAGCCGGTGCCTGGCCCGGCCGGGGCGGGGGGGGGGGGGCGACGTCAATGTCGGGGGAGGGGGGCAGGACTGGCTCATCCCCAGGGCGGGGGGAGGGGGACCCCGGGTCGGACAGTAACGAGGCGCAGGCTCCGTTAGCCAGGGCGGGGTTTATTAGCCCCCCCGCCGCCCCCCCCTCACTTGCGGCGGCGGCCGCCGCGGTTCTGCCGCTTCTCCTTGCGGCGGGCGCGGGTTGGGCCGGGCTCCGGGTGGGCGGGGCTGGGGGCGGGGGCGGGGCCGGCCCCGGGGGCTGCCGCGGCGCCCCCGCCCCCCCCTTGTACAGCAGGTGGAAGATGAAGGCGTTGGAGTACCTGGGGGGGGGAAAAGGATACAGGGGTCAGAGGTCACAGCAATTATGGGCAATGGGGGTCAGAGGTCATTGGTGGGGGGGGTCCAGGGGTCAGGGGGAGCCAAAATACAGAGGCGAGGGTCAATAGGTCAGAGGTTATGTCATCGGTTGGCGCCATGGCAGGGGTTAAAGGTCATGGAGAGGGGCAGGAGGTCAAAGGCCATTGCAAGGGGTGCAGTGACACTGGGGTCAGAGGTCACGACAATGTGACGGGGGTCGGAGGTCACATGGATGGCGGATGACCTGGGTCAAAGGACATTCTGGCAAGGCCAAGGGAAGGGTCACTGGTGTTGGGGGTCAGAGGTCACGCTAATGAGAACAAGGGTCAGAGGTCATTCCAGTGTGTGAGGGGGTCAGGGGTCATGCTAACGAGAACAAGGGGTCATAGGTCGCTCCAGTGTGTAATGGGGGTCAGAGGTCACACTAAAAGGGTGTGGGGTCAGAGGTCACTCGTGACGTACAAGGGGTCATAGTGCCACAGGGGCCAGAGGTCAGGTCACGGGGCGAATGACCGTGGGGTCAAAGGTCACACAAAGGGGAGGGGTCAGAGGTCACCCTACAGCAACCACAGGGGTCAGAGGTCATGTTAGCGGCCGCCCCCTCCCCCGCTGATGCCGCCGGCCCCCCGGCACCCACCAGGGCATGGCGTTGTCGACGCCGGCCTGGCGGAAGGGCGAGCGGAAGGGGTTGACGTGGGGCGGGCCGGTGCTGCCCCCGTCGCCATGGAGACCGTGGCCTCGTCCACCGCGCAGCTGTACTCGCTGCACTCCGTGAAGTAGGCCGGGACCCGGAGCGCCTGCGGGGGAGACGGAGACATGGGGACCCAGGCGTCCGGGGCCGGAGCCAGAGCCGCCGGGGAGCCAGGCGTCCGGGGCCGGAGCCAGAGCCGCCGGGGAGCCAGGCGTCCGGGGCCGGAGCCAGAGCCGCCGGGGAGCCAGGCGTCCGGGGCCGGAGCCAGAGCCGCCGGGGAGCCAGGCGTCCGGGGCCGGAGCCAGAGCCGCCGGGGAGCCAGGCGTCCGGGGCCGGAGCCAGAGCCGCCGGGGAGCCAGGCGCCCGGGGCCGGAGCCAGAGCCGCCGGGGAGCCAGGTGTGAGGGGCTGGAGGTGCTGGGAACCCAGGCATCCGGGGTCGGAGCTGCCGGGGACCCGGGCGTCCGGGGGCAGAGCCGCCGGGAACCCAGGCGTCCGGGGCTGGAGCCACCAGGGACCCAGGTGTGAGGGGCTGGAGGTGCTGGGGACCCAGGCGTCCGGGGCGGAGCCGCCGGGGACCCAGGCGTCCGGGGGCGGAGCCGCCGGGGACCCAGGCGTCCGGAGCTGGAGCCGCCGGGAATCCAGGTGTGCAGGTCCGGAGCCACCAGGGACCCAGGCGTCCGGGGCCGGAGTCTGGGGGTGCGGCAGGAAGAGAGGAGTTTGGGGTGCTGCGGGACGAGGGGAGCTTTGGGGGGGGGCCGTGGGTCGGGGGCACCCACCTGCAGGCGGGGCAGGGCACTGAGCCAGGTGTCCTTCAGTGCAAAGCCAGAATTGAACCCTGAGAAATAACGGGGGGAGGGGGCTCAGGGGTCGGCCACAAACGAGGGGACCCCCCCCCGCTGCTGCCCCGGGGGGACCCCTCTCCTCCCTCAGGGAACCCCTCCCCTCACTGTCTGCCCTCCCCTCCCCCGGGGCCCCACCCCAGACTGCGCCATCCCCATGCGGTGGGGTTCCCCACGTGCCCCCCTAGAGAGCTCCCTCTCCCCTCTCTGCCACACAGCCCCCCCAGGTCCCCCCTTGGCCTGAGACCCTCCCCCCCCGACAGCTGCCCAGGGTCCCCCCTCCCTGGCCTGAAACCCTCCCCCCCCGACAGCTGCCCAGGGTCCCCCCTCCCTGGCCTGAGACCCTCCCCCCCCGACAGCCCCCCAGGGTCCCCCCTCCCTGGCCTGAGACCCTCCCCCCGACAGCCCCCCAGGGTCCCCCCTCCCTGGCCTGACGACCCTCCCCCCCGACAGCCCCCCAGGGTCCCCCCTCCTGGTCTGGGCCCCTCCCCCTGGGCTCCCCCCCAGCCAGGACCCCCGGGGGGGGACACTCACCGATGACCAGGTCGGGTTTGGGGCCCTGCAGCAGGGGGGTGGGCTGGGCGCAGAATTTCAGCTGCAGCCCCCCCCGCCCCCCCTTGGCCTTGGGGGCCGGGCCAGGCCAGATGCGCACCCCCTGCGTCTCCTGGGAGGGGGGGAAGAGATATGGGGGGATGATCAGCCATGGGGGGGGTGAGGCTCAGGGACCCCCCCGCCCCCACCGGGCCCCCCCTCACCGTTCTCTGCAGCAGGAGCTGCTGCCCGTCGGCCTCGGGGGGCAGGACGCCCCCCAGAAAGAGGAGCTCCAGTGACACGTGGGGCAGCAGTACGGACAGCTCCTGGGGGGCCCAAAGGAGAGGAGGGGGTCACAGCAAGCCCCGCACAGCCCCACGGTGCCCCCCCATACCCAGCAGAGCACTGCCCTGCCCCACGGCGTCCCCCATACTCGCCAGAGCACAGCCCTGCCCCACGGCGCCCCCCCATACCCACCAGAGCACAGCCCTGCCCCACAGCACGCCCCTGCCCCCCCACACCCGCCAGAGCTGAGCCCTGCCCCACGGCGCCCCCTGCTCCCCCATACCCTCAGTGCCCAGCCCCCATGCCCCCCCCACGCACCCAGAAGAGGGGGGCCATGTCCGACTCCTTCCCCGTCTCCACGATGTGAATCTTCAGCGACTGTTTGTTCAGGATGTTCAGCTCCGGGACTGGGGGGGTCAGAGAAATGGGGGGGGTCAGAGGGGGGCAGGGGACCCCCCCCCGTTCCCAGACCCGCCCCAGGGCTGGGGCTCCCCACTCCTGCCCAGATGGTGATGCCAGCTTCCCAGCCCCCCCATCCTTCCCCCGCGGAGGGACCCCCCCGCCCCCCCAGGCCCCCCCCACTCACAGTGCCGGGGGGCCAGCTGGGTGACGATGTAATAGACGCTCAGGGGGTAGCTGAGCAGCACGGCCAGGGGGGAGCCCAGCGGGAGCCCCCGCCACGCGTAGTACTCCCGCCACGAGCCTGGGGGGACACGGGGGTCAGGGCGGCTGGGGGGCAGCCCCCCGCCGAGCTACGACTGCCCCTCCCCGCCTGCAGGACCAGCCCCAGCCCCAGCTGCCACTGGCCCCGCCCCCTCCTCCCAGCTCCCACTGGCCCCGCCCCTCTTCCCACTGACCCATCCCCGCCACCCAGCTGCCACTGGCCCCGCCCCCTCCTCCCAGCTCCAATTGGCCCCGCCCCCTCCCACTGGTCCCGCCCCCTCCCCAGCTGCCACTGGCCCCGCCCCCTCCTCCCACTGACCCCTCCCCCGCCTCCCAGCTGCCACTGGCCCCGCCCCCTCCTCCCAGCTCCCACTGGCCCCGCCCCCTCCTCCCACTGACCCCTCCCCCGCCACCCAGCTGCCACTGGCCCCGCCCCCTCCTCCCAGCTCCAATTGGCCCCGCCCCCTCCCACTGGTCCCGCCCCCTCCCCAGCTGCCACTGGCCCCGCCCCCTCCTCCCACTGACCCCTCCCCCGCCACCCAGCTGCCACTGGCCCCGCCCCCTCCTCCCAGCTGCCACTGGCCCCGCCCCCTCCCCAGCTCCCACTGGCCCCGCCCCCAGCTGCCACTGGCCCCGCCCCCAGCTGCCAGCTCCCACTGGCCCCGCCCCCTCCTCCCAGCTCCAATTGGCCCCGCCCTCCTCCCACTGGTCCCGCCCCCTCCCCAGCTGCCACTGGCCCCGCCCCCAGCCGCCACTGGCCCCGCCCCCTCCTCCCAGCTGCCACTGGCTCCTCCCCCAGCTGCCACTGGCCCCGCCCCCTCCTCCCAGCTCCCACTGGCCCCGCCCCCTCCTCCCACTGACCCCTCCCCCGCCACCCAGCTGCCACTGGCCCCGCCCCCTCCTCCCAGCTCCCACTGGCCCCGCCCTCCTCCCACTGGTCCCGCCCCCTCCCCAGCTGCCACTGGCCCCGCCCCAGCTGCCACGGGCCCCGCCCCCTCCTCCCAGCTGCCGCTGGCCCCACCCCCTCCCCAGCTGCCACTGGCTCCTCCCTCAGCTGCCACTGACCCCCCCGCTGCGAACCCCCCCCCCCCGCTATTACCCGCCCCTGCCCCTGTCTCACTGAAATAGGTCCTGGGTGCAGGGGGCTCGGGGGAGGTGGGGGGCAGGGCCGCTCCCCCCTCCGGCCTCAGCGCTTCGAAGGGGTTACCTGTGGGGGGGGAGGGAAAGGGGGTGTTAGTGGGGGGGATGGGAGCCGGCGCCCCCTAGAGGGCTCAGGCCCCAGCCCCCCCCGTCCCGTCCCCGCTCACCGCTCTGCAGGGGGCCGGGTGTCCAGTCCTTTCTGCCCCCCAGCCCCACACCGTAGTCGGGGGCCCGGACCAGCATGCTCTCGTGGGCCCAGTACCCCCGGGTCAGCCCCCGCGCGGCCAGGAACCCCTCCTTGTTGAACCCGTCGCCGGTCACCTCTGCAAGGCAGACGGGGGGGGACCCCGATAAACCCCAGCTCTGTGTGGGAGGGGGCCCCCCCGCCGCCCCCCGCCCCGGGGCTCACCGGCGGCGAAGCTGAAGGGCAGGTCGGCCAGCTGGCGGGCGCGGGCCACGTACCCGGCCATGCGGGGGCACCAGGCCCGGTGGGCCGCGTCCTCGGGGCTGCGGGCCCAGTCCGCGGCCCGGCACCGCTCGGAGCAGTACAGGACGGCCCGGCACTGCTGGCTGGGGGGGGGAGGGCGACGGGGGGGGCTCAGAGCCAGCCTGGGCCCCCCCCCCCCGGTACCCAGCCGCCCCCCGCCCCGCTGCTCACCACGGCGCCAGCCGCCCCTGGAACCCGTGCCTCTTGCACACGTGGCAGGCTCGCACGCGCATGGAGGGGAAGGTGAAGGTGGGTCTCGGCCCCCAGCCCCGCATGGGCCCCGGGCTCAGGCGTACCCCGAGCCGGGGCAGCAGGGGCTCCAGCGACCTGCGGGGAGAGCCGGGGGGGGTGGGGGGGCTCAGCGGGGCGGGGGACGGGCACGGAGCCCCCCCCTCCCCCGCCCACTGTCTCACACTCACTTGTGCAAGGCGGGGTCCCCCACGGCCAGCAGCCGGGGCCGGCGGGGCTCCCCCGCCCCCAGCGGGCAGGCCATGCTCCGGCCCAGCAGCTCCAGCGCCAGCTGCTCCAGCGGGGGGGGCGCGGCCGGCTGGGGGGGGGCCCCGGCCCCCAGCTGGAAATCCAGGCCCATCACCGTCCCGTGCTCGTCCGTCACCAGCAGGAGGCGCTGCACATGCACCAGGGCCTGGCCTGGGGGGGGGCGGCGGAGGTGAGGCCGGCTGGGGGGGCGGGGCACAGCCCTGGGTGTGGGGCAGGGGATGGGCCCAGCGGGGGTGGGCAGATGGGGGGGTGCCCGGTGAAGAGGGGGTGTCTGGCAGGGTGGGGCGTAGGGGGACAGGCAGAGGAGGGGGAGGGGGACTGGCGGGGAGCCCCAGGGGGCCAGGCGCTGGGTTGGGGGAGGGGGGAGTCAGGGGATGGGGGGCCTGGCAGTGGGTTGGGGGGATGGGAGCCAGGCAGGGGAGCCCCAGGGGCCCGGCGGTAGGTTGGGGGATGGGGAGGTAGCGACAGGGGGCCCGGTGGTGGATTGGGGAGATACGGGCCAAGCAGGGGAGCCCCACAGGGAAGGGGGCCAGGCGGTGGGTTGGGGGAGGGGGAGGCAGGGACGGGGGGCCCGGCGGCGGATTGGGAGGCCGGGGGCCAGGCAGGGGAGCCCCACAGGGACGGGGGGCTCGGCGGTGGGTTGGGGGGACGGGGGCCAAGCAGGGGAGCCCCAGGAGCCAGGCGGTGGATTGGGGGAGGGGGAGGCAGAGACGGGGGGCCCGGCGGTGGGTCAGGGAGCCAGGGGCCAGGCAGGGGAGCCCCACAGGGACGGGGGGCCCGGCGGTGGGTCGGGGGGTACCTGTCTCCGGCCCCTCGTCCTCCTCATCCAGGCGCAGGAAGGTGACCGTCCGCTGTAGGTCCCGCAGCTGCAGGGCGTCCTCCCCGCAGAGCCGCCCCCGGGGCTCCCCCCGGGCCCCCCCCGGCAGCGCCAGGCCCAGGCCCAGCCGGGGGTTGGGCAGCAGGTGCAGCAGCCAGAGGGCGGGGTCGGGGGGCAGGCGCCGGACGTGCCCCTCCTGCCGGCGCTGGTGCTGCCCGTCCCGGGGGCCCCCGGCCTGGCGCCGGTGCCACCCCAGGAGCAGCTCTGCCAGGTCCAGCACCTCGGCCCGGTACCCCGTCACGAACTCCATCCTGGGGGGCCGGGGGGTTAGAGCAGGGAGCCCCCCAAACTCTGACCCTGCGCCCCCAAACCCCCACCCCGGTACCCCGTCATGAACTCCATCCTGGGGGGTCAGGGGGTTAGAGCAGAGAGCCCCCCAAACCTGCACCCTGCGCCCCCAAACCCCCGCCCCGGTACCCCGTCACAAACTCCATCCTGGGGGGTCGGGGGGTTAGAGCAGGGAGCCCCCCAAACCTGCACCCTGCACCCCCAAACCCCCGCCCCGGTACCCCGTCACGAACTCCATGCTGGGGGGCTGGGGGGT
The DNA here is from genome assembly GCF_965152275.1 of Natator depressus. NCBI lineage: Eukaryota > Metazoa > Chordata > Testudines > Cheloniidae > Natator > Natator depressus. Next base: position 703,091 of record NC_134261.1, on the reverse strand, counting down.
TAGAGCAGAGAGCCCCCCCAAACCTGCACCTTGGGCCCCCAAACCCTCGCCCCGGTACCCCGTCATGAACTCCATCCTGGGGGGCCGGGGGGTTAGAGCAGGGAGCCCCCCCAAACCTGCACCCTGCACCCCCAAACCCCCACCCTGCACCCCCAAACCCCCACCCCGGTACCCCGTCACGAACGCCATCCTGGGGGCCTGGGGGGTTAGAGCAGGGAGCCCCCCAAACCTGCACCCCCAAACTTGCACCCTGCGCCGCCAAACTCCCGCCCCGGTAACCTGTCACGAACTCCATCCTGGGGGGCCGGGGGGTTAGAGCAGGGAGCCCCCCCAAACCCCCACCCTGCACCCCAAAACCCCCACCCTGGTACCCCGTCATGAACTCTATCCTGGGGGGGCCGGGGGGTTCAAGCAGGGAGCCCCCCCAACCCCCACCCTGCACCCCCAAACCCCTGCCCCGGTACCCCGTCACAAACTCCATCCTGGGGGGCCGGGGGGTTAGAGCAGGGAGCCCCCCCAAACCTGCACCCTGCACTCCCAAACCTGCACCCTGCACCCCCAAACCCCCGCCCCGGTACCCCGTCACGAACTCCATCCTGGGGGGCCGGGGGGGTTAGAGCAGGGAGCCCCCCCAAACCCCCACCCTGCACCCCCAAACTCCCGCCCTGGTACCCCGTCATAAACTCCATCCTGGGGGGCCGGGGGGTTAGAGCAGGGAGCCCCCAAACCACCACCCTGTGCCCCATCATGAACTCCATCCTGGGGGGCCGGGGGGTTAGAGCAGGGAGCCCCCCCAAACCCCCACCCTGCACCCCCAAACTCCTGCCCTAGTACCCCATCATGAACACCATCCTGGGGGGCTGGGGGGTTAGAGCAGGGAGCCCCTCAAACCTCCACCCTGCACCCCCAAACCTCCACCCTGCACCCCCAACCCCCCCCGGTACACCATCACGAACTCCATCCTGAGGGGCCGGGGGGGTTAGAGCAGGGAGCCCCCCAAATCTCCACTCTGCACCCCCAAACCTCCACCCTGCACCCCCAAACTCCCAGACAGGTACCTGGTCACAAACTCCATCCTGGGGGGTTAGAGCAGGGATCCCCCCAACCCCGTTACCCAGTCCTGAATTCATTCCTGGGGGGCTGAGACACCCCCTAGGTCCCCCGATCCCCATCCCACCTCCTGTGCCCCCCATTTCCCTATCCTTGACCCCCATCCTAGCACCCCTCCCCCCTCCCAGCCCCGCTGAATAAAGTCCTCCCAGATTCCTGGACCCTGACCCTCTGGACCCCCTGAACTGCCCGACCCTCCCACTGCTGCCCCCCAACCCTCGAAATAACCCCAATCCAGCCCTGCCCCCCCATCGCCCCAGCCCCCTCCCCCCACCGTACCTGCTTCCTCCAGCTGATTTGAAGGTAAATACCCGGGTGCCCCGAGATTCCACTGTGACATCACGGGGTTCCGGCTCCCCGGGGAACCCCCTCCCCCGCCCTGCCCCAGCTCCTGCCACCCCCAGATTCCCCCCCTCACTCCTCCGGGGCCCCCTAGGGGTGAGCGCCCTCCGCTGCTCTCCCGGATGCCTGGGTCCCATCTCCTCTCCCCATCCCCCCGCAGCGGTGAGTGCCCTGCTCTGCTTTCCCGGACACCTGGGTCCCATCTCCCCTCCCCCCTCCACGCGCTGGGGTGGGCACCCTGCCCTGCCCTGCCGGACGCCTGGGTCCCATCTCCCCTCCGCCGGGGTGGGCACCCTCCTCTGCTGTCCCGGACGCCTGGGTCCCATCTCCCCTGCCCAGGGGTGAGCACCCTGCTCTGCCCTCCCAGATGCCTGGGTCCCATCTCCCTTCGGGTGGGCACCCTGCCCTGCCCTGCCGGACGCCTGGGTCCCATCTCCCCTGCCCAGGGGTGAGCACCCTGCTCTGCCCTCCCGGATGCCTGGGTCCCATCTCCCCTCCCCCACCACCCCCTGGGGTGGGCACCCTGCCCTGCCCTGCCGGACGCCTGGGTCCCCTACTCCCAGTGAACAGTTCGCTCTCCACTTCGCCACATAATATTTAATGCCCCTTCGCCCTCCTGCCCCCGGCCCCCGAAGGGCGGCCAATGTCGCCCTCCCCTCCCAGAATCCTTTGCAGCGCCGGCCTTGTCCTCTTCCCAGCATGCCTTGCGTCTCGCTCGCTCAGCCCAGCCACCTCCCCAGAGCCAGCCCCAGGGCGAGGCCGAGGGGCCGCCACGGGCAGGGGCGGGGCCCCCCGCCTCCGGTGACCCCCGGCGCCGCCTTCGGGGGGGTGGGCGTGGCCTTCTGGGGCCTCAGGGGTCTCCCCGCGGCGGCGGTGGCCTCGTCCATCCAGGCCCGGTAGTTGGCCACGCGGGTGTAGACGCCCGGGCGCTGGGGCCGCCCGCAGCCCCGGCCCCAGCTCACGACGCCCACCTGGTACCAGGGGGAGCCCTGGGGGGCCTGGCACTGCAGGGGCCCCCCGCTGTCACCCTGAAACGAGAGGCCGAGTCAGCCCACCGAGGCGGAAAACGCACCAGCAAGAAACCGGGAGGCCGAAGGAAGGAGGAAAGGGATCGACTCCCGGGCGAGAAAAGCAGCCGACGAGGACGAGAGGCAAGGAGCCGGAAAAGCAGGAAGGAAACGCGCGAGGAGCGAAGGAGAGAAGCCAAGCCGGGAAGGAGCAGACGGGTCAATTAACCGTCAGCCGAGGAGGCGGAAAGGAGGAAACGAGTCAAGGGAGGCGAAAACGAACGCACGAGAAAAACGAGGCCACGAACCAACCCACGAGAGGAAACGACGGGGAAACGGAGGCGATGAACGAAGCGTGGAAGGAGGGGGCGGGCCACAGAGGAAGCGAAGGACGAGACGCCGGAGAAAACACGAGACCGCGACAAACCGACGAGGGAGGCAGCGAAGGGAGGAGGGAGGAAGGGCGCGGAGGAGGAAGGATGGGGAGGAAGCGAGGGAGGAGGGAGGAAGCGGAGGGGGAAGGAAGGAAGGAAAGAGGAAGCGAGGGAGGAAGTGATGGGGGAAGGGGGGAAGGAGGAAGCGAGGGGGGAAGGATGGGGAGAGGGAAGAGAAGGAGGAAGGAGGGAGGGAAGCGAGGGGGCAGGACGGGCAGGAGGAAGGGGGCAGGAGGAAGCGAGGGGGGCAGGACGGGCAGGAGGAAGCAAGGGGGGCCGGAGGAAGCAAGGGGGCAGGACGGGCAGGAGGAAGGGGGCAGGAGGAAGCGAGGGGGGCAGGAGGAAGCAAGGGGGGCAGGATGGGCAGGAGGAAGGGGGCAGGAGGAAGCGAGGGGTCAGGACGGGCAGGAGGAAGGGGGCAGGAGGAAGTGAGGGGGGCAGGACGGGCAGGAGGAAGGGGGGCAGGAGGGAAGCGAGGGGGGCAGGAGGAAGGGGGCAGGACGGGCAGGAGGAAGGGGGCAGGAGGAAGCGAGGGGGGCAGGACGGGCAGGAGGAAGGGGGGCAGGAGGAAGCGAAGGGGGCAGGAGGAAGCGAGGGGGGCAGGAGGAAGTGAGGGGGCAGGAGGGGCAGGAGGAAGGGGGGCAGGAGGAAGCGAAGGGGCAGGACGGGCAGGAGGAAGGGGGGCAGGAGGAAGCGAGGGGGGCCGGAGGAAGGGGGCAGGAGGAAGCGAGGGGGCAGGACGGGCAGGAGGAAGGGGGCAGGAGGAAGCGAGGGGGGCAGGACGGGCAGGAGGAAGCAAGGGGGGCAGGACGGGCAGGAGGAAGCAAGGGGGGCAGGACGGGCAGGAGGAAGCAAGGGGGGCCAGAGGAAGCAAGGGGGGCCGGAGGAAGCAAGGGGGCAGGACGGGCAGGAGGAAGGGGGCAGGAGGAAGCGAGGGGGGCAGGACGGGCAGGAGGAAGCAAGGGGGGCCGGAGGAAGCAAGGGGGCAGGACGGGCAGGAGGAAGGGGGCAGGAGGAAGCGAGGGGGGCAGGACGGGCAGGAGGAAGCAAGGGGGGCAGGAGGAAGCAAGGGGGGCAGGATGGGCAGGAGGAAGGGGGCAGGAGGAAGCGAGGGGTCAGGACGGGCAGGAGGAAGTGAGGGGGGCAGGACGGGCAGGAGGAAGGGGGGCAGGAGGAAGCGAGGGGGGCAGGAGGAAGGGGGCAGGACGGGCAGGAGGAAGGGGGCAGGAGGAAGCGAGGGGGGCAGGACGGGCAGGAGGAAGGGGGGCAGGAGGAAGCGAAGGGGGCAGGAGGAAGCGAGGGGGGCAGGAGGAAGCGAGGGGGCAGGACGGGCAGGAGGAAGGGGGCAGGAGGAAGCGAGGGGGGCAGGACGGGCAGGAGGAAGCAAGGGGGCCAGAGGAAGCAAGGGGGGCCGGAGGAAGCAAGGGGGCAGGACGGGCAGGAGGAAGGGGGCAGGAGGAAGCGAGGGGGGCAGGACGGGCAGGAGGAAGCAAGGGGGGCAGGAGGAAGCAAGGGGGCAGGATGGGCAGGAGGAAGGGGGCAGGAGGAAGCGAGGGGTCAGGACGGGCAGGAGGAAGGGGGGCAGGAGGAAGCGAGGGGGCAGGACGGGCAGGAGGAAGGGGGCAGGAGGAAGCGAGGGGGGCAGGAGGAAGCGAGGGGGGCAGGACGGGCAGGGGGCAGCGACCCCAGCAGGGAGGCGTCAGGCGCGGGCGGGAACGAAGCCGCCTTCGCGGGAATGGGGCAGACGGGGCCGTGCGAAGGATGAAGCCGCGGGGGGGGGGTGTCCCCGGCCCAGGGGCATGAGGGTGTCGGGGGACATCCGGGGTGCAGTTGGGGGCCTTCAGGGGGGTCTGTGCAGGGGCCTGGGGGGGGTCCTGCTCCCTGGGGGTGGGTGGGGCAATGGCTGAGCCTCATCCCGTTGGGGGAGAGTTGGGGGGGGGCCCTGGGCGTGGAGGGGCAGGGGAGGGGCTCAGGCGAAAGGGGGGGTCTAGGTGGGGGAGGGACTGAGGGGAAAGGGGGTTCTGGGCGGGGGCCCCCACCTGGCAGGCGTCCCGGCCGCCCTCCTCGAGCCCGGCACAGACCATGTTTTGGGTCAGGGCCCCATCCACCACATGCAGCGTAGCCAGTCGAGGATCCGCACGCTGGCCTCCCGCAGCGCCCCCGACACCCGCTCCTGCCCTGCGAGAGACGGCACTGCAGCCTGGGCCAGACCCCCCCGAGACCCCCCCCCGGACCCCCTCAGCCAGCCAGCCACCCCCCTGGACCAAACCCCCATGGAAACCCTCCCCAGCCACACACCCCTCTGTGACGGAGCGGGACTGTTCTTCATGTTTCCTCTGAATCGGGTGGGGGTGCCTCAGTTTCCCCCATGCAGTTCTTAAGTATCTAGGGGGTGGGGTAAGGGAGTATGATCATTACAGAGCCCTAGAGGGCAGGTGTGTGCAGGGGTCTGGACACAGAGAAGGGCCGACACCCTGTTTCCTGGCCACTGATAGCCTGGCCCTTCCCCCCTGCCAGGTGAGAGCTAAAAGGTTGGAGAACAAAGGGGTCCGGTGCCCTCCTGGCCGGAGGAGGGGCTGGAGGGGGTTTCAGTTTGGGGCTGGCTGGGACATGGAGTGAAGGGCAGACGTGGTTGTCTGGCTCCCTGCCCCCAAAATGGACCCAGCTGAGGGGTCCGGTTCTCTGCACCTACAAGCTCTGTGTCAGACCATGTCCCTGTCGTCTAATAAACCTTCTGTGTTACTGACTGGCTGAGAGTCCCGTCTGACTGCGGAGTTGGGGGGCAGGACCCTCCCCGAGAGGAGACGTCCCCACAGTCCTGCCCGGCTTCGCGGGGAGCAGCTCCAGAGCATCGCCCGGGGACGCCGGACACCCTCCAGCCCCACCCAGCCCCAGCCGGGCCCCCCGAGGGGCCAGGCCCCCGCTCACCATACTCCGTGGTGCCCCACCCGGCCACGAAGCAGCTGCCCCACTGCCCCTCGTCCTCCTCGTCCGGCTCCCCGGGGAGGCAGAGGAGGCCGAGGCCCCGGCCGGGGGGCAGGGGCCGGCTCAGCAGCAGCAGGGCCAGGTCCGAGTCGTACGTGGTGCGGCTGTAGCTGGGGTGGGACAGGATCCGCCGAACCCGCCGGGTGACGCCGCCCACGCCCAGGGTCACGCTGCCGGCCGCCACCCTCACGTCCTGGGGCCTGGGCAGGGGGAGAGGGAATGGCGCCCCTCACTCCCGCCCCGCAGCCCCCGTTACCCCAGCCCCGCCCCCCCAGCCCCGCCGGCGCCCCTCACTCCCGCCCCGCAGCCCCCGTTACCCCAGCCCTGCCCCCCCAGCCCCGCCGGCGCCCCTCACTCCCGCCCCGCAGCCCCTGTTACCCCAGCCCTGCCCCCCCAGCCCCGCCGGCGCCCCTCACTCCCGCCCCGCAGCCCCCGTTACCCCAGCCCCGCCCCCCCAGCCCCGCCGGCGCCCCTCACTCCCGCCCCAGAGCCCCCGTTACCCCAGCCCTGCCCCCCCAGCCCCGCCGGCGCCCCTCACTCCCGCTCCGCAGCCCCCGTTACCCCAGCCCTGCCCCCCCAGCCCCGCCGGCGCCCCTCACTCCCGCCCCGCAGCCCCCGTTACCCCAGCCCTGCCCCCCCAGCCCCGCCGGCGCCCCTCACTCCCGCCCCGCAGCCCCCGTTACCCCAGCCCTGCCCCCCCAGCCCCGCCGGCGCCCCTCACTCCCGCCCCACAGCCCCCGTTACCCCAGCCCTGCCCCCCAGCCCCGCCGGCGCCCCTCACTCCCGCCCCGCAGCCCCCGTTACCCCAGCCCTGCCCCCCCAGCCCCGCCGGCGCCCCTCACTCCCGCCCCGCAGCCCCCGTTACCCCAGCCCTGCCCCCCCAGCCCCGCCGGCGCCCCTCACTCCCGCCCCACAGCCCCCGTTACCCCAGCCCTGCCCCCCAGCCCTGCCGGCGCCCCTCACTCCCGCCCCAGAGCCCCCGTTACCCCAGCCCTGCCCCCCCAGCCCCGCCGGCGCCCCTCACTCCCGCCCCGCAGCCCCCGTTACCCCAGCCCTGCCCCCCCAGCCCCGCCGGCGCCTCTCACTCCCGCCCCTCAGCCCCCGTTACCCCAGCCCTGCCCCCCCAGCCCCGCCGGCGCCCCTCACTCCCGCCCCTCAGCCCCCGTTACCCCAGCCCTGCCCCCCCAGCCCCGCCGGCGCCCCTCACTCCCGCCCCCAGAGCCCCCGTTACCCCAGCCCTGCCCCCCAGCCCTGCCGGCGCCCCTCACTCCCGCCCCACAGCCCCCGTTACCCCAGCCCTGCCCCCCCAGCCCCGCCGGCGCCCCTCACTCCCGCCCCACAGCCCCCGTTACCCCAGCCCTGCCCCCCCAGCCCCGCCGGCGCCCCTCACTCCCGCCCCGCAGCCCCCGTTACCCCAGCCCTGCCCCCCCAGCCCCGCCGGCGCCCCTCACTCCCGACCCGCAGCCCCCGTTACCCCAGCCCTGCCCCCCCAGCCCCGCCGGCGCCCCTCACTCCCGCCCCACAGCCCCCGTTACCCCAGCCCTGCCCCCCCAGCCCCGCCGGCGCCCCTCACTCCCGCCCCGCAGCCCCCGCTACCCCAGCCCTGCCCCCCAGCCCCGCCGGCGCCCCTCACTCCCGCCCCACAGCCCCCGTTACCCCAGCCCTGCCCCCCCAGCCCCGCCGGCGCCCCTCACTCCCGCCCCGCAGCCCCCGCTACCCCAGCCCTGCCCCCCCAGCCCCGCCGGCGCCCCTCACTCCCGCCCCAGAGCCCCCGTTACCCCAGCCCTGCCCCCCCAGCCCCGCCGGCGCCCCTCACTCCCGCCCCGCAGCCCCCGTTACCCCAGCCCTGCCCCCCCAGCCCCACCGGCGCCCCTCACTCCCGACCCACAGGCCCTGTTACCCCAGCCCTGCCCCCCCCAGCCCCGCCGGCACCCCTCACTCCCGCCCCACAGCCCCTGTTACCCCAGCCCTGCCCCCCCAGCCCCGCCGGCGCCCCTCACTCCCGCCCCGCAGCCCCCGTTACCCCAGCCCTGCCCCCCCAGCCCCGCCGGCGCCCCTCACTCCCGCCCCGCAGCCCCGTTACCCCAGCCCTGCCCCCCCAGCCCCGCCGGCGCCCCTCACTCCCGCCCCGCAGCCCCTGCTACCCCAGCCCTGCCCCCCCCCAGCCCCGCCGGCGCCCCTCACTCCCGCCCCACAGCCCCCGTTACCCCAGCCCTGCCCCCCAGCCCTGCCGGCGCCCCTCACTCCCGCCCCAGAGCCCCCGTTACCCCAGCCCTGCCCCCCAGCCCCGCCGGCGCCCCTCACTCCCGCCCCGCAGCCCCCGTTACCCCAGCCCTGCCCCCCCAGCCCCGCCGGCGCCCCTCACTCCCGCCCCGCAGCCCCCGTTACCCCAGCCCTGCCCCCCCAGCCCCGCCGGCGCCCCTCACTCCCGCCCCGCAGCCCCCGTTACCCCAGCCCTGCCCCCCCAGCCCCGCCGGCGCCCCTCACTCCCGCCCCGCAGCCCCCGTTACCCCAGCCCTGCCCCCCCCAGCCCCGCCGGCGCCCCTCACTCCCGCCCCACAGCCCCCGTTACCCCAGCCCTGCCCCCCCAGCCCCGCCGGCGCCCCTCACTCCCGCCCCGCAGCCCCCGTTACCCCAGCCCTGCCCCCCCAGCCCCGCCGGCGCCCCTCACTCCCGCCCCGCAGCCCCCGTTACCCCAGCCCTGCCCCCCCAGCCCCGCCGGCGCCCCTCACTCCCGCCCCACAGCCCCCGTTACCCCAGCCCTGCCCCCCCAGCCCCGCCGGCGCCCCTCACTCCCGCCCCGCAGCCCCCGTTACCCCAGCCCTGCCCCCCCAGCCCCGCCGGCGCCCCTCACTCCCGCCCCGCAGCCCCCGTTACCCCAGCCCTGCCCCCCCAGCCCCGCCGGCGCCCCTCACTCCCGCCCCGCAGCCCCCGTTACCCCAGCCCTGCCCCCCAGCCCTGCCGGCGCCCCTCACTCCCGCCCCGCAGCCCCCGTTACCCCAGCCCTGCCCCCCAGCCCCGCCGGCGCCCCTCACTCCCGCCCCAGAGCCCCCGTTACCCCAGCCCTGCCCCCCCAGCCCCGCCGGCGCCCCTCACTCCCGCCCCGCAGCCCCCGTTACCCCAGCCCTGCCCCCCCAGCCCCACCGGCGCCCCTCACTCCCGACCCACAGGCCCTGTTACCCCAGCCCTGCCCCCCCCAGCCCCGCCGGCACCCCTCACTCCCGCCCCACAGCCCCTGTTACCCCAGCCCTGCCCCCCCAGCCCCGCCGGCGCCCCTCACTCCCGCCCCGCAGCCCCCGTTACCCCAGCCCTGCCCCCCCAGCCCCGCCGGCGCCCCTCACTCCCGCCCCGCAGCCCCCGTTACCCCAGCCCTGCCCCCCCAGCCCCGCCGGCGCCCCTCACTCCCGCCCCGCAGCCCCTGCTACCCCAGCCCTGCCCCCCCCAGCCCCGCCGGCGCCCCTCACTCCCGCCCCACAGCCCCCGTTACCCCAGCCCTGCCCCCCAGCCCTGCCGGCGCCCCTCACTCCCGCCCCAGAGCCCCCGTTACCCCAGCCCTGCCCCCCAGCCCCGCCGGCGCCCCTCACTCCCGCCCCGCAGCCCCCGTTACCCCAGCCCTGCCCCCCCAGCCCCGCCGGCGCCCCTCACTCCCGCCCCGCAGCCCCCGTTACCCCAGCCCTGCCCCCCCAGCCCCGCCGGCGCCCCTCACTCCCGCCCCGCAGCCCCCGTTACCCCAGCCCTGCCCCCCCAGCCCCGCCGGCGCCCCTCACTCCCGCCCCGCAGCCCCCGTTACCCCAGCCCTGCCCCCCCAGCCCCGCCGGCGCCCCTCACTCCCGCCCCACAGCCCCCGTTACCCCAGCCCTGCCCCCCCAGCCCCGCCGGCGCCCCTCACTCCCGCCCCGCAGCCCCCGTTACCCCAGCCCTGCCCCCCCAGCCCCGCCGGCGCCCCTCACTCCCGCCCCGCAGCCCCCGTTACCCCAGCCCTGCCCCCCCAGCCCCGCCGGCGCCCCTCACTCCCGCCCCACAGCCCCCGTTACCCCAGCCCTGCCCCCCCAGCCCCGCCGGCGCCCCTCACTCCCGCCCCGCAGCCCCCGTTACCCCAGCCCTGCCCCCCAGCCCTGCCGGCGCCCCTCACTCCCGCCCCACAGCCCCCGTTACCCCAGCCCTGCCCCCCCAGCCCCGCCGGCGCCCCTCACTCCCGCTCCGCAGCCCCTGTTACCCCAGCCCTGCCCCCCCCCAGCCCCGCCGGCGCCCCTCACTCCCGCCCCGCAGCCCCCGTTACCCCAGCCCTGCCCCCCAGCCCTGCCGGCGCCCCTCACTCCCGCCCCACAGCCCCCGTTACCCCAGCCCTGCCCCCCCCGGCCCCGCCGGCGCCCCTCACTCCCGACCCGCAGCCCCCGTTACCCCAGCCCTGCCCCCCCAGCCCCGCCGGCGCCCCTCACTCCCGACCCACAGCCCCTGTTACCCCAGCCCTGCCCCCCCAGCCCCGCCGGCGCCCCTCACTCCCGCCCCAGAGCCCCTGTTACCCCAGCCCTGCCCCCCCCAGCCCCGCCGGCGCCCCTCACTCCCGACCCACAGCCCCCGTTACCCCAGCCCTGCCCCCCAGCCCCGCCGGCACCCCTCACTCCCGCCCCACAGCCCCTGTTACCCCAGCCCTGCCCCCCCAGCCCTGCCGGCGCCCCTCACTCCCGACCCACAGCCCCTGTTACCCCAGCCCTGCCCCCCCCCAACCCCGCCGGCGCCCCTCACTCCCGCCCCGCAGCCCCTGTTATCCCAGCCCTGCCCCCCCCCAGCCCCGCCGGCGCCCCTCACTCCCGACCCACAGCCCCTGTTACCCCAGCCCTGCCCCCCCCAGCCCCGCCGGCGCCCCTCACTCCCGACCCACAGCCCCTGTTACCCCAGCCCTGCCCCCCCCCAGCCCCGCCGGCGCCCCTCACTCCCGCCCCACAACCCCTGTTACCCCAGCCCTGCCCCCCCCAGCCCCGCCGGCACCCCTCACTCCCGCCCCACAGCCCCTGTTACCCCAGCCCTGCCCCCCCAGCCCCGCCGGCGCCCCTCACTCCCGACCCACAGCCCCTGTTACCCCAGCCCTGCCCCCCCAGCCCCGCCGGCGCCCCTCACTCCCGACCCACAGCCCCTGTTACCCCAGCCCTGCCCCCCCAGCCCCGCCGGCGCCCCTCACTCCCGACCCACAGCCCCTGTTACCCCAGCCCTGCCCCCCCAGCCCCGCCGGCGCCCCTCACTCCCGCCCCGCAGCCCCTGTTACCCCAGCCCTGCCCCCCCCCAGCCCCGCCGGCGCCCCTCACTCCTGACCCACAGCCCCCGTTACCCCAGCCCTGCCCCCCCAGCCCCGCCGGCGCCCCTCACTCCCGCCCCGCAGCCCCCGTTACCCCAGCCCTGCCCCCCCCGGCCCCGCCGGCGCCCCTCACTCCCGCCCCGCAGCCCCTGTTACCCCAGCCCTGCCCCCCCCGGCCCCGCCGGCGCCCCTCACTCCCGCCCCGCAGCCCCTGTTAGCCCAGCCCTGCCCCCCCCGGCCCCGCCGGCGCCCCTCACTCCCGCCCCGCAGCCCCTGTTACCCCAGCCCTGCCCCCCCCAGCCCCACCAGCGCCCCTCACTGCTGACCCGCAGCCCCCTGCTAGCCCCGCCGGCTCCCCTCACTCCCGATCCGCAGCCCCCTTACCGGATGTCGTGGAAGCAGTGGGCCGCGCTCAGCACCCACCAGGAGTGTATGACGCTCCCCCCACAGAAGTGGTGCCCTTGGGTCTGGATACTCACAATCCAGGGCCATTCCCCGGGGCGGCTTTTCTGCCCCCCGATGATGCGGGGCACGGGGGAGGTGCTGAGGCTGTCGTATCCCGGCCGGAAGCCACAGCCTGGGGAGACAGAGCCCCTGTTAGCGACATTTGCCCCCCTCTGCCTGCCAGCCCCCCATCCCTTCCCAGAGCTGGGAGAGAACCCAGGAGTCCTGGCTCCCAGCCCCCTCTGCTCTGACCCATCAGCCCCACTCCCCTTCCAGAGCCAGGGAGAGAACCCAGGAGTCCTGGCTCCCAGCCCCCTCTGCTCTAACCCACCGGTCCCTGCTCCCCTCCCAGAGCTGGGGAGAGAACCCAGGAGTCCTGGCTCCCAGCCCCCTCTGCTCTAACCCACCAGCCCCCACTCCCCTCCCAGAGCCGGGGAGAGAGCCCAGGAGTCCTGGCTCCCAGCCCCCCTGCTCTAACCCACCAGCCCCCACTCCCCTCCCAGAGCCGGGGAGAGAACCCAGGAGTCCTGGCTCCCAGCCCCCTCTGCTCTGACCCATCAGCCCCCACTCCCCTCCCAGAGCCGGGGAGAGAGCCCAGGAGTCCTGGCTCCCAGCCCCCCTGCTCTAACCCACCAGCCCCCACTCCCCTCCCAGAGCCGGGGAGAGAACCCAGGAGTCCTGGCCCCCAGCCCTTCACATCTGCTGCTCCTGTAGCCAGCCCATTTAATGGCTGTGGCAGGTCTCCCCCACACCCCCGTCCCTGTTCCCTGGATGACATCACAGCACTGCATGTGTGACATCAGAGTCCGCCGTGACATCACAGGCAGCCAAAGCCTGGGAGGGGAGGGGTTGCCCTGTCCCGGACCCAGCCCCCTTCTGGGGCAGGGGGGAGGGCACGATTGGGGGAGGGGCACCTTCCCCCCCCTTCCCCCGCCCGGCACCCACCTGTCACCCAGACGCCCATGGCCCCAAGGAGGAGGAGCTCCAGCAGTAGCCAGGCTGCCATTGGCTGCCCCCAGCCGCGGGAGAGGCGGAGGGTGGGTGCAGGGGGAGGAGCTGCCCGCCGTGACATCACAGTACCGCTGGCGATGACATCACAGTGACATTTAAAGGGCCGCGCACACACTCCCCCTCCCCGGCCCCAGGTGCCCCTTCGCCCCGCACTTCCCCCGGCCCCACAGCAAGGGGGCCCAGGGAGAGACAGCGGACCCCCAAGAGGGGCCGGCGCATTGCAAGGAGATCCCCCCCCGGCCGAGAGAGAGCGCGTGGAGGGGGGGGGGGCGCGTCTGGGGGTCCGGGACGGAGGGGGGGGGTTTAAGAATTTTTTAAAAATCTGTCTCTATTGTAATGTTCAGAGTTGCAGGAAGGACTCCCAGTCTCTGGCCCCCCCGCCCCAGGCCCTCGGCCCCCAGTTCCCGCTCCCCCCGGCTTCCGGGTGTTCACGGTCGCTGCCCGGCCAGCAGGTCTCCCCCGCATCCCCAAGGCCATTTCATTGCTCCGGGGACAGTTCCCGGGAACGTTTCCCAAACCTCCCCATTCCCCCTCTCGGGGCGGGGGCGGGGGGCAGGACGCCTGGTGACCAAGTGGGGGTTTCCCCCGTGTTACGTGGTATGTGAGTCGTGCTGGTTTGCCTGAAGGCGGTGTGTGCCTCAGTTTCCCTGGGTTCCCGACAGCTCATAACATGTCCCCACCCCCCAGCCAGTGGGAGTTAGGGGCCGAGAAGACCGGAGGCCGCAAACCCCACCAGGGAGCCCTTGGCAACTGTGAAGTGGGGCTAATGATACCCACCTGCTTTGTAAAGTGCGTTGAGATCTCCGGAGGGGAAGGGCTGCATCGGAGAGGGCAGATCCTCTAAGACAGTGGCCGACACCCTGTCCCCTGAGGGCCCGGGCCCTGTCATGGACTCCCAGTCGTGCCCACTCTTGGCCCCGTGTGGTCCGTGGGGGGAACCCCCTTCAGCGCGACAGCCCTTCTCGAGGGTCCACTCTCTTGGCGGTCCAGCCCCTCCACCTCCTGGAGCCGCACCTCTTGGAGCCTTAGCCTGCCTGTCTCTGCCATGGGCCCCCTCAGAGAGTCCCCTCGCTCGGGACCCCCAGGCCCTCCATTCCCAGAGGGAATAATGCCCCTGTTCTCTAGGCTGGAGCGACTCCCAGCCAGCGTAAAACAGGGGGGGTTAGTGAGCATCTGAACCCAGCCCAGGAAACTCTCCGGGCCTCAGGCCTGGCCTCCCTCAGCACAGCACATCCTAGGTCTGTCCCGCATCCAGGGGGGCTCTGGGGGCTCCCTCTCTCCAGCCCCGAGCCCCCCTGCTTCCCAGCTGGGCATCTGCTATCACCAGCCACAAGCCCCCCCTCTGTCCATTGTCTCCTCTCCAGGAAAACAGGGTCGCCTGGGCCCCCTCTCCCCTCGTCTGTCCTCTGGCCCCCCTGGCTGGGACCGGCTGGTCAGGTCACCGGGTCCTCCCACTGGCCAGACCCAGCTGGGACTCCTGAGCTGGGCCTGCCGGCCACCACGTCACCAGTCGCTGGGGTCTCCATTCTCGTCACCAGTCGCTGGGGTCTCCATTCTCCAGGCCTTCGGCCGCGGTCCCAAGTTTCCTCACCCATCGTCTGCAACAACAAACTCCCTCTCCCCTCCCCTCATTAAACCAACAACAGCCAGGGAAACTGAGTCCCACCCCCTCTGCATGCAGCCCCCCACTTCGTCACAGCCCCTCCCCTGCAAGGTGCCAACTGAAGGGGCTGGAGAACAAAGAGATCAGGTGGCCTCCTGGCCCCGGAAAGCAACAAAGGGCAGAGGAGGGGCTGGAGGGAGGGTCAGTTTAGAGCTGGCTAGGGAGGCCCAGCACCGGGGTCTGGGCTCCCCACCCCCCAGAATGGACCCAGCTGAGGGGTCCGGTTCTCTGCACCTACAAGCTCTGTGTTAGACCATGTCCCTGTCGTCTAATAAACCTTCTGTTTTCCCGGCTGGCTGAGAGTCCCGTCTGACTGCGGAGTTGGGGGGCAGGACCTTCTGGCCCCCCCAGGACCCCGCCTGAGCGGACTCGCTGGGGGAAGCGCACGGAGGGACAGAGGAAGCTGAATGCTCCGAGGTCAGACCCAGGAAGGTGGAAGCCGGGTGAGCTGTGTGTCCTTCCCAGAGAGGAGACTTCCCCAGAGTCCTGACTGGCTTAGAGCATCACCCGGGGACCCCGTGACACCAAGCTGACACCAAGCTTTCGACAGGGTAACAAGCCTTGTGGATAGAGGGGAAGTGGTAGACGTGACTTTAGTAATGTTTTTGATACTGGCTCGCATGACCCTCTCATGAACAAACGGGAACTGCGAGTGCAGAGAGGAGTTCTCCCTGGTTCACAGTCAGGCTGGAAGGGCACCATGAGAGGGTCCCACAGGGATCGGTTCTGCTCAATAATGGCATAGAGAGGACACTGATAAAGTTTGCGGACGACACCAAGCTGGGAGGGGCTGCGAGTGCTTTGGAGGATAGGATTAAAATTCAAAATGATCCGGACAAACCGGAGAAATGGTCTGAAGTAAATAGGATGAAATTTAATCAGGACCAATGCAAAGTACTCCCCCTAGGAAGGAACAATCAGTTACACACACACGCAATGGGAAAGGACGGCCTACAAAGGAGTACTGGGAAAGGGATCTGGGGGTCATAGCGGACCACAAGCTAAATATGAGTCAACAGGGTGTTGAAAAATTTCAGAGTAGCAGCCGTGTTAGTCTGTATTCGCAGAAAGAAAAGGAGGACTTGTGGCACCTTAGAGACTAACCAATTTATTTGAGCATAAGCTTTCGTGAGCTACAGCTCACTTCATCGGATGCATACTGTGGAAAGTGTAGAAGATCTTTTTATACACACAAAGCATGAAAAAATACCTCCCCCCACCCCACTCTCCTGCTGGTAATAGCTTATCTAAAGTGATCACTCTCCTTACAATGTGAATGATAATCAAGGTGGGCCATTTCCTGTTGCAAAACAAGCCAACATCGTTCTGGGCTGTATTAGCAGGAGCGTTGTAAGCAACACCCAAGAAGTAATTCCTCTGCTCTGCTCCGGGCTGATGAGACCTCAACTGGAGCAGCGTGTCCAGTTCTGGGCGCCACGTTTCAGGAAAGATGTGGACAAATTGGAGAGAGTCCAGAGAAGAGCAACACAAACGATGAAAGGTCTAGAAAACATGACCAATGAGGGAAGATTGAAAAACTTGGGTTTGTTTAGTCTGGAGAAGAGAAGACTGAGAGGGGACATGATCACAGTTTTCAAAGAGCATAAAAGGTTGTTACAAGGAGGAGGGAGAAGAATTGTTCTTCTTAACCTCTGAGGCTAGGACAAGAAGCAGTGGGCTTAAATTGCAGCGAGGACGGTTTAGGTTGGACATTAGAAAAACTTCCTACCTGTCGGGGTGGTGAAGCCCTGGAATAAATTGCCCAGGGCGGTTGTGGGATCTCCATCATGGGGGATTCGTAAGAGCAGGTTGGACAAACCCGTCCGGCCACGAGTGCAGGGGACGGGAGACCTCTCAAGGCCCCTTCCAGTTCTATGCTTCTCTGATTCAAAATTGCTGAGTTAAATCGCTTTAAACCAACCCACCCTGCTCCCCCCGGCCTGCGAACTCCCCTTGGGTCCCTGCTCCCCCCCCCGACCCGGGATGTCTCTACTAATCTGCCCCCAATCCCAGCCCCCCTCGCCCCCAGCAGGGTGTATCTTTCCCCCCACACGCAGCAGGCAGGGAACGGGGCAGGCCATGGGGCCCTGCTATGGGGAAAACAGCCCCTTCCCGGTGGAGGGGAAAGAGGGGGGCTAGACAGAAGATTGGGGGGGCTGGCTTGGGGGCCCAGCTGCCATGGCGTGTTTTCTCTCCGGCCAATAACCAGCTCCGCAGCCAGCTCCGTCTGCAGCCCCAGTTAGTCACAGAAAAGCCCCAGGAAACAAAAGTGAAAACATGCAACGGAAACAAAACAAGACAGCAACCCCCCCAGCCCCCCCCCAGCCCCCCCGGGACTACTTAAAGCAACAACTGCCTGGACCAAAGGCCTTCCCGTATCCCGCCTCCAGTCCCCAAACCCAGCCAGATTCCCACGGTCTGCAAATCCAGATGGCGCTTTTTTTGGTGTGTGTGTGTGGGGGGGGGGTCCGGGGGGGCTGCAGAAGTAAGGGGGGGGCAGGGGCCAGGCCAGCCTTGCTCCTCTGTGACCCTGATGCAGGGGGCAGGGGGGCTGAGGCCAATTTGGGGGTGACTGTAGCCCCACCCCCAAGCGCCACCCTGATTGGGAAGCTCACAACACAACGGGGGGAGGGGGGATGCTCAGCGTCCTGCCAAGGGGGGTGGGTGGGGTGTGAAGGGAGTGGGGGGAGGGGTACTGGAAGGGGGGGCTGGGGTCATCCATGAGGTCTGGGGGCAGATCTGCAGGGTAATAAGGGGGCAGCTGTGGGAGTGTCCAGGGGGCAGGAAGTTGGGGGGCAGGCCCCAGGGGGCTGGAGTCCGGGGTGGGGGCTGCAGGGACCGGGGGAGGGGGATCCCCCAGGCAGGGAGCGAGACGCGCCGCCTCCTCCCCGCCCAGGACCCGCCCAGCCCGGAAAGCCCCGGCCAGGTCCCTGTCCCGGGCGGTTTCGGTCCGTGCCCGGCCCCATGGCGGCGACCCCCGGCCCGGGAGCGACCCTCCTGCTGCTGCTGCTGCTGGGCCCCCCGCCGGGTAAGAGCCCCCCCCCAGCTGCGCCCCGCTCCGTCTCCAGCTGCGCCCCGCGCCCCCCCAGTGCCCAACTGCGCCCCCGCCCCCCCGGTCCCCAGCTGCGCCCCGCGTCCCCCCCAGCTGCGCCCCCTCTCCCCAGTGCCCAACTGCGCCCCGCGTCCCCCCCAACTGCGCCCCGCTCCGTCTCCAGCTGCGCCCCGCGCCCCCCCAGTGCCCAACTGCGCCGCGCGCCCCCCCCGGTCCCCAGCTGCGCCCCGCGTCCCCCCCCAGCTGCGCCCCCTCCCGCCAGTGCCCAACTGCGCCCCGCGCCCCCCCACCTGCACCGCGCGCCCCCCCAACTGCGCCCCGCGCCCCCCCCCCAGGTCCCCAGCTGCGCCCTGCGCCTGGCTCCATCTCCTCGCGCGGCTCCCCGGGGGAGGGCAACAGGCTGAGACCCGCCCCCGCCCGGTGGGGTTCTGGGCTAAACACCCCCCTACTGACCCCCCCATACAGCGCCACCCCCGTTGGCATCGCGGTGTGTGACCCCCCCACCCCTGCGGCCCCCGGGGGCCGAGCCTCATTTAGGCTGAGCTCTCACTTCAGCTGGGACCCCCCCGCACGTTTCCCGCCCCTGGGGGGCCTGGGACCCCCCCCCCCCCGATCTCTCCCTTGGGGGGCTGGGCTGGGCGTACCGTGGGTCAGACTCCACACACCCTATGCCCAGTGGCCCCCGGTAGCAGACCCCTAACCCCAGGTGTGTCCCCCCCCACAGCCTGGGGGAACGAGGGGGGCGCGCTCGGGGTCTGCAAATGCCGGAGGCTGACGACGCCCCCCGGCCGGCTCCAGGACCTCGCCGACAGGGTGAAGGGCTACCAGGCCTGCGGCGGGCACCTCGTCCGGTACGTACCCCCGCCGGGCCAGAGCGCCCCCCGCCAGCCCTGAATACCCCTGCTGCCCTCCGCTGGCCCAGAATACCCCCCCCGGGCCATAATACCCCTGCTGCCCCCCTCCAGCCCACAATAGCCATGCTGCCCCCCACCAGGCCAGAACGCCCCCCGCCGGCCCATAATAGCCCTGCTGCCCCCTGCCAGCCCATAATACCCCTGCTGCCCCCCGCCGGCCCATAATACCCCTGCTGCCCTCCGCTGGCCCAGAATACCCCCGCCGGGCCATAATACCCCTGCCGGCCCCCGCCGGGCCATAACGCCCCCCCCGGGCCATAATACCCCTGCTGCCACCCTCCAGCCCACAATAGCCCTGCTGCCCCCCACCGGGCCAGAACGCCCCCCGCCGGCCCATAATAGCCCTGCTGCCCCCTGCCAGCCCATAATACCCCTGCTGCCCCCCGCCGGCCCATAATACCCCTGCTGCCCCCCGCCAGCCCAGAACGCCCCCGCCAGCCCTGAATAGCCCTGCTGCCCCCTGCCGGGCCAGAACGCCCCCGCCGGGCCATAATACCCCTGCTGCCCCCTGCCAGCCCATAATACCCCTGCTGCCCCCCGCCGGCCCAGAACGCCCCCGCCAGCCCTGAATAGCCCTGCTGCCCCCCGCCGGGCCAGAACGCCCCCGCCGGGCCATAATACCCCTGCTGCCCCCTGCCCAGCCAGAACGCCCCCTGCCAGCCCCGAATAGCCCTGCTGCCCCCCCCGCCGGCCCAGAACGCCCCCCAGCCGATGACAAAAGTTCTCTAAAAATTCCAGACACCCCGTTTCCTGGTGCTGCAAATTCCAGTTCCAGCCCCCCCCAGATTCCCCCCCCAGCAAACCCTGTCTGGTGCTCCCCCTGCCAGCCCCCCTGATTCCCCCTGCCAGCCCCCCAATCCCCCAGCCAACCCCTCCCCTTGCCAGGCCCCCCAATCTCCCCCCATCAACCCCACCCCCTGCCAGCCCCCCCGATGCCCCAGCCAACCCCTCCAATCTCCCCCCACCAACCCCTCCCCCTGCCAGGCCCCCCCGATCCCTCCCCACCAAATCCACCCCTGCCAGCCCCCCTAATCACCCCAGCCAACCCCTCCCCCTGCCAGGCCCCCCTGACCCTCCTGCCAACCCCACCCTCCCTCCAGCCCCCCGCGATCTGCTCCCACCAAACCCTCCTCCCGCCAGCCCCCCCCCCGGTCCACCCCGCCAACCTTTCCCCCCACCAGCCCCCAGATACCAGCCAACCCCCCACCCCTCCCCACCAGCCCTTCCGGCTCCCCCCCAACAGCTAGCCTCACCCGCCCTGCCGTGGGGCCAGGCCAGACCCCCCCCTCATTTTTCCCCCCTGCCCCCCAGGTTCGAGCTGCCCCGTGTACAGATCTGTGGGCTGGACAGCGCCGACTGGGTGATCCAGCTCCGCCACCTCTGGGAGAACAAAGGTGGGTCCGACCCCCAACCCCTCCCTCCAGCCGCTGCCCCCCCGGGTTATGGGGGGCTGCTCTCCCTCCCCCCTGTAAAAAGGGGGTCCCCCGATGGAGCTGGGATCTGGGTGCACCCCTTGAGGGTCCCCATCCAGTGCCCCCTGCTCTGGGGTTTGGGGGGACCCAGATCCTACAGCTTCCCCCGAGTGGTTGTGGGGCGGGTCTGACGGGCCCTGGAAGTGGGGATCCCTGTGGGGGGGGCTCAGGGGAAGAGGGGAAGGCCCTGTGCTGGGTGGGGCAGGCAGGGCATTGATGGCAGTGGGGTGCTGGGGGGCCACTGGGGGGGGTGGAGTGGACTCTGTTGGGGGGCAGGGGGGCGAGGGCCCTCCCGTCTGGCCCAGCCAGGTCACGAACTCACCGTGTCCTGCAGAAGCCGGAAGGATTGATGCCCGCCAAGGGGGCAGGGGGCCGGCCCCGAACCCCACCAACGCTCCCCTGCCCCCCAACACCCGGCCCCCCATGCCCAGTGCGGCCCGACCCCCGGAGCCCCAGGGACTCACAGACGGACCCCAGGAGCCGCACGGACCCTCAGAGCCCCAGGGGCTCACAGACGGACCCCCGGAGCCGCACGGACCCCCAGAGCCCCAGGGACTCACAGACGGACCCCCGGAGCCGCACGGACCCCCAGAGCCCCAGGGACTCACAGACGGACCCCCGCAGCGGCACGGACCCCTAGAGCCGCACAGACCCACGGCCAGACCCACAGATGAAGCCCTGACCACCGGTGAGCTCACAGCTGGGATTCCCCATGAGGGGGACTCTCCGTGGGGCTGGGATCCCCCGAGGGGGCGGGGATCCCTGCCCCCCCTGGTTTCTAACCCCCTCCCCCTTTGTCGTGCAGACCCCGTTGGGGGGCCCAGCCTGGCGCCCCAGCAGGGGGAGGGAGCGGCCGATGGGCCCCCCCCTGCTCAGCCCCGTCCCTACCTCACGGCCGTGCCGGTGCTGCTGGGCATCACCCTGGGGCTGCTGGGGGGCCTGACCTACGTGCTCTGCCGGCGGAGCCGGCGGCCCCCCCCGCTACCCGGCCCTGCGCCCCGACACCCAGGTAAGCGACGCAATGGGGTTGGGGGGGCCCTGCTTCCCTGGGGGGACTGGCTATTTCCCCCTGGCTCTGTGCCCCCCGCACCCTCCACGGCCAATCCACCCCACCCCCGATCTGTGCCCCCAAGTGTCCCCCCCACAGCCTGTCCACCCCCGATCTGTGCCCCCCTGCACCCCCTATGGCCAATCCACCCCACCCCCGATCTGTGCCCCTGGCGTTCCCCCCCCCAGCTAATCCACCCCCATCCCTGGGCTCGGAGTCCCTCCAGCTCATTTTCTTAGACACCCCCCCACCATGCCCCATCTCTGCCCAGCCTCGTCCCCCCACTCCTGTGCCCCCTGACTAATCCCCCGGACCCAGGGCGTGGGGGTCGTTTCCCCTCCTAATTTACGCCCCCCCCCAAAGCCCGCTCTCCTCCTAGCCATGGGGAGCTCCCCGGAGCGGGCCCTGGCCGTGTTGACTTGGGGGGGTCCTCGGTTTGCTCTAACCCCCCCCCCGTTTTATTCCCCCCTCAGGCACCGAGACACTGTACCACTCCTGCGAGCTGGGATGACGGACGGCGCCCCCCCCAAACCTGGACCCCGGCACCCCAATCCCCACTGTGATTTCTTGGGGTGGGGAGGTGGGGGGTGATGGTATGCACGGGGGGGGGAGGGCAACGAGGGGGTGGCTTTGGGGGGTCTAATGCCCCGGCCCCCCCCCACTTCATGAAGGACCCTGGCTCCGGGGGGCCCCCGCAGAGCTGTTCCCCGCCCCGCACTAAGCTAATCTCTAACCACAGACGAGGTACTCTGGGGAGACACCTGCCGGTCCTGCCCCCCCCCAGAGCCCCCACTAATTTATTCCCCGGGGGGGCCTGCTCCCAGCCCCCCCTTGTACAATGTGCCAGTGCTTTAATACAGAAGTTTGTACAAGGCTGCGACTGGTTATTAATGGGGGGGCACAGTTTTGGGACCCCCCCTGCAGCCCCCAGATCCCTGCATTTGTGCCGGGGTGGGGGGGGTCTCTCCGAGGTTTCTGCACCCAGGCTGGGGAGCGGGGGGAGAGAGGGGCACCTGGAACTGGCCTGAACCCCCAGCATGCAAGGGGGGCCCCCCCCAGAGACTGATGTGGGGGCAGCTCTGGAGAGAGGACACCCCCACCGCCCCCCAGACACTTTCACTTCCTCTGCGCGGAGGCTGGAGGGGGGGCTGGATCGGTGTGGAAACAGGGCGCGTGTGGAGGGGGGTGGGATTTACACTGGGGGGGGGGAGACCCACACGGGGGGCTCCCTCCTCCGGCATGTCCAGTCATGGGGCTCCCCCAAGGCCAGCTCCTGCCCCATCCACACCCCGCCCCCCAAACAGAGGTCCTCAGTGTGGGGCAATCTGGGTTTTTTCCCCTTTTATTTAACAAGGGCAGTAGGAAAAACAGCCCCCCCCCTCGCTGGTGGCCCCCCCCCGGCGCCGAGAGCCGGTGGGTCAGACCATTTTCCCGGTGCGCCCGGGGTGGGGCGGGGTCCGGATGCCGTGTCGCTCCTGGGTCCCCCCGGAGCGTGTCCCGCCTTCTCACGTGCCCGGCCGGTCACGCGTGTGGCAAGCGGCACCGCGTTCCCCCCGGCCGCCGTCCCGTGCTCCTGGCGTGTTCCCGCGGGGGGGCTCCAGCGAGCTCCCGGCGGGCCGGGGGGCGCCCCCTATTGCTCCAGCATGTGCTCGCAGGTGCGGGCCAGCTCCCCCAGCTTGAGCCGGGCGTAGTCGACCCGGGTTCAGCGCCATCTGGCAGCCCTTGCGGGCCGAGTAGCTGGAGCCCTCGTGGGGCTGCCCCGTGGCCACCTGTGGGGGGGGAGACAGCAGAGATGGGGGGTGAGCCTGAGCGCCCCAGCCGGCCCCGCCCCCTGCGCCGGCCCCGCCCCCCTGACCTGGGTGAGGTAGCGGATCTGGCCGGACAGCTCCGACTCCACCTTCTGCACGGAGGCGGTGAACTGGGCGGCCTGGCGCTCGAGCAGCCGCTCGGTCGGCTTCTCCTTCGACAGCTCCAGGATCACGTTCCCTGGGGGCGGGGGGGGGGTGAGGGGCGCCCCGATAAACCCCCCCTTCCCTGGGGGGAGCCTCGTCCCAAAGCGCCCCCCTGTTCCGGGCCTGACTCGCCGGCACCCCTGCCCCTGAACGCCCCGGCATCCCCCCAGGGGATCCCCCAGCAACCCTCCCCCCAAAAGCCCCTGGCAACCCCCCCGGGGATCCCCCAGCAACCCTCACCCCCGGGGATCCCCCAGCACCCCTCCCGGCGAACGCCCCGGCATCCCCCCCGGTGATCCCCCAGCAACCCTCCCCCCGAACGCCCCTGGCACCCCTTCCCCTATCGCCATGACCTCCCGCCACAACTTTCTACTCCCACAAACCCAATGCCCTAGCCCCGCCCCTTCCCCAGGCCCCGCCCCTGGCTCACCACAGCCCCCCTCCCTCGCTGGTTCTCCCCTTCCCTCACGCACTTCCACGGGGCTGGGGCAGGGGGTTGGGGGGGTGCAGGCTCTGGGGCGGGGCCGGGGATGAGGGGTTTGGGGTGCAGGAGGGGGCTCTGGGTTTGGGGGGCTCGGGGCTGGGGTGCAGGAGGGGGCTCTGGGGTTGGGGTGCAGGAGGGGCTCTGGGTTTGGGGGGGCTCGGGGCTGGGGGTTGGGGTGCAGGGGGGGCTCTGGGTTTGGGGGGGCTCGGGGCTGGGGGTTGGGGTGCAGGAGGGGGCTCGGGGCTGGGGGTTGGGGTGCAGGAGGGGGCTCTGGGTTTGGGGGGTTCAGGACTGGGGGTTGGGGTGCAGGGGGGGCTCTGGGGTTGGGGGGCTCGGGGCTGGGGGTTGGGGTGCAGGAGGGGGCTCTGGGGTTGGGGGGGCTCGGGGCTGGGGGTTGGGGTGCAGGAGGGGGCTCTGGGGTTGGGGGCTCTGGGGTTGGGGTGCAGGGGGGGCTCTGGGTTTGGGGGGGCTCGGGGCTGGGGGTTGGGGTGCAGGGGGGGCTCTGGGTTTGGGGGGCTCGGGGCTGGGGGTTGGGGTGCACGAGGGGGCTCTGGGGTTGGGGGGTTCGGGGCTGGGGCTTGGGGTGCAGGAGGGGGCTCTGCCCCCTCCTGACTCGCTGCACCCCACTACAGCCCCCCTCCCCCTGTAGCCTGACCCCGCCCCCAAACGTTAGCCCCGCCCCGACCCCTGCCCTGCAGCCTGGCCCCTCCCACCCGAGGCGCCCAAAACAGCAAATGGGGGGAGACCCTGGCCCCGCCCCCAGCCATTAGACCCGCCCCCAGCCACACTCGGCCGTTGGCCCCGCCCCGACGCGCGCTCGGCCGTTGGCCCCGCCCCGACGCGCGCTCTGCAGCCAGGCCCCGTCCCGACGCGCGCTCGGCCGTTGGCCCCGCCCCGACGCGCGCTCTGCAGCCAGGCCCCGCCCCGACGCGCGCTCGGCCGTTGGCCCCGCCCCTACCCGCGCTCTGCAGCGAGGCGCCGATCTCGCGCTCCAGCTCCTCCAGCACCCGCAGCCGCTCGTTGGCCACGCTGTAGGTGGCCATGGCCCCGCGCGCGCCGCCGGCCCCGCCCCTCCCTGCTGCTCGCGGCGCATGCGTCGGCTGGGCTCCGCCCCCTCCCCCCCGGCGCTACATCTGCCGGCGCCGGCGCACGTGACCCGGAAGCGATGGAGGGGGCGGGGCCCGGCCCGGCCTGGCCTGGAGGCGCCACGTGCGCCGGGAGCTGGAGCGGCGGGAGCGCGAGACGCGGCGGCTGCGGGGCCTGGTGCAGAGCCGTGAGCGGGGGGCGGGGCCTCAGCGGGGGGCGGGGCCTGGTGCAGAGCCGTGAGCGGGGGGCGGGGCCTCTGCTGGGGGCGGGGCCTGGTGCAGAGCCGTGAGCGGGGGGCGGGGCCTCTGCTGGGGGCGGGGCCTGGTGCAGAGCCGTGAGCGGGGGGCGGGGCCTCTGCTGGGGGCGGGGCCTGGTGCAGAGCCGTGAGCGGGGCCTGGTGCAGTGCCGTCAGCGGGGGGCGGGGCCTGGGGCCGAGCCGTGAGCGGGGGGCGGGACCTGGGGCCGAGCCGTGAGCGGGGGGCGGGTTCTCTGGGGCAGAGCTGTGAACGGGGGCGGGGCCCCTGCTGGGGGCGGGGCCTGGGGCCGAGCTCTCAGCGGGGGGCGGGGCCGAGCCATGAGCAGGGCCTCAGCTGGGGCGGGGCCAGCTGCACAGCGGGGGGCGGAGCCTCAGGTGGGAAGACCAGAGTCCTGACGCCCCCCCCCCCAGCCCCCACGCCCCTCCCAGAGCCGGGGAGAGAACCCAGGCGTCCGGGCTCCCAGCCCCTCCCCCTCCTTCACCTACAGATGAGAGACTCTCGGAGCGCCGGGACCTGGAGCGGCTGTTGGCAGAGACCCTTCGGCTGGAGCTGGGGCCCCAGGCATCCAGGTGGAGCCGGGGCCACCACCCCCTGCCCCGGGGGCTGCGGGGCGGGAGTGGGGGCACCGGCAGAGCTGGGGGGGGGACAGGGGCTGCGGGTCAGGAGTGAGGGGTCCTGGCAGAGCTGGGGGGGGCAGGCTGGGGGGGGGCAGGGGCTGCGGGTCGGGAGTGAGGGGCACCGGCAGAGCTGGGGGGGGGCAGGGGCTGCGGGTCGGGAGTGAGGGGCACCGGCAGAGCTGGGGGGGGGCAGGCTGGGGGGGGGCAGGGGCTGCGGGTCGGGAGTGAGGGGCACCGGCAGAGCTGGGGGGGGGCAGGCTGGGGGGGGGCAGGGGCTGCGGGTCGGGAGTGAGGGGCACCGGCAGAGCTGGGGGGGGGGCAGGGGCTGCGGGGCGGGAGTGAGGGGCACCGGCAGAGCTGGGGGGGGCAGGCTGGGGGGGGGGGCAGGGGCTGCGGGGCGGGAGTGAGGGGCACCGGCAGAGCTGGGGGGGGGCAGGGGCTGCGGGTCGGGAGTGAGGGGCACGGGCAGGGCTGGGGGGGGCAGGGCTGGGCTAGCGGGGGGCTGGGGGTCGGGAGTGGGGGGCACCGGCAGGGCTGGGGGGCGGGGCTGGGGGCTAGCGGGGGGCTGTGGGTCGGGAGTGAGGGGCACCGGCAGAGCTGGGGGGGGGGCAGGGGCTGCGGGTCGGGAGTGAGGGGAACCGGCAGAGCTGGGGGGGCAGGCTGGGGGCTGCGGGTCGGGAGTGAGGGGCACTGGCAGGGCTGGGGGGGGCCTCTGACCCTCTCCCCCTTTATGCCCCCAGGGCCCCCCTGGAGCTGGCATCTCTGCGGCTGCAGCATGCGGTCGAGCTGGCAGAGCTGCGGGGGGCTCAGGAGGAGGTGAGTTGGGGGGGGTGCTGTGGGGGGGAGCAGCATCTGTGGGACTAATCCCCCCCGTCTTTCCCCCCCCGTAGCTGGCCCAGAGCGTGGCCCACCTGAGCGATGCCCTGAACCGCAGCGAGGCCGAATGCCAGGAGCACCGGGCCAGGTGAGCCCCCAATCCCCCCCCAGCTTCCTGACCCCCCCACACTGTCCCCCCTCCACGGCCCTGTGGGGCCCCCCACATCCCCCCCGTGCTCGGGGCTCTAACGCCGGCGTGTGTCTGCCCAGGGCGGGGCGCTGTGCCCGGGAGCTGGCGGGGCTCTCGGGGCGCTGCCAGGAGCTGCAGGCCCGGCTGTGGGAGCGGGGCCAGGAGGCCGAGGGGCTGCGGGCGGCCCTGGGGGCGGCGCTGCGGGCCCGGGACCAGCTGGAGGCCCGGTGGGTGCAGGAGAAGCAGCTGGAGGCCCAGAGGGTGAACGAGACCAATGCCCGGGAGGAGAGGTGAGCCCCACGGCCCCCCCAGGGCCACCTGCCCTGAGCACCGCCAGCCTGCGCAGGGAGATGAGGGGTGAGCCCCCTGTGCCCCCCCAGGCTGGGCACCCCCCTACCGGTCTGTCTGCCCCGCCCGCAGGTACCAGAACCAGGTATCCCGGCTGCGCCAGAAGCTGGAGAGGCTACGGCTGGGAGCAGCGGCTGGGTAACGACCCCCCCCCCGCTTCCACCCTCCTGCCCTGGCATGGCCCCCCCTTTCCCCATGGACACCACCGCCGCCCCCCAGATACCCCGCGCTCAGATTCCCTCCGCCCCCGCCACGCCCAGCTGGGCTGGTGGCTGCCCGGACACCCCACCCCAGAGACAGCTGCATTTGGGGGCCTGGCCAGCAACCCCCCCACCCTGGGCAGGGAGGGAGGGGCAGGAGGGGCTTGGTGTGCACCCCCAATTTAACACCCTTTCCCCCACCAGACCCCCCTGGCTGGCTGCTGAGCTGGTGACGAGCGAAAGCAGCTGTAACACGTCCTCCGAGGAGCTGGTGAGAGGGGGCTGGTGGGTCAGAGCAGGGGGGGCTGGCAGCCAGGACACCTGGGTTCTGTCCCCAGTGTCAGGAGGATTGTGGGGTCCCAGGGGTCTCACTGTTTCTCTTCTGTCCCCCCCAGGCAGTGGTGGGGCTGGGCCCCAGGGGCAGCTCATCCCCTGGGAGAGAAGAAATGGAGGGTGAAGGACCAGGTAAGAGGGGGAGACCAGTGAGCCTCCTGGTCCCTTCCCCCTGCACTGTCAGCACCCCCTGCTGGCCCCCTTTCTCCCAGCTGTGTTTTCACCCAAATTGTCCCCCTGCCCCTTTGTTGTTCCAGACCCGGTGCCCGGACCCGCTGCGGAGCTGGACAGAGATGCCCCCTAAGCAGCTGCACCAGGGACCCCCAGTTCCTGGGACCATTGTGAGGAGAGGGGTCTGGCTCCAGACCCAGCCAGTGCCCCCCCTGCATAGATCCCCCCCCCCCCAAGGCTCATTAACCCGGCCCTTGTATGCAAACGCTGTCTTGTGCTGATGTCCACATCTGAATATGCATTGTGCTCATTTGCATAAATGCTCCCTTTCCCCTGGAGAGGCTGCCTGGTGTGTACCCCCACGTGGGGGGTGTGTGTGTGTGTATGCTCTATCCCTGCAGAGCCGCTGTCTATGGTTGTGGGGCCACTGTCTAGGCCTAAGGCTGTGGGGGGGGCCCACTCTACGGCTGGAGGAGGCTACGCTCTAGCTCAGACCTCTGTGGTCAGGGGCCTAGTGCAGTCCTCCAGGCCTCTCGCCATAGAGATGGGGGCTAGAGTGGCTCCTTAAGCTCCATCTCCATGGTGATGAGGCTACACTTCTAACCCTGGCTGAGTCCTCCAGGAAGGTGACCATAGAGTCCCAGCTAGAGTGTCACCACCCATGGACCCTTACCATAGAGATACAGGTGGGGGGGGCACGAGCTAGGCTCTAGACACAGTCTCTATGGCTAGCCCCAGAGCCAGCCTGGCCTCCGCCCATTGGCTGGCAGCCTGGAGCCGTGGCCGAAGCCAGGGCCGCTCTAGCTGCAGTGTTAGGACTCTATGGCTAGTGCCCAGGGAATGACCATAGAGAGGGAGCCTTTGGCCCGCTCTAGCCAGCACAGGTTGGGGCTCTAGGGCCTTTCAGGGAGGGGTACACTCTAGGTGGGGGGTTTAGTCCTCCAGGACATAGAGATGAGCCCAGAGACCCTCCCGCCCCAGCACTGCTCTAGCCCCTGCCTGGAGCCATCCTCTGTAGTCGAGATGCGGCCACCTCTGGGGCGGGGCGGGGCGGCCGGGGACCCCTTGCCCGGCGCCGAGATGCGCCCACCTCTGGGGCAGGGCGGCCGTCGGGCGACCCGGGGACCCCTCGCCCGGCGCCGAGATGCGCCCACCTCTGGGGCAGGGCGGCCGTCGGGCGACCCGGGGACCCCTCGCCCGGCGGCGAGATGCGCCCACCTCTGGGACGGGGCGGCCGTCGGGCGACCCGGGGACCCCTCGCCCGGCGCCGAGATGCGCCCACCTCTGGGGCAGGGCGGCCGGCGCCAAGGTCTGCGACACAAACCACCCCAGACCCCAGTTGATATTTTCTTTACTTGTCCCAGTGCTCTGTGAGAGCCACCCCCCCCCCACATATGGCTACAGCGCGACTGCCACAAAACCCCAAAATCCCCGGCCCCCAGCACGAGCATCCACAGGCCCCCACCCAGAGGGGGCGCCAGGTCCTGACTCCACCCACACCAGGCAGGGGCCCCCAGAGCAGATATGGGGGGCAGGGACCCCCCCAGAATGAAAACAGGTGTAAAAGTCCACGTATAGATGAACAGGGGGGGCGTCTAAGCAGCAATAATGCCCAGAGGGGAGTCCAGTGCTTTTCACTGGGGGGGTCGTGGGGGGAGCTGCCCCTGCCAGCAGTGTGGGGGGTTACCCCTTCCAGAGCGCAGGAGGGAAGCCATGGTTAAAATCTTGGGGGGGTGGGAAGAAAGGGACCCCCAAGTTAATGACATTTAAAAGCCAGACCTGGGTTCTGGGGGGCCCCCCTGTACAGCAGTGAGATGGGGGGCTTAGTGGGGGGGCCCCCCTCACGGGGGGGGGGGAACGCAGCATAAAAAGCCCAAACAGACACAGTTAAAATCCACACCCCCTAATCAGGGGCCAGGCCCCAGCTCTGCTACGGGGAGGGGGGGTCGGCTGCCCAGCTCCCTCCCCACCCTCAGAAATGGTCATCGTCCTGGTCATCCTTGACTTCCCCCTTGAGCCGCAGGCGGGCGAAATCCTCGAAGACGATGTCGTCGTCCTGGCCATAGCTGAGGGGTGGGACGGATGTGGGGTTAAGGAGGGGGGCTGCTCCTTGGCCCCACCCCCCCCAACCAGCCTGCGTGAGGCTGCCCCCCAGCCCCCCAAGTGTGGGACCCACAGGGGGCACTGGGGGTGGGGACTGGTCCCTGCCCCAATTTAGGACCCCACCCCACTGGTGCTCTGGGGATACACTCCTCTTATCCCCCATTTATTGGGGGCAGACGCGGATAAAGCTACCCTAGTCCCTCCCCACAGGCCCCTCCCCAAAACCGGGTGCGGCCAGGCACAGCTGGGGGAATCCCTGGGTGGTGGGGGGACATGGGGGGCTCTTACTGGGTTTCAAATTCGATGAGGTTGGTGTCGACGGGCACGTTCTTCTCTGGGACAACTGCAGGGAGGGGAGAAAAATCATTAATCCTCCCCGCCAGGCAACCTGGTGCCCCTCGCCTGGCGCCGAGATGCGCCCACCTCTGGGGCAGGGCAGCCGGAGACCCCGGGGACCCCTCGCTGGGTGCCGAGACGCGCCCACCTCTGGGGCGGGGCGGCGGGTGACCCAGGGACCCCTCGCCCGGCGCCAAGACGTGCCCACCTCTGGGGCGGGGCGGCCGGTGACCCCGGCGCCGGGTCCCTGAGATGCGCCCACCTCTGGGCGGGGCGGCCGGAGACCCGGGGGCTCTGTTTAACCCTTACCTGACTGGGGCCGTGCCAGTGCGAACGCCTCGCAGGGCTCGGGGTGCATTAGGACGAAGGGCAGCTCCACGGACACGTCGCTGCGGGGAGAGGAGAGCCAAGGGGACAGTGAGAGGGGGGCGGGGATGAGGGGAAACCAGGGGTGGGGGGTTTGCGAGACGGGACATGTGAGCAGGTACTTACCCCCCCCGCAAGACAACCAGCTTCACCTTCACACGGTACGAGACCAGAATCCCCAGCACCTCCTTGTTCGCCCCCTCCTTGACTCTGAAACAGAGCGCGGGGTTGGAATGCGCCCACCTCTGGGGCGGGGCGGCCGGAGACCCGGGGACCCCCCACCCGGCACCGAGACGCGGCCACCTCTGGGGCGGGGCGGCCGGAGACCCGGGGACCCCCCGCCCAGCACCGAGACGCGGCCACCTCTGGGGCGGGACGGCCAGAGAAAGGGGACCCCTCGCCCAGCGCCGAGACGCGCCCACTTCTGGGCAGGGCGGCGGGCGACCCAGGGACCCCTCACCCCCCACTGAGATGCAGCCACCTCTGGGGCGGGGCGGCTGGTGACCCAGGGACCCCTCGCCCGGCGCTGAGATGCAGCCACCTCTGGGGCGGGGCGGCCAGCGACCCGGGGACCCCCCGCTCGGCGCCGAGACGCGCCCACCTCTGGGGCGGGGCGGCCGGCGACCTGGCGATGGGCCCAGGGGATGGGTGTAGACGCGCCCCCCCCGGAGCCCCCCTCACATGGTGCTGGAGGCCAGGTTGGTGTCCTCGTGTTTGAGTTTCCCGTCCAGCGCCAGGCCCCGCTTCTCCCGGTTCTGGCTCAGCAGCGGCGTCAGGGTGTAAACCCGGCAGAACGTGGAGCTGGGCGACACCTGGTCACTGGGCGCAGAGCGGGCGGGGGGTGAGCGGGTGGGACCCCAACTAGCCAGGGAGCCCCCCCCACGCCGGCCCCCGGCCCCCTCCCCGCACCCCCGGCCAGGGACCCTCCCCCACGCCGCCCCCGGCCCCCTCCCCGCGCCCCCGGCCAGGGGACCCCCCCCCACGCCGCCCCCGGGCCCCTCCCCGTGCCCCTGGCCAGGGGACCCCCCCTCATGCCGCCCCCGGGCCCCTCCCCGTGCCCCCAGCCAGGGGACCCCCCCACGCCGCCCCCGGCCAGGGCCCCTCCCCCCACGCCGCCCCAGGGCCCCTCCCCGCGCCCCCGGCCAGGGGACCCCCCCACGCTGCCCCCGGCCAGGGGACCCCCCCTCACGCCGCCCCCTGGCCCCTCCCCGCGCCCCCGGCCAGGGGACCCCCCCCATGCCGCCCCCGGGCCCCTCCCCGTGCCCCCGGCCAGGGGACCCCCCCTCATGCCGCCCCCGGGCTCCTCCCCGTGCCCCCGGCCAGGGGACCCCCCCTCATGCCGCCCCCGGGCCCCTCCCCGTGCCCCTGGCCAGGGGACCCCCCCCACGCCGCCCCCGGCCAGGGACCCTCCCCCCACGCCGCCCCCGGGCCCCTCCCCGCGCCCCCGGCCAGGGGACCCCCCCCCACGCCGCCCCCGGGCCCCTCCCCGCGCCCCCGGCCAGGGGACCCCCCCCAAAGGGCCAGGTTGTTCCTCCGCTCTCCCCCCGGGACCCCCTCAGTGCAGCCCCAGCCCTGCGCCCACCCCGGATCTCTGTGCTGGGGGGCCGGGGGGGGGGGGTCACTCACTCTTGCTCGGTCTGGGCCACCGGACACTTGTACTGGGCCGTGCTAAAGAGGCAGATGTCTGCGTATTGTCGCACTGCGGGGGGGGGGAGGGGGGGATCAGACGGGGGGGGGGGCACAGGCAGTTCCCCCCCCCGACACGCTGCCCCCCCCCCCCCGGCCCAGGGCCGTACGCACCCCCTGCACTGGGGAGGTTATCTCCCCCCCGGTACATGACCCCCCCAGGTGCACAACCTCCCCTACTCCCCCCAGCACATGTCTGCCCCCCATCGCCCCCCCCCCACGTACAGTCCACCCCCCCGCCCCCCGGGACGCACCCGAAACTTTGATCTTCTTCACGCTCTTGCTGGAGTTGTTCGTCACGTGCACGTTCACGCTGATGGGCTCCCCGTGGTAATAGAGCTGGGGGGGCACATCGGGGGGGGTCAGTGCGAGCCCCCCCCAGTACGTTCCCCCCCCGCGTCAGGGCCCCACGGCCTCCCCCCGCCCACGTCCCATCCCCCAGATCCAGGTCCCCGTGCCCCCCGCAGCCCCCCACGTCCTGTCCCCCGGATCCAGCTCCCCGCGCCCCCCCCAGCCTCCCACCTCCTTGTCCAGCGAGGCCTCCAGGTGCAGGGACCG
Source organism: Natator depressus (assembly GCF_965152275.1). NCBI lineage: Eukaryota > Metazoa > Chordata > Testudines > Cheloniidae > Natator > Natator depressus. Next base: position 670,813 of record NC_134261.1, on the reverse strand, counting down.
GTCCGACATGAGGAAGTGCCGGGTGGTCTCGGCCGTGGGCTGGGGGCCCGGCTTCTCGGGGGCGTACTGCACCTTCCGGATCACCAGCCGCACCGAGTTCCTGGGGGGGAGGGGAGTCAGAGCCCGCCAGGACGCCTGGGTTCTCTCCCCAGCTCCGGGAAGGGAGTGGGGGCTGGTGGGTTAGAGCAGGGGGGCTGGGAGCCCGAACTCCTGGGTTCTCGCTCTGGGAGGGGAGTGTGGGCTGGTGGGTTAGAGCAGGGGGGCTGGGACCCAGGACTCCTGGGTTCTCTCCCCAGCTCTGGGAGGGGAGTGGGGGCTGGGGGTTAGAGCAGGGGGGGGCTGGGAGCCCGGACTCCTGGGTTCTCTCCCCAGCTCTGGGAGGGGAGCGGGGTCTGGTGGGTTAGAACAGGGGGGCTGGGAGCCCGGACTCCTGGGTTCTCTCCCCGGCTCTAGGAGGGGAGGGGGTCTCGCTCGCTGCCTGTCTGCAGCCTCGGCTGCGCGCGGGGGGCTCACCCTGGGGTCTCCGGTACCTTTTGTGAATCTTTTCTTCCAGGGATTTGGCACAGAAAGCTCGGATCTCAAAATCGACCCCGCAAGCCTGAGAGTGTGGGAAAGACCCCATGAGCCTGGTGCCCCTCCCTCCCGACCCGCACCCCCCCCCCCCGCCCTGCCGGCGCCCCTCCCTCCCGACCCGCAGCCCCCCCCAGCCCTGCCGGCCACCCCCCACTCCCGACCCCCCGGTCCGTACCTTGCCCGTGTCCTCTGGGCCGGGCTGGAGCGTCACGGAGCAGGGCAGGTTCTGTGGGATCTGAGACACAGGGTGTATTAAATGGGGTTCCCCAGTGGGGGGGGGGATCTCACCGTGCCGGCGAACGGGGGGGCATTGGGGGGATTTTGGGGACCCAGGGGGTCTCACCATGAAGGCGAAGGGGGGGCGTTGGGGGGATTTTGGGGACCCTGGGGGGGGGTCTCACCGTGAAGGCGAAGGGGGGGGCGTTGGGGGGATTTTGGGACCCGGGGGAAGGGGGTCTCACCATGAAGGCGAAAGGGGGGGGATTGGGGGGATTTTGGGGACCCGGGGGAAGGGGGTCTCACCGTGAAGGCGAAGGGGTGGGCGTTGGGGGGATATGGGGACCCGGGGGGGGTCTCACCGTGCCGGCGAAGGGGGGGGCGTTGGGGGGATTCTTGGGACCCGGGGGGGGTCTCACCGTGCCGGCGAAGGGGGGGGCGTTGGGGGGATTTTTGGGACCCGGGGGGGGTCTCACCGTGCCGGCGAAGGGGGGGATTGGGGGGATTTTGGGGACCCGGGGGGGGTCTCACCGTGCCGGCGAAGGGTGGGCGTTGGGGGGAAACTGGGGACCCGGGGGGGGTCTCACCGTGAAGGCGAAGGGGTGGGCGTTGGGGGGATTTTGGGGACCCGGGGGGTCTCACCGTGAAGGCGAAGGGTGGGCGTTGGGGGGATTTGGGGACCCGGGGGAAGGGGGTCTCACCGTGAAGGCGAAGGGGTGGGCGTTGGGGGGAATTTGGGGACCCGGGGGGGGGGTCTCACCGTGAAGGCGAAGGGGTGGGCGTTGGGGGGATTTTGGGGACCCGGGGGGTGTGTCTCACCGTGCCGGCGAAGGGGGGGCGTTGGGGGGATTTTGGGGACCCGGGGGGGGGTCTCACCGTGAAGGCGAAGGGGTGGGCATTGGGGGGATTTTGGGGACCCGGGGGGGTCTCACCGTGCCGGCGAAGGGGTGGGCGTTGGGGGATTTTGGGGACCCGGGGGGTGTGTCTCACCGTGCCGGCGAAGGGGGGGCGTTGGGAGGATTTTGGGGATCCGGGGGGTGTGTCTCACCGTGCCGGCGAAGGGGTGGGCGTTGGGGGGATTTTGGGGACCCGGGGGGTCTCACGTGCCGGCGAAGGGGGGGCGTTGGGGGGATTTTGGGGACCCGGGGGGTGTGTCTCACCGTGCCGGCGAAGGGGGGGCGTTGGGGGGATTTTGGGGACCCGGGGGGTCTCACCGTGCCGGCGAAGGGGGGGCGTTGGGGGGATTTTGGGGACCCGGGGGGTCTCACCGTGAAGGCGAAGGGGGGGCGTTGGGGGGATTTTGGGGACCCGGGGGGGGGTCTCACCGTGCCGGCGAAGGGGGGGCGTTGGGGAGATTTTGGGGACCCGGGGGGGTCTCACCGTGCCGGCGAAGGGGGGGCGTTGGGGGGATTTTGGGGACCCGGGGGGTCTCACCGTGCCGGCGAAGGGGGGGCGTTGGGGGGATATTGGGGACCCGGGGGGGGTCTCACCGAGAAGGCGAAGGGGGGGCGTAGGGGGGATTTTGGGGACCCGGGGGGTCTCACCGTGCCGGCGAAGGGGGCGTTGGGGGGATTTTGGGGACCCGGGGGGTCTCACCGTGAAGGCGAAGGGGAGGCGTTGGGGGGATTTTGGGGACCCGGGGGGGTCTCCACCGTGCCGGCGAAGGGGGGGCGTTGGGGGGATTTTGGGGACCCGGGGGGTCTCACCGTGCCGGCGAAGGGGGGGCGTTGGGGGATTTTGGGGACCCGGGGGGTCTCACCGTGCCGGCGAAGGGGGGGCGTTGGGGGGATTTTGGGGACCCGGGGGGGGGGGTTCTCACCGTGAAGGCGAAGGGGTACGTTGGGGGGATTTTGGGGACCCGGGGAAGGGGGGTCTCACCGTGAAGGCGAAGGGGTGGGCGTTGGGGGATTTTGGGGGCCCGGGGGAAGGGGGTCTCACCGTGCCGGCGAAGGGGGGGCGTTGGGGGGATTTTGGGGGCCCGGGGGAAGGGGGTCTCACCGTGCCGGCGAAGGGGGGGCGTTGGGGGGATTTTGGGGACCCGGGGGGTGTGTCTCACCGTGCCGGCGAAGGGGGGGCGTTGGGGGGATTTTGGGGACCCGGGGGGGGGTCTCACCGTGAAGGCGAAGGGGTGGGCGTTGGGGGGATTTTGGGGACCCGGGGGGGTCTCACCGTGCCGGCGAAGGGGTGGGCGTTGGGGGGATTTTGGGGACCCGGGGGGTTTCACCGTGCCGGCGAAGGGGTGGGCGTTGGGGGGATTTTGGGGACCCGGGGGGGGTCTCACCGTGCCGGCGAAGGGGTGGGCGTTGGGGGGATTTTGGGGACCCGGGGAAGGGGGTCTCACCGTGAAGGCGAAGGGGGGGCGTTGGGGGGATTTTTGGGGACCCGGGGGGGTCTCACCGTACCGGCGAAGGGGGGGCGTTGGGGGGATTTTGGGGACCCGGGGGGGTCTCACCGTGCCGGCGAAGGGGGGGCGTTGGGGGGATTTTGGGGACCCGGGGGGGGGTCTCACCGTGCCGGCGAAGGGGTGGGCGTTGGGGGGATTTTGGGGACCCGGGGGAAGGGGGTCTCACCGTGAAGGCGAAGGGGGGGCGTTGGGGGGATTTTGGGGACCCGGGGGAAGGGGGTCTCACCGTGCCGGCGAAGGGGGGGCGTTGGGGGGATTTGGGGACCTGGGGGGGGTCCACCGTGCCGGCGAAGGGGTGGGCGTTGGGGGGATTTTGGGTACCCGGGGGGTCTCACCGTGCCGGCGAAGGGGTGGGCGTTGGGGGGATTTTGGGGACCCGGGGGGTCTCACCGTGAAGGCGAAGGGGGGGCGTTGGGGGGATTTTGGGGACCCGGGGGGGTCTCACCATGAAGGCGAAGGGGGGGATTGGGGGGATTTTGGGGACCCGGGGGGTCTCACCATGAAGGCGAAGGGGTGGGCGTTGGGGGGATTTTGGGGACCCGGGGGGGTCTCACCGTGAAGGCGAAGGGGGGGATTGGGGGGATTTTGGGGACCCGGGGGGGTCTCACCATGAAGGCGAAGGGGGGGATTGGGGGGATTTTGGGGACCCGGGGGGGGGGTCTCACCGTGCCGGCGAAGGGGGGGCGTTGGGGGGATTTTGGGGACCCGGGGGGGGGGTCTCACCGTGCCGGCGAAGGGGGGGCGTTGGGGGGATTTTGGGGACCCGGGGGGTCTCACCGTGAAGGCGAAGGGGGGATTGGGGGGATTTTGGGGACCCGGGGGGTTCTCACCATGAAGGCGAAGGGGGGGATTGGGGGAATTTTGGGGACCCGGGGGGTCTCACCATGAAGGCGAAGGGGTGGGCGTTGGGGGGATTTTGGGGACCCGGGGGGTCTCACCGTGCCGGCGAAGGGGGGGCGTTGGGGGGATTTTGGGGACCCGGGGGGTCTCACCGTGAAGGCGAAGGGGGGGATTGGGGGGATTTTGGGGACCCGGGGGGGTCTCACCATGAAGGCGAAGGGGGGGATTGGGGGGATTTTGGGGACCCGGGGGGGGGGGGTCTCACCGTGCCGGCGAAGGGGGGGCGTTGGGGGGATTTTGGGGACCCGGGGGGGGTCTCACCGTGCCGGCGAAGGGGGGGCGTTGGGGGGATTTTGGGGACCCGGGGGGTCTCACCGTGAAGGCGAAGGGGGGGATTGGGGGGATTTTGGGGACCCGGGGGGGTCTCACCATGAAGGCGAAGGGGGGGATTGGGGGGATTTTGGGGACCTGGGGGGGGGTCTCACCGTGAAGGCGAAGGGGGGGATTGGGGGGATTTTGGGGACCCGGGGGGTCTCACCGTGAAGGCGAAGGGGGATTGGGGGGATTTTGGGGACCCGGGGGGTGTGTCTCACCGTGAAGGCGAAGGGGGGGGCGTTGGGGGATTTTGGGGACCCGGGGTGTCTCACCGTGCCGGCGAAGGGGGGGCGTTGGGGGGATTTTGGGGACCCGGGGGGTCTCACCATGAAGGCGAAGGGGGGGATTGGGGGGATTTTGGGGACCCGGGGGGTCTCACCATGAAGGCGAAGGGGGGGATTGGGGGGATTTTGGGGACCCGGGGGGGTCTCACCGTGCCGGCGAAGGGGGGGCGTTGGGGGGATTTTGGGGGACCCGGGGGGGGGGGTCTCACCGTGCCGGCGAAGGGGTGGGCGTTGGGGGGATTTTGGGGACCCGGGGGAAGGGGGTCTCACCGTGAAGGCGAAGGGGGGGATTGGGGGGATTTTGGGGACCAGGGGGGGTCTCACCGTGAAGGCGAAGGGGGGGCGTTGGGGGGATTTTGGGGACCCGGGGGGTCTCACCGTGCCGGCGAAGGGGGGGCGTTGGGGGGATTTTGGGGACCCGGGGGGGGGGTCTCACCGTGCCGGCGAAGGGGGGGCGTTGGGGGGATTTTGGGGACCTGGGGGGTCTCACCGTGAAGGCGAAGGGGGGGATTGGGGGGATTTTGGGGACCCGGGGGGGTCTCACCGTGAAGGCGAAGGGGGGGATTGGGGGGATTTTGGGGACCTGGGGGGGGTCTCACCGTGAAGGCGAAGGGGGGGATTGGGGGGATTTTGGGGACCCGGGGGGGGTCTCACCGTGAAGGCGAAGGGGGGGATTGGGGGGATTTTGGGGACCCGGGGGGGGGTCTCACCGTGAAGGCGAAGGGGGGGATTGGGGGGATTTTGGGGACCCGGGGGGGGTCTCACCGTGAAGGCGAAGGGGTGGGCGTTGGGCCCCAGCTTGCGCAGCAGCCGCTCCTGCAGGCGGGTGGGGGGGCGCCGCTCCTCGGGCAGGGGGGCACGGCCTGGCAGGTGGCCGAGAACAGGTCCTTGCGGAATGACAGGCCCAGCACGTCCAGGTCCTCGCGCCCGTAGCGGAAGGCGCAGGTCAGCGTCACAAACACTGCGGGGCCGGGGGGGGGACACACACAAGGTGGGGGGGTGAGGGGAGGGGCCTCGGCCAGCTCCGCCCGCCCCCCACCGCCCCACTCTCTTCACTCTCCCCGGGGGAAGCCGAGAGGGGGCGACCGGAGCGGGACGTTTTCGCGTCCACGGCGCGTGCGCAGAGTTCCTGCCCCCCGCAGATTTCTTCGCCTCCCCGCAGCGAAAGGACGTGGGGAAGCCGCAAGAGCGGTCATGTGACCCCCCAGCCCCAGCGGTACATTTCGGGGGGCCCAGGGCAGGCGGCAGGGAGGCGAATCGCTGTGGGGCACGGGGCGGGACTGGGAAAGACCCGGCTGGTGGCTCTGCCCCTGCGCCTGGCTCAGCTGCTCGTCCCAGCTGGGCTGCGGGGGACGGGACTTCCTCTTTCCCTGCACGGCATCCGGGGCGGGGTCGGACCCACCCCACATTTCTCCCCCCGGCTGCAGGAAGCTCTGCAAACTCCCCACCCCCCACTTCCTGCACCCACGGCTCCTCAGCTGCAGGGGGAGGGATCCTTGTACAGGGAGCTGCTGCCCCATGCGTCCAGACCCCCTCCTACCCAGACCCTCCCACCGAGCCCCCCCCCCCCCCCCCCGCAGCACCCCGATGAGCCGCCCACACCCAGATCCCCACCGCACCAAGCCCCAGCCTGCCACCCTGGATCTCCAGCCCACGGAGCCCCCCACAGCCAGGCCCCCTGCCGAGCTCTATCCCCCCCCCGCCACGCATACCCCTGCAGAGTCCCAGGGCTGTTCCCCGAGAACCCCCCGACAAGCCCCTGTGGGGGGGGGGGGGGAGCTGCAGGGGATCTCCCCCCTCTGTGCAGCCCATGGCCTGGGCTCCCCAGTGCCAGGCTGGAGCCTCCCCATTTGGTTGCCAGATGAAACGTGAGTGTCGTTTTCCTGCGGGGAGGCGAAGAAATCTGCGGGGGGGGGGGGGGGCACGAACTCTGTGCACGCGCCGTGGCGCACCCCCCCCCCCAGGGGCCGATGACCTTTTCCCATGGGCTTTACTTTGCTCCTGGCTCCTTTCCCACGGGACGCTGACAGCCCCGGGGGGGCCTGAACGATCAGGTCTGGGTCAAATGAGGGGGTGGAGCCTGGAATCCCCCCGAACCCCACTGGGGCAGAGCCGCCCTACGCCCCTTCTTACCTTTCCGATCCTTCAGGTACTCAGGGTCCACCAGCACCACGCCATCTGCACGGGAACCAGGGGGGCGGTAAGAACGGGGGCAGGACCCCACTGCCCCCTAGTTATCCCCAAGCCCCACCGCCTGCCCCCCCAGCCCCCCAACCACCCCATAGCCATCCCCACGAGCCATCCCCACCCCCTCACCGCCCCTCAGCCGTCCCCCCAGAGCCACCTGCCCCCCACTACTCCCTAGAGCCACCCCAGCCCTCCTTTCCCCAGGCCCCATAGCCAGCCCCCCAACTCACCCACAGGGTCCACCCGGTCCAGGTGATCCACGAAGTCCCGCTTGCCCAGATAGACGGTGAGCTGTGGGGACAGATGGACACGGGGGTCGGGGGGGGCAGACGGACAAGGGGGTGGGGGGGCACATGCCCCCCCCCCTTCCGCAGGGAACTGGCCCCTTCACAGCACCCCGGGAGGGGACCGGTCCCAGCTCGGGGGAGGGGGTCTCCCAGCTCAAGGCTCCTCTGATGCGGGTTGCCAGAGCCCCCCAAGTAACGCCCCCCAGGCCCCTGCTCCCCCGGTTACCTGGGTCCCCAGCTGTTTCCTGAACACCTGGAGGCCTCGGGACACCTCGCAGCGAATCCTGTCCAGCTCGAGGGGCTCCATGGCCCCCCGACGCGCCCCCTGGCCCCTTCCGGAGCCTGTTTATCGGCCGGCTCCCAACTCCCCCCCACACGCCCGGGACTCTGCTGGGGGGCCCCCAGGGACAGGGGAAGCCAATCAGGAGGCAGGGAGGGGGGGCAGGTGCGTGGAGACCCAATGTAAACAAACCGTCGCTGGGGGGTGGGGGGGGAGGGTTAACCCTTTGCTAACCGGAGCTCACGGGGTCCGTGTTCCCGCACCAGAACCTGAGGCGACCCCCCCCTTACCCCCCAAATACCATGGAACAGAGACCCCCCCCAACACATCCCCCCCTCCACACACACTCTCCTGGGCCCAGCCTCCGCCGCCCCCAGGTTCTCTGTGCACAAGCCGTGCGAGGACTGGGCGCTCACTAGGGCGTGCAAAGACCCGTGCAACGGGGGGGGGGGGAGAACAGGATCCCCGAGTCAGCGTATGAGGGAGGAAACCAGGCAGGGGAGGGATCGCAACAGGAAACCAAAGGGGGAGCGACCATGTCACACACCCAGAGCCCGAGGCTGGGGGGGGGGGGGCAGGAGCTGCGGGTCGGGAGGGAAGGGCACTGGCAGGGCACGGGGGCTGCGGGTCGGGAGTGAGGGGCATCGGCAGGGGCTGGGGGGGCACCGCCAGGGCTGGGGGGGGGCAGGGGCTGCGGGTCGGGAGGGAGGGGCGCTGGCAGGGCTGGGGGGGGCACCGGCAGGGCTGGGGGGGGCAGGGGGTCGGGGGGCACCGGCAGGGGCTGGGGGTTGGGGGGGGGCACCGGGTTGTCACTCACCTTGCAGTTGGGACTCGATTTCTTGAAGACCCTGGGGGAGGAATCGGGGGGGGGGGGGGGAGACAGGTCAGAATCGACTGGTAGAACCCCCCCAAAAAACCCAACGTCCCCCGGGGCTGACCTTTGACCCCTGACCCCCCCAGCAGAGGGTTTAACTCTTGGGGGGGGCCATCCAAAACCCCCAACGTCCCCCGGGGCTGACCTTTGACCCCTGACCCCCCAGCAGAGGGTTTAACTCTTGGGGGGGCCATCCAACACCCCCAATGTCCCCCGGGGCTGACCTTTGACCCCTGACCCCCCAGCAGAGGGTTTAACTCTTGGGGGGGGCCATCCAACACCCCCAACGTCCCCCGGGACTGACCTTTGACCCCTGACCCCCCAGCAGAGGGTTTAACTCTTGGGGGGGCCATCCAACACCCCCAATGTCCCCCGGGGCTGACCTTTGACCCCTGACCCCCCAGCAGAGGGTTTAACTCTTGGGGGGGGGCCATCCAACACCCCCCCCAAGCTCAAGGCTTCGCTGGTTGCCATGGAAACAGGATCCAGGCCAGGTGTCCTGGTGTCACCCCAGCAACGGGAGCCGCTGGGGGGTCGGGGGGGGGATGGGACACGCTTGTTCCCCCAGGAGGGGGGGCAGGAGCGACCCAGGTCCCCCCCCCACCCCCAGCAACCCGTCCCTGGTCCCCCAGATACAGGCCTGACCCACATGGCCTATTTCCCGGGCGTGGGGCAGGCACCCCCCACCCCAGCCCCGGGAGCCCCTCCCCCTTTGCTCCAGCCCAGAGGAGGAGTACTGATGGGAGGGTGGGGGCCCCCCCATCTCTGCCCATGGGGGGTCCCCACTCAGCCCCGTTCTCAGCGGGGGAGGGGACAGAACGGGACTCAGGACCCTCCCCCACATTTGGTCCTGTCTGGGGTGGGGGCTTCAGAGCTGGCCTCCCCCCGACCCCCCCAACCCCCAGGTTGCTATGGAGACCGCCAGGCCCAAGCCCCATGCAGGGGGCACAGATGAGGGGACTGTGCACCGGGGAGGGGCTGCGGTGGGGGGCAGGGCTGGGCTGCCAGTCGGGGGCTGAGGGGCCCGCGGGGGGCCGGCACAAGCTGGGGACACGTCTCTGACAGGACGTGGCATTTCCTGTTTTGTTTCCTCGGCAGGATACTGGGAGGAAGTCCCAGGGGGTGGGGGGGGGGACGGGGACGCCGGTGACAGCTGGGGTGGGGGTGGGGGGTCTCCGTGCACCCCGGTACTCCAGCGTCCTGCTACTCGGCCCCGATCCCGAGCCCCTCCACGGCCCCTGGGGATGGGAGGGAGTCGGGCCCCCCCCAACACAGGTGCCCGCACAC